>NW_027518683.1:38932500-39365000 GCF_043159265.1 Tasmannia lanceolata | reverse complement strand
AATGGAGAACCATGCAACTGTGATTTAATTAGGGTGAACGCCATTGAGAAAAAATTTTGGGATGATGTCATGCATGAGCAATTGACCATGCACGGTGATACATAAGATCCATAGATTCTTGTTTCCCGTGCGCATGCATAAATGGAACATGCACACATTGACAACTATAGCAGAAAAATCACGACGATCAAATATTTCACGGCTCTGTTCAGTTGCTTCACTTGACTAGAAAAGGCTATGATTTGGCAGACACTTTAAATTTATTGCCGAAACCCGTGTCGTGTCGTGTTCGACACGACACCCGTGTCCACACATGTCGACACTCCTTTAGACACTTAAATGTATTGCTAGAAGTGTCAGTAACTCTATATGTATTTATGTGTATGAATGTGACAATATTTCTAGATATTAAGGGGTTGCCATGTCAGATACCTAGTATCCACGCTGAAACTCGGCACATGAATATGTGTCCACCAATCATGATTATATGTACTTTCTATTTTAGCCGTGTCCCCATTTCTAAATTTTTGGAGTTTGCCGTGTCCGACAACTTCGTGTCCGTGTTGACAAATGACACCCATGTCCATGTCCACAAATCATGGAGAAAAGGAAATGGAAATAACATGGTAAATGGATAGGAAATGGAAATAACATGGTAAATGGATAGGAAATGGGAAGGAAAACCTTTGAGACAGGTGCTGTCAGGAAAATGAAGAGAAAATATATTGTTATAATGTTGACCAGACGCATGTAGTATGAACTGATCCAAGAAATAAACATCCAGAAATCCAGCAAGCATATATCAAGTAGAGAACACAGAAGCAGACAACACAGTTAAAGAGTAATAAAATGTCATAACGATGAGACAACAAGTCACATATTACCATCCAATCTTAAATTAGACAAACATCAAACAAAAAATATCAGAAAAAAGAAAATAGAAACAAAAGTAGGGAAAAAAATATAAAAAACAACTCATAAAACAAGCGACATGTTAGAAAATCAACTAACCAAAAATAATTTAAATAAAATCTCTGCTGAATCGAAAATCCCATTGCAAAATCACAAAACCATAATCACAATTACCTCACATAAAACCTCCGCAGACAGGAAATCAACAAGCATACACCAAATAAACAATAAAAAGAAGACAAAAAACCTAAATCTTAAAAAACTGCAAAAGTGAGAACAAACAGCCAACTCTAATGATAATTCGATCAATTGAAATTAGAAAAGAGTGATAGTAAGAACTGTTAACTTGTCAAAGAAAATAAATCAAGAAAATGTGCGCTAGAGAAAGAAGAAGAAGCGAGACGCATAAGTCAATGAAGAGAAGATGATAGAGATCTGACGAGATTGAAGAGGACTGTAATTTAGGGTCAGAGTTTATACAGATTTATGGCGTTGTGGTTGAAGAACTGGTAGAAGCATCATTTTTTTTTTCATTGACAAGGAACAAGAATCCGTCGCTATTTTTTGTGAACAAGAACAAGAAATCAAAGGAGTAGTATTGTGAGTGGGGGCCTACCGGGGTCTGGAACTAGACGAGACCCAACCTGGTATGGGACAGATTTAAAGGGCATAGCCTAACGCGCTCCATCAGCTCTGGAGCTTTCGGCATATTGGTTCAAGTACCTAACATTTGGTATCATTTGAACCAATATGCCGAAAGCTGCAGAGCTGATGGAGCGCGTTAGGCTATGCCCTTTAAATCTGTCCCATACCAGGTTGGGTCTCGTCTGGTTCCATACCATGGTTTCGAATTTCGGATACGGAATGCATTTCGGTCCTCACCGAAACCGAATTTCAGCCGAAATTACCGTAATTTTGGCTGAAATCTTGGGAAAATATTAAATAATGAATAAGATCAGGAATTTTTGGAGATATTCGGTTTGACGTAGAGGAGGATAAGGGTATTTTAGGAATCATCCGAAACCAGTCTTGAGACATCTCGACAGGGCATCCATTTTCTCCTCGCCTTTGTCCACAACCACCAAAATTATACGCTCCTTTGCTTCCACGTCAGCCATCGGAAAACACATGGGAAAAACTTCACCTGAAAATTGGATAAAGAGCTCTTTGCCGGGTTATACAAAGGTGAGGAGGTTTTTATAGCTGGGTTTGGTTGGCGGTTTTGGCGACACGTGGCTGTTATTGTGGTTTCTGGAAGCTTGAAACCCACGAGAATGTGTTATATCGGAAATTGGGTATTGGTTGGGATCAACCCTTGGTTATGCATAAAATAACGAAAAGACCATTGAGGTAAGGAAGGCAATACCGTTGGGAAGGAGGGTGTTTTGGTACTTTTTGTAACAAGAGGAAAAAGGCAAAGGAGATGTCACCGTGGTATACATAATTATCTTCAAAAAATTTAGTTTTTTGCGTTAAAATTTTTGAGATTACGCCCATATCTCGCGAAATCCGGAATTTCCGGCAAAATTATCGAAATTTCGGCGAAATAATGTACCGTTTCGTGTATTATTGATTTCGATTTCGGTCTTGACCAAAATCCGAAATTTCCGTCTGAAATTATGGATTTTGGTAGAAATTTAAAACCTTGTTCCATACCTAGGTAGGACACCACTCATGACATTTGGTATCATAGCAGCCACCACGTCACATGTTCAAATCACGGAATGGGCGACCTGTGAAAAATGCCTCTGTGAAATTCATCACAGAGTGGGCCACCCAGGAGGGCGGATGCAGAAGCATGGTGGAATGTTATGGTCCTGAGTGGAGACCTGCCTAGGTATGAGACTAGGTGGACCTAGCGTGGTATAGGACATGTTTAAAGGACGTAGCCTAATGCCCTCCACAAGCTATGGAGCTTTTTGTGTATTAGCAGTCATAGAAGGGAAAACTGAGAACCTAAACCAGAACCAGATGGGATCGACTGGAAGAGGCTGTTTCTCAATCTGAAAAGAACTAGATCTGTATATATATATATATATATATATATATATATATATATATATATATATATATATATATATAGAGAGAGAGAGAGAGAGAGAGAGAGAGACCTGGGGAAGGAGAGACAAGCACGGGGATGGGAGAGAAGAGCGCTATGAAACTTCCCCGCAGAAATTATACTAAAATCTGTCGGTGGTATACGGAAACCCTAGCAACAGATTTAGAGTTCCCCACATAGTATGCATGATTTTCTCAAGTAGCGTAACAAAACACAGGAAATCAACACCTTTTCCTCAGCGAAAACATCAACCAAATGGAACCTAAGGAAAACAAGACTCAAATCTTGCCACATAAAAAAGAAACTAATATGGCAGTGTCTTTCCTTTTTATAATTCATTAGCACTTCTCAAAGCAATCGCAAGAATTCAAATCCAATCGAGGAAATCCTAAAATGAAACGAACAAACCAGCAAACAGAAGAGACATGCAACAAAATTGTATAAAACTCAACAGAGCCACAAATTTTTCGAATCAAACACCAAATTTTAGGAAATATCAACAGCGCTTCTACAAAATTTGATTTACCAAAAAAAAAGAGAAAATCATAAACAATAGAACTTAAGAGTTATACATGAGAAGACCGATCCGAATCTATCAAAAATCTCAAAAAAACCACCAGATCTATAAGGTATCAGCACAAATCAAACAAGTGTCATTCCTTTTAATTCATTAGCACTTCTCAAAAGAAATCGCAACAATTCAAATCCAATCAAAGAAATCCTAAACCCAAACGATCAAACAAGCAAAATGAATAAGAGACCAGCAACAAAATGATATAAAACTCATCAGATCCACAAAATTTTTTTCTGAATCAAACACCGCATTAGGAAATTTCAACAGCACCTCCACAAAATTTGATTTACCAAAACAAAAATGAGAAAATCATAAACCATAGAACTTAAGATTTATACATGAGAAGACAGATCTAAATCTATCAAAAATACACAAATTTTGGAGACAGATCTACAAGGAATCAATACAAATCAAAGCTCAAGAGATTATAGAACGAACCTGCACAACCCTAAAAGGGGATTCCCTAACCCTAGAAATCCCCCAAAGACACCGTCCACGGAGACAAAATGAGAGTGGAGAAAAATGAAACCCTCCAAAGTCTTTTCTAGAGAATGGATTTTCGTCTGACCTCTTCATTTTATAAAAATATTAGGAATGCTAAACCAAAGAGCGCCCTTGCAGAAAATAGCTGAAAGGGAGCCCCCATTGGCTGAAAGTGCATTTAATACTCTCGGCTGTACTCTATTATAAATTCATTTAGGGCCCCCTTTCAGCCCGTTTTCAAAAGTACGCCCTTGCGTTTAGCATTCTTCTTATAGTATAGATCAAGGTGCCAAATGTCCCATAAAACAGTGGCCCGCGGGTCAAGCATGGCACGGCCCACGAATTCTGCGACACTTGGGTCATGCCGGCTTTTTTTTTAATAAAAAATTTCTGCCAAATCACTTGGGTCGTGTCATGCCGCTGATTGTACGTGCTGAATTCTGATTGCTTCAATTAGTTGATTGGAGCCCGATTTCATCTTGATTTGGTCAAGGTTTTAAATTTCGGTTGCTGGTATATTTAGGTCCCGGCCGAAACTGAAATTTCAGCCGAAATTTTGTAAAGAGCCTTGAAATATCATTTTTCTGGGCTGAAATTTCAGCCGAAATTGCAGTAATTTCGGCTGAAATTTTGGTAAAGGATTAAAACAATAAGATTTGTTTCTAAAATTTCGGCTAAATTACCGAAATTCCCAAAATTTCGACCGAAATTTTGTATGTTTCGTCGATTTCGGATTTCGATCTCGACCGATATCCGAAATTTCAGATTTTGGACGAAATTTAAAACCTGCACCTTGAAGGGATCCTTTGGGTTACTTGAGAAATGCTTGGATCCAAGGTAAGTAAAATTTAAACATTTAGGGGCTGTTTGGATACGCAGATTTTACAATCCAGGTTTTAGCTTGAAAACAGTGTAAAAGAGAGTTCATGATCAAGCTGTTTATGCTATCTTGATATCGTTTCTTGGATTTTAAGTATGAAATTCAAGTCTTATAAATCTCTCCTCAATCCTGAGATTTCTAAGACATGGAAACATGGGACGATCGCCCGCTCTCTTGCTGTAAAAAAGAAAGGCGAAAGAAATCAAAAAACGGCGGCTGCTCTCCTTCTCTCGTCTCCCATCTATAATTTTGAGGAAATCCAAGATTATAAAATCCACTTATCCAAGGGCCTTTTGGATACGCGGATTTTATAATCTTGGATTTCCTCAAATCTTAGATGGGAGACGAGAGAAGAAGACCGTCCGTCGTTTTCTGATTTCTCGCCCTTCTTTCAGTGGAGCGAGAGAGTAGGAGATCGTCCCGTGTTTCCAGGTTTTAGAAATCTTAGGATGGGGGAGAGATTTCTAAAACCTGGATTTCTTACTTAAAATCCAGGATAATGGATTGTAAGATCCAAAATTTTATACTGCTTTTAGGGGTGTAATTGGATATTCAAAAATTCGATTACCGTCCGCATCCGAATCCGTTTAAAGGGAATATTATCCGGATCCGTTTCAAGCGGATATTATCTGAATCCATTTATGAGATATTCTGCTCTTAGCGAATGCCAATCTTGTAAATGGTATATTCGATTCGTTTAACATCCGAATCCGAGAAGTAAATCATTTTTATTTATTATTAAGAATATCATTAATATTTATTTTTAGTAATGACACACTATCTTTTGTTTCTAAAAGAAAAGTGAATTTTCTTTTTAGAAAAAACAAAAGCAAAAAGTGTTTTGGGTAGGAAATGAAGTAATTTCTCATTTTAAGGGCATTCTTGGAGTTTAACATGGCTTCTTTATGAAGCAACAAATGTGGATTGTAGGATGAAAGAGACAAATGGATGATGGTGATTGAAAGAAGATGTTATAGTTTGTAGAGAATTCTATAGCAAAAAGGCCATAGTTATTGATGATAAATGGACGGCTCAAATCAATTTTCCAACTTAGGGTTATATAAAAACCCAAAATGCAATTAAAAGAGGGGACTTCTAAGGTTTGGAAGGAGAAGCAAGAGAGAGGAGAAAGGAAGAGGCTGAGACACCATCTTTGGCATTCCTTGGTGCCTCCAACCCCACCAAAATCCACCGCTGCGCCTCTCCACCCTCTTACAACCACCTCCATCACCACCAGTCACCTCCATCTCTAACCCAATCTCCATCTCCATCCCCATTTCTCTTCAGCTTCCACAATCAGCACTCCCACTTCCCCTGTTCAAAATAGCCCAAACCCATTCCATCATATACATAAAAATAAATAAATAAAATCCAAAGACCATTACCAACACCATCATCCACCCCCATCGCCTCTCTCTCTTTACCTTTGTTTTAAAAGGAAGAAGAGGATCTCATATATTTTAGGGTATGCGAGTAAATTTTGTGAAGAGAAGGTAGAGATCTGGTTTTAGGGTTTGGAAAATTTATTCGAGGAGTAAGAAGGAGAAGAAAGATAAAGTGCTGCAATAAAATGTTTGAATTTACCGGATAAACGGATACGGATAGTATCCGAATTCGGATATAGCCATATCTGATTCGAATTCGATCCGTTTACTCCCCTAACTGCTTTGAATCTAAAACCTGGATTCTAAATTCCACCTATCCAAACAACCCATTAGTTTTCTTTTGGATTGTTCAATTACTGCTTTATTAGCTTGCCATTGCTAGGACACCCCCCTAATATGACAATTATTCTAATATTTAGCGTGCATCAACCATTCATTTTACTGAATTACTTAGGTTCCACATAGAAACTATGGTGTTGAATTATCCTAAATGATCTTTTTTTTTTCTTTTTCTTTTTTTTAACACTGAGCCACACCTTTGGATTTTATGTTTTTCTATGGAGGGTTGGGCCACAGATCTGGTTGGATTTCTCTAATGTTGTCCTGAGACTAACGAGAATGGAAATAGTATAGTCGATCTTTATAAATTGCCTTGTGGATTGCCCTTGATTATTGATATGGACCTCGTTTGTACCCTTGATTGCTTTTGATTATGCATCCTCTTGACACTGTATTTTGGCTATAGTTGATTATAGTTGATTGTGGGTGAATTGTTAGCTTGGATGGTTTGATCTCACTCTTCCCTCCTTTAAGCCCATGATTGCTACTGGTGGGCCCCATCATATGATTCAACGTACCTACTTTTATTGTCTGCCAGTCCCACCAGTTACATGGAGCACATCCCCTTCTCATAATAGAGCTAATTCTAATCTTTCTCAGTTGCCTTTATTTTTGGATTATTACTCTAGAAAGGTGGGCTACGTGGGGTAAGGGGTAGGGGTGGACATGGTTCGGTTCGGTTTGGTTTTGGGGTATACCCAGAGCCAAACCATATATAATTGGTTCCCTGAAATTGGAAGCAGAACTGAACCATATATGTTTGGAACTGAACCGAACCAGAGCTATATATAATTGGTTCGGTTACCCAACCTTCACCAAATATAGATATTTTGCCTAATCGTGTTTATAATTGGTTCGGTCCTGTTTATATATGAACTACAAACACTAACACGCACAAATTTGAAATAATCAGGCACAAATTTGGGCAATGCAAAAATTATATATGAACTACAAACAGGCACAAATTTGGGCGTGAATTAAAATTTTAAAGGCAAAGCAACATGTTAAAAAGGCGTGAATTAAAAGGGGGTGGGGTGATTTTATCAAATGAGGAGGCATTTGGTTTTAAGGTGAGCGTCGGTTCTCATTTTGGTTTTCGGTTCCAGGATCCCAAACCCAGAACCAAACCGAATTTCCACCGGTTCCAAGATATCAGAACCGGAACCGAACAATATAGATATGGAACCGAACCGAACCATATGTGCCGGTTCGGTTCCTCGGTTCGAACCGAAACCATGTCCACCCCTAGTAAGGGGTGGAGATGAAAGATGGAAAGATCAAGAAATAGTCATGGACCTACTCAAATCTCTACTTGTAAAGGTGGCCAATCTCTAATGAAGAATGAGGTCCTTATTGACAATTGGCACAACCTTGTCTCACCATTGCACAAGGGCAAATTGTCTGTCACTAACTCACTATTCCTTACTTGTAGCATTGTAGGTGATAAGTGTAAATCTAGTCGGTTGTAAAAAACTCTAGAAAGTGGGCCTTGTAACGGTGGATATGAATGAAGATCAAACCTGCTGAAAAGTGAGGTGGTGTGGCTACTCTCACATGCAATAGCCCATCCGAGAAATGCCTTCTGTAATGGATGCTAGAAAATCCCTTATTTAACTTACGAAAATACCCCTAAAAATAATCGTTTTCTACTTGTTTGTGGTTGGTGGGTGTGTTGTGTCGTGGGTCCGCTGTGCCAAAACCCCCAGCCCAGTTATTGGGCTGGGCAGGCACGGCCCACCACTGTAGTACACGGGCCATCCAGGCAAAACCAACGTCATGGCAGTCCAAGACGCCTGTGGGCCGGCACATTCCAATTTCCACCTTGAAATATAGATCTCATGGATTCCTCACATATCCAATCATAATACAAGACTCTCAATATCTAGAGACATGGATCTAACAGTATCTCTAATGAATGAAGTTAGTGAAAATGAGGCCCAGGTATGTGGATATAATTACTGAAATACCCCTATGTTTTGTGCCAAGAAATTGACAAAAGGGTTGTGGTGAACACAACTATGTATTACGCTCACTTTCTTCAAACCATAGTTAGCAAAACTTGATTCGGCAAAAAAAGGGCACGGCAAAAGAACGGGGCGGCAAAAATTCGAGTTTAATACGGTATTGCTTAAAAAAAATGGAAACACAAAAAAATTGAGTTAATAATTTTGTCATTTACAAAATATGGTGTGGGTAAAATTGGAAAGTTGGCCTAAAAAATGTGTTTTAAATGTGTTTTAAACGTTTGGCTAAAAAAAAGGAGTTTTTTTCTTTGTAAAAGTTTTAAATGAAGTATTAAATGGCACACCGATAAAATGCAGTTTTTCAACAAAAAAAAAAACCTTTTAAAATGGAGTTTTGCTAACATGTCTTCCAACCATGAGGCTGTGGGTGCACTTTATGCACATGGCGTGACCTATAAATGCCTATGAGGATTGTTAGGGGGAAGTGATATATTCACTCTTTTTTTACTTGGGACAACCCCTTCCAGTGTATTTATTTAGGGGTGCAACTTAGGTCGGGTTGAGGCCAACCTTAGCCCGACCCAAGATAGCATTCCCTCAACTCGGATCTGACTTAACCCAAGCCTTGGGATGAGGATGGCCAACCCTAACCCAACCCATCTAGCCTGTTTTTTTTTTTTTTTTTTTTCAAATCGGGTCTGGTTGGGTCGGGTTAGCCAAGGGGAGATTAGGAAAATACAACAACAAATGTAACAATGAAAAATCACAATAAAATTAGAGGGCAAACGTCAGGTTCAAGTTGGGTCAGCTTGCCCAAGGCCTCAAAATACCCCCACCCGATTTAAATCGGGTTGGCTTTTCCCAACCTAACCCGAGCCAAAATTAGGTTGAACCCATTGGATTGCACCCCTATATTCATGGGCGGATATAGGGGGGGGGGGGCAATTGCCCCCCCTGAAAATCTAGTTTTTTTCCCAAATTGATAGGTTTAGATACCAATTTTTCTTAAATTTGCCCCCTTGAAATTAGCGTTGCCCCTTCAAATTAGGGACTGTGGGAATATTAAAGGTAGCGACTGGATGTGCCCGAACTGCCGCTATAAAAACTTTGGATCGCGCAACTCTTGTAGGAAGTGTTCTGGGCAGTAGAGTAAAACTGTAACAGCCAAGGTTTGGAGGCCAAAGACTGATAATCCTCAGGGTGCAGAAAGTCTTGATGGTCATCCGGTGATCGATGTGCCATCTGACCTGGTGGAGGAGAGAAAAAGCACCCTTAAAAGTTGTCTCATTGGGGACTTGAAGAATAGTGCATGGCTTTTGGAAGAAGTCTGGGGTTGGGCCAAACGAGTCTGGGGCCTTCCTCAACTGCAAAAACCTTTCTCCATCAGTTCAATGTCTATCCTGTTATTCTTTGAATATGACTATTAGGCATCCTCTATTCTCAGACGTGGTGGGGATGCTCTGAGAGGATACCTATCATCCCTCCAGCCGTGGTTCCCTGCGTTTAATACTGGTGCTAGACCTACAAGGATAAAATTTTATGACATTCCCCTTCATGCATGGTCTACGTCAACTGTGGAGGCCCTTGGCCAGCATTTGGGTCACGTGTTTCAGACCCAATTATATGGCAACCATGACCACTGCTTGGCTTACGCCTCTGCCTTGGTCCTTACATCCCTCTGGAAATCTTTACCTTCATTTATCAGTCTTAGGGTAGATTCAAGTATTTATTCTGTGAGAGTTAAGGCAATAACTGAGGATGGTCGTAATAGCATGGCTTTGTCGGTGGTGGGGGATTTAAGTTGTAAAGACAATTCTGTCTCTTTTTGAGGGACCTGAAATCTAGGTCTTTGACAAGGCGTCGCCGGAGATGGCCGCTCCACTGGAAAAGGTTGGAGGTCCTTTTGCTAATCCCGAGGGAAACATTATTTGTGATAGGGAGCCGTTGGTGGGGTCCTCTTTGATTTTTGAATCGCCTATTATCGCGCCTTTTGATCCCCCATGTATCAAGTCGCCGGGGATGTTAGACA
Organism: Tasmannia lanceolata; assembly: GCF_043159265.1. Taxonomy (NCBI): domain Eukaryota; kingdom Viridiplantae; phylum Streptophyta; class Magnoliopsida; order Canellales; family Winteraceae; genus Tasmannia; species Tasmannia lanceolata. The sequence continues at coordinate 39,354,375 of NW_027518683.1, read as the reverse complement.
GCAGAAATGCATCAGTGCATGGAAAGCAGGGATGGAATGGAAAAGAGTGACTCAGAAATCCTTAAATGCGAAACCATGTGGCATGAGGGGGGAAGCTAATCGAAAAGATCTTGTTGACAGCTTTACGCTGAAGTCAGCGAAAGACAAAAAGGGTGCTAAAAATAAAAAATAGATTTTATAATGAGTATAAGCGTAATAAAGACAAGTTGAAAAAATCGAGACTTATTGAGGACCAGGGGAAGGTGGGCTCTGTCAATCCATCTAGGCCATATGAGTGCTTACGTTTTAGGAAGGTAGGTCCCTCGCGTAGAGATGCTAAGTCTGAGACACATTTATTAGCCAGTACAGGTGGGGGCTCTCCTTTTTTAAAAGGAGGCTCCAAGGCAATTTTAGGAAAGAGGATATTAGAAAGAGGAAGCTTGTATCTGAACTGCAACATCTTCTTCAAGACTTTGATAGTCTTTCTTCTCCCTCCATGTCGGGAGATGAGGGGAAAACCTAAATTTAAACACTAGGTCTCTTTTAGCTTAAGATCTTTACTTTCGAAATTCTTTTACACTTCAGTTTGATCTTTTCCTTTATTTGCAAAAGTTGATTTACGATCCGAAACTCATTTTTTCTCATTTTATTTTTGCAATTCATAGATCTGTTTTCTTTTATGATAAAATGAACTAAAATCTTTTTATCTCTGGTGATTTTATAAGAAGATGGAATCAGTTGTGTGATCGATTCATGAGATGTGTTTTATCTTTGTCGCTGGACATTTTTTTTATTATTATAATTGGACAAGTTTTTTTTTAATGAATGATTTGCTTAGGTTGATTTTTAATAGTATATTGGAGTTAATTATTCCGATTAAAATCTGATCATGTACTCATCAATAGTATAATTGTAGGCTTTTGTTTTTTTTAATATGCTCGTGGTGTTGTTGTTTTAAACCTGTTGAGTTAGCACACCTTGCATAAACTGGTTAGGATAATGACTTGGAAATGAACTGTCAAATGATGAAAATGCATTTTTTTAAAAAGTTGATAGCTTATATTAAATGTTTTCAAAGAACAGTGTGTAAAATTACAAAATAACATGAATGACCTTGATAGGATTCGTTGTTCAGAACTTTAATAAGTTTGTTTGAGCTTATGTTGTTAGACTGTAAGGCAGAGGCCTGGAGATTTTAGTTAGGGAGCATCATTGTTGATAATGATAAGAGTATCCATTGGACCTTTTCTCAAGTCTTATGGTCTATGTAAATCATATATGCTTTTTGGTATAAATATTCCTTAACTATCATTTTATTAGAATGTCATAGAATGGGTCAAAGTGTTAAGCTTGCCTGACTTAATTCCCTTGTAGGACAAAGGTGTCCTTTATATAAGCTTCGTGAAGTTTCCTTAGAATTTAGCATTGTTGGTACAACAGAACATATTTGGTTCTTTGAAATTTAAAAATACGACGACGGCTAAAATTAAAGCTTCTACTTAATTCTCTTTTCATCATATGTAGTAGGGCATAAACATAAAGTACATATAATTCAGTGAATTTGATGAAAGTATTTTTCTTTAAATGTTTCTATTGGAGGTTTTTATTGAATGCTTGAAGTTATTTTTCATGGAGATATTGCATCCACATTTTGGAACTGTATGATTTTAAAGGAAAAATATCATATTATTCCTAAGAAAATGTGAGTTGAAGATTTGCAAGGTAGAAGAGAACTGAGCTATTCATGTATTTCTTTATTTTCATATGAATGGTCACACTATGTGCACATTCACCTCCATATCATATGTCATCAGGTTTTCATAGGGAAGTCTTATTTCATACACTTGAAAATTGCATAGATCTTCTTGTTTTGTATATTTCAATGATTTTCTTTATCGATACATTGGTAAGAATCAAAACAGTTCATGTTCTCTTGTTAGCATATGAATATCCTATCGGTCTCCTTGAATCATGATAGTTCTAAAAGTTATATGATAGGAGTTGAAGTAGGGTTCATACCACAGTTAAATGATAATGGGTTCAGTTCTTTCTAGAACCTTGAGTTTTCTTTTGGAACCTCTTAAGTACTGTTGGTTTTTATGGCTGTTTTTTTAGTCAAAACATGATGAGCATGGTATAGTGAGGATAAGAGTCATGGTAAAACAAGACCTTGACAAGGTCTGTTGGATTAGTTCACTTTGGGAAAAACACATCCTCTCTTTGTGATAATTATGAGATATTTTTGCAATTTATTATTAGGACATGTGTACTTCAGTTTTCTTTGAATTGTTGTTGTCCACCTCATATACAGTCGAATAACCCTCATTTTTAGCATATAGGGTATCTTTGTGTCTTACATCCTTGTAGTCTAACTCACTTAATTCATTTGCGAGACTGAAAGATCCTCTTTTCCACGACATGTGTACGGCCTAATGCAGGGGATAAGTTCATATATTGAATTTTTAGTGTTCATAAGGAAATGATGAGCCATTTATAGATATCAGCTAGCGTATGTTCATTTCAGAAGTTCATAGAAAATTGAAATCTCAAGGCTATGTTCTAACGATGATGTTTCTTTATAGTTTACTATTTTTAGTTACATAGTTCTTGTATATATAGAAGGTGCATGACATATTCTGATTAATTTACTTGCAAAATGGTTATGGTGGCAATGTTGGTTGTTTTCTTGATGTAAACGCTATTATATTTCTGGAACTTATGGAAATAAGGCATGTTTTATATGTTGAAGTCAATTAATCTCTTTTAACAGATTTAGAAATCTTAGATATTATTTATTCCAGACCATTGGATTGTGTACCTGTGGAAGGATAAACTCTGATTTTAGTGTTATGCAATCTGACATATTAAGAACAAAGTGGTAAGGTTGGCATCCTTCTTTTGAATAGTGGAGTATAAGACACATTTTTTTAATGTCCATGATGCATGGCATGAACCTTCTAAAAGAATAGTATAAATAGTAGGTGCTGAAGATGTTCGATATATGGGCAATGGGAATACTAGTAGTTTAACTTGGTTTCAAACAGATAGTCAGGTTATATGTGGCTATTTTTTTTTAATTCCCAAAGTTTTATTCTTGAATAATTGTGAACCTATTCTTTGTTGTTACATTCTCTTTATAGGCCACATAGGTAAATCAGTTTTGTAAGTTTATATGATATCAGTTCAGTTCTGTTCAATCACGTTGTGATGATATCAGTTCAGTTTTGTTCAATCATGTTGTGATGATATCAGTTCAATTATCCTAATTAGTTCAGAGATAACAATGTGAGTTAGGATTTGTTTATTTTTAAACGGTTAGTATGTAAACCAATTCTTATGCATAATTATATCATTCCCTTGGATTGTGTCTAAAACATGGGTACAAAGGGGATCATTTAGTCAGTTATGTTGGGGAATCGATATGTTCTAATTTTCATTGGAATATAAAAAAAACTGTCAGTTGCTTTCTTATACTTTTGAATTTAGGAGTATATGAATTTTTTGTCTGAAATTGTTATTTATAATGAGCTGAAAGAAAAAGTTTGAGTTTTTATTAGCACATGATTTTAAATTATATTGAGGTCCAAATGTTTTTTTTAGGGGTAGTAAATATGTGAAAATCGAGTTAAAAGGAGAAATAAAGTCCTAATTTGGACTTGGACTTTGATGGATCCAAATCTCATTAAAAGAAGAATCCTTTCCATGTCTAGTGGTTCATTAAATTAGCATATTCATTAGGGTATCCTAGGTGTCGTTTTGTCCATTTCAAGCTTACACAACTCTCTCTTAGGTTAGTGATATTTTACCATCATGTTTTACGAGTGTCATTGCGCTGATTTTTTTTAGTTGGCTCGTAATGAACCTGTTACAAGAGCTGTAGTAGCATGTGGTTCCTTATGGGCTAAAAGACAAGATAAATTAGTGTGACTGTGTGAATATGATTGTGATGATATCATTTCCTTAAGATGGTAGCTGAAATAAATATCTTTAGTACCATGTCTGTTTGGGGTATTTTGTTGAATCCTTTGTACTTCCAACACTTACATTTTTTTTCTCTTGTCAGAATAATGACTTGTCTCTTTTTTCTTAGTTAGAACTTTTCATAGGTTTTAAATCGTTAGTAGAATCTATAGGAGTGGGAATCCTCCCTTAAATTTCATATCTTCACCCGCCTTCACATCTCTCTACTTAATAATTATTTTTTATATGGGGATGAGTTTTGGATGATTGGCCAAGTTTATTAATTCTGAGACTGAAATTTTATTTATCTGGTTGTATTTGTGGGGTTAGATGGATAGTGTAAAGGTTTCCTATTTTCTCTCATGTTGGAGAGTTGAAGTCTTTATGATTTGTTTTCTAGAAGTTAACTACTACATATGGTTTGGATTGATAAATTGATGTACTGCTCTAGGGCTTAGAAATTGTTTCAAATTGTATCATTAAAAATGCCATATGTAACCCATCTTTAGGGGACTAGCTCGGTCCTAGTAGCATTCTTCTTCCTTTTTTTCCCTTTTCATTTAGGGTACTTGTATAGTCCCTAGAGTTGTTCTTAGTTATCTATTCCCTCTCTCATTGCAAAGGCAATGAAAGAGTCATCTAGAGCCCATCTTTTAAGGAGACTTGTTTAGTCTTTATAGCACTTCCTCTTCCTTTTATTCTTTATAGAGGTTAATTAAGTCTTTTAGATTATCCTTCTATCATAGCAAAGGCTATGATGGCGTTAGCTGGAGCCTCATCTTTTAAGAGACATATTTTATCTCAAATAGTGAGTTATTCCCTTTAGGAGACTACACAAGTCTTATTAATAAGCCCTCTAGAAAACTTTCTAAGTATCACAAGTAGTTGCACCCCCTATTAGTGTAAGACTAACTTAGTCTTTATATACCCTTATACCTATTTATCATTGCATGGGCAAAGATAAGGTTACTTGGAGCCCCTATAGGAGACATTCTTTGTCTCATTAGGGTAAGTTATTTCCCCTTTTATGAGACATGCTTTGTCTCAATTATTTTAGTTGGCCTCTTCTTTGTGAGACATTCTTTGACTTATTTGCACCCCTTTATAGAGTGTTAGTCATTCTTTTACTTGTTTGCACTCCTTTATAGAGTGTTAGACATGTTTTGATTTATTTGCACCCCCCTCTTATAGAGCAGTTAAACAAGCCTTGACTTATTTGTACCCCCTCTTTAGGGTTACTTGTTTAGGAGTTTACCCTTATAGACTAGGAGCTTGTCCTTTAGTTTTGGAGTCAGCCTTTTGGTTTAGGGGTTTGTCCTCTAGTTTAGGAGTTTACCTTTAGCTAGGGTTTAGCCCTATAGTTCTAGAACTTACCTATTAGGTAGGAGTCTGTCTATTAGTTTAGACCTTCCTTTTTCCTTTTTAGTGACTATCTTAGTCTTATTAGAGTTTTTACCTACTTGGGATCTCACCATATCATTTTACCCGAGACGCTAGTTTACTTGTTTAGGGTTTTTCCTTTAGCCCTAGGGATTTTTGCCCTAGTGTGGTTCTTTGTATGCTCCCATTGGTTAAAAGGGTAAAAACATTTTAAAATTCAAAAACATCTGAAATGTCAAAAGATTTTAGGAGCGTATTAGGAAAGTTTTTTTTCGAACTACGTTGGCTTGATCCTCTCCCACGAGGTACGTATGCAGCTTGGGATCCTTATCCCAAGTCTAGTCAAACCTTCAAAAAGAAACCATTAGAATATTTGCAAATAAAGCTTTTCATTAAACCGTTTTAAAAAAGATCTTCCTCTGAAGTTAGGAGTTTGTCCTGGATATCTAAAGTGTTATAGAGTTTAGGGGTTTGTCCTATAGTTAGGAGAATCCTAGAGTTAGGAGCCCCTGTGCCGTCAGTTTGACTATATAGCTTGGTGCATAGTCGGCTGATGGCTAGTATAGGATTCACTTAGTTAGCCTATTTGTTTTCACTAGGATACAACCTAGTTGCACATAGAATGTAGGCCCCACCTGCATTAGTTTAGGATAACTTGCCTTTAGTTAGGGCATATAGGGGGTGACAAGTGAAAAAAGAAGAAGAAGAGGGGAACAAGAGAAGAGAATTTGTGTCTCTTGTGGACAAGGCAAATCAGAGCGGAGTTCAGAAGGCGACAGGTTTTTAAGCTCATTCACAGCATCATCAGATAGCAGAGATGAAGGAAAATTTTGAGCAGAATCAGTTTCTTATACTTGAGAAAAACTTTGTAAACCCAAGTGTTCATTAATGAAAGGCTTTTGTGCATCCCTTTTGTGTTGCTCTCCAATGAATCTTGTCATGGAAGTACATCATACTAGGGGCATCTTTTATGACTTGCGTCATAAATGATGTCAAACAAACAATGATAATTGAGATGGTTATTCTTATCAAACAGAGATAAGAGAAGTTTGAAGACACTCTTTTGAGTCAAACTCCTCTATTGAATTGTTTTCTTTTGGAGTCAAGTTTTCAGAAAATCTTATCCCCAGCGGAGTCTAGAAGTTTACTCATGCAATGTTCAAACTTCAGCAGAATGCTTTTTACCTGTTGAAGAGGGTCAATACCCAAAAATTCTTTCAAGTTTCTTGAGTCTGCTCTTTGGCAAAGATCATGCACTCTCAGTTATTCTCCGAAAGAGATGATTAACCCATCAGGGAAATCGATAAGAGTCGATCTTTCCTTCAATCATTTTGAGTTTTTAATAAGGTAGAAATTACAGGAGTCTGTGCTTCGCAGTCTGGTCTTTTTTTTTTCATTGTTTTGAAAGTTTTTAATAAGGTAGAAATTACCGGAATCTGTGCTTCGCAGTCTAGTCTTTTCTTCCATTGTTTTGAAAGTTTTTAATAGGGTAGAAATTATCGGAGTCTGTGCTTCGCAATCTGGTCTTTTCTTCCGTTGTTTTGAAAGTTTTTAATAAGGTAGAAATTACCGGAGTCTGTGCTTCGCAGTCTGTTCTTTTCTTCCATTATTTTGAAAGTTTTTAATAAGGTAGAAATTACCGGAGTCTGTGCTTCGCAGTCTGGTTTTTTCTTCCATTGTTTTAAAACTTATTAATAAGGTAGAAATTATCGGAGTCCGTGCTTCGCGGTCTAGTTTTTTCTTCCATTATTTTGAAAGTTTTTAATAATGTAGAAATTCCCAGATTCTGTGCTTCGCGGTCTGGTCTTTTCTTCCATCATTTTGAAAGTTTTTAACAAGCTAGAGATTACAAGATTCCGTGTTTCATGGTGAGGTCCTTTCTTCCATCATTTTTGAAAAAGATTTTAATGGAGTAAGAAATTACTGGATTCCGTGTTTCACGGTTTGGTCTTTCTTCAATCATTTTTGGAAAAAGGTTTTAATGGAGTGAGAAATTACTGGATTCCGTGTTTCATGGTCTGGTCTTTTCTTTAGTATTTGGAAAAATTTTAAAGGAGAGAAAAGAAAGAAGTAAGAAATGATCGGATTCCGTGTTTCACGGTCTGGTTCGCCCGCGGTATCACACAATGAAATGTCAAGTAGTGACTTGTCTAGTTATTGCTCCGCAATGTGCCGCTACCTAATGACTTAGGAGTTAGGCATATCTGCGAGGGTTTGTATGGAACTGTTTGGCAGGACCATATGAATCTGGATTTATATGAAGCTGGTTTTCACAGGACCATGTAAATCTGGGGTGATCCGCTACCTTCAAAGAGAGGAGTCAAGATTACCCGGATAGCAAATACAGATGGATTTTCTGCAATGGTCTGTATAACTATCACCCCGGTATTGAATATTTGAGTTGCTTAGATATTTGAATACCTAGATGATTAGCAATGAAATGTCAAGTAGTGACTTGCCTAATCATCGCTCAGCAATGTGCCGCTACCTATTGAGTTAGGAGTCAGGCATATCTGCTAGGGGTTCATATGGAGTTGGTTTTTGCAGAATCATATGAATCTGGATTTATATGGAGCTGGTTTATGCAGGACCATATAAATCTGGGGTGATCTGCTACCTTGAAAGAGAGGATTCAAGATTACCCGGATAGATAATACAGATGGATTTTCTGCAATGGTCTGTATAGCTATCGCCCCGGTATCAAATGTTTGAGTTTTCCTCAAATATTCGAATACCCCGATAATTAGTCGAATGATTTGTGTCCTAATTGTCGATATATAGAAAAAACCTGGTTTGTACTTGTTTTGACAAAGCTTCAATAACAAGAGAAAAAAAAAACTCTTTGAGTATTTTGGTTTGTACTTGTTTTGACAAAGCTTCAATACAACAGAAAAAAACCCTTTGAGTATTTGGGTTTGTACTCATTTTGGCAGAGTTTCAATATCGCAAATAAAAAAACTCTTTTGAGTGACTGGTTTATACTTATTTTGGTAAAATGTGTGTGCTTTGTGTTTGCCTGTCTTAATAATAGTCATTGTTGACTGATTTGGATGGTTGAGTCATGAGTATTAGAGAGAGGCCATCTCATTCAGATGTCATGGTTGCCATGTTAAGAATCGGTGAGAGGCTATCTCCCTATTGTTTGTAGAGTCTTAGTCTTGTTAAGAGTCATTTCACTACTTTACCCTTGTGAAGACCATTTTAGAATCAAAAACCAAAATTTGCTTTGTTTTAATTTCGGGTCGACCAAAATGAGTTGTCTGTTCAGCTTTGGCAGTCGCGCGACAAGCACGTTTTGCCAAAGAGGGGCATCTCTAGACACCCCATTTTGACCGAACCCTAAATAACCTTGTTTGAATAAAAACCCTATTAAACTAGTGAACTAAAGTCCAAAGCTTTGCCCTAAAGTAGTTTAGGATCCCAAGTAGGTCCCTTTTAAATGTCGTCAAAATCCGTTGAAGTTTGCCTAAAAAGATGAGCAAAGTTTGTAGTATAGTGTAGAAAGAGGGGAGTGGTTTATCCAGTCTGGAGGTGTTCTAGTTAGAATAATCCGTGGTATGGGGTGTCCCTAGGCACTTAAAGGGGGTAAACCATTTTACCTAAATTTTTCGTTAAAACTTTTACTTGGGGCCACCATTGACCAACAAAACGAAGCTAAAACATAGCAAATAGGGGTTGTTGAAATACAGGTGTGACAACCCAAGGGGGGGTGAATTGGTCTATTAGAAATTTTAGGCTTAATTAGGTAGGAGATTAACACTTAATTAAGCACTAATTAATCTAACCCTTGTTCAAAAATGAAAGCTAAGGTTTAGACAATCTAATCTTGTACATTTGCTAACCCTTATTCAAATAGATATATAAATGCAATTAGGGTTTATACATTTAATTCAAGTGCATTTATTAACCCTTGTTTCATTAAAACAATAAACAAGTTAGGGTTAGAGATTACCAATCACCACATGTGCAAGAGAAGGAAAGGAAGAGAGAGAGAGAGAGAGAGAGAGAGAGAGAGAGAGACAATGAACACAAGATTTATAGTGGTTTTGTCTATCACAAGACCTACTCCACTTTTCACGTCTGCGCGTGAGTTCCACTATCTCGATCATCCTTCAAGGCCGGATCAATGAGCCATTACATGACCAAGCTTTTTCATTTTCAAGGGCCAAAGTGAAGCCCATCTGCACAAAGCCTTCGGCGAGGGAATACACCCTCTTATGACGTCTTCACTTTTCTTAACGGCCGAAGAGGAGACCCTCGTCTTCACAATTCTTAACGGGCCGAAGAGAAGACCCTCAATGAAGAAAAAAGAAAAAGAAAAATTCTCAATGCCTCTTAACAGGCGGATTACAAAGTTTAAGCTCACAATCACTTCCAAGAAATAAACAAAAGAAAAGCCCTATGGAGTGCCTTTTGATAGAATGTAGAAATCAAGATCAAAGAGGTTTTTGCTTTTGAAATAAAAATTTGAAGCTCAAAGAGAAATGAGATTTGATCTTTCTCAAATGTTCAAAAGCTTATTTAGATAGGTTTTAATCATGTATATATAGTGTATTTGAAAATATGACCGTTTGGGGGTAAAACCGTAAAAAATAGGGTTGAAAAAGTTAACCTGCGAAAGCCCCAACGGCTAGTTTGCTCGACCGCGGCGGTCGACCGAGCCATCGTGGTCACTCGCCCCTATCGGGCGCCTTTTATATTTTCAAATTTCTTACCGTCGTGGTCGACCGGCCTCATGGCGGTTGTCAGGCGAGGTCAACATGTCCGCTCGAAAATTCGGCTGAAAAACCTATATGCGGTCGTCCGCCAAGCCCAACCTAGATGATTTCTGAATTTTCAGAAAATCAATCCGCGGTTGACCAGATTGGCCCGGTCGACCGGCCCTGTGTTAAATTCTATTTTTACGTTTGGACCATGGTCTTGGGCCTAAGTCCTAGGTTTTCAAACACATTTTAGGGTGTGTGTGTATGATTTTCAAAGATGTAAAAAGTTAAGTATGAAAACCATTTGAAAGTGCATTTAAAAATAAAATCAAGAGGAGGACTCTAAATACATTCTAAAATGATACCGTTGAGTCTTCTTGGAATGTATTCCCTCCTTTGCACTTTCTAGGACTTCTTCAGTTTGAGTGAACATTTTCAAATTGATATGGCTCATGTGACTTCTCTTCCAATCTTCAATGCATGTTGAGGTACATGAGGTGTCACCAATGGCTAGTTCAACTCCAAGCTTCTTCTTGACACTTACTTAGGGAACTTGTGGGATATTCATGTTAATCTTCTTGACTTGAACATCTTCAAATGAAGATATCTCCAATGTAGGTATAAGCTCTTGGTTCCTTTGCTCCTTGATCAACAAGCCATGTGTTGTGAAGAGTTGTGTAATGGTGATTATGACATGAAATTCCTGTATACACCACAACACCTCAAAGCAACACATCAATCCATAAATGCTAATTAATTTAGTTTGCTAGCATCAAAACAAGAAGGTAAGTGAAGGATTAACCCATGGGAACTCTTGGGCTTACATTCTCCCCCTTTTTGATGATGGCAAACAAATATTAATCAAATATATAAATAACCATTTAAATACTATAAATAATGAAGCAAAGCTCCCCCTCACTATATGCACAAGTATAAAATGATAATGTAAAGCATGTGGTGTATACAAAATATGGACTACCTAATCAATTCCTAAAACTCTCCCCCTTTTGGCAACAACAAAAAGGTAGGGATATGCAAGAGAAAGTGCAAGTGGGGTGTCAAGATGAATGATAGCTTATAGAAGCTATATACCAAGTATATGATATTCCATTAAAGCTCATAGGATGCTTATCAAAATATAACACAAGATAAAGTGCATGATAAGCAGATTTTTTTTTGTTTCAAAAGATATGCAAGTTAAGCACAATTATGGGGGCAATAGATTATGTGAGCATATCATAATGATCTATATAAACATGAAGGTACAACCATTTAGTTTTTCCCCTATGTATTTGTCATTGGCCCTATTTTAAACCTATGATTTAGGACATGACAAGGTAGAATGGTTGAAAAGGTGAGAGATTTGAGCACTTGGGCTACATTTGCAACTTTTGAAGCAGATAAGTATCTACTTGAGCAAGGATATGCTCAGATCTATGACCTAACCTTTCAAGTTCACAAGTTGCATCATGTAGGGGATCTCTTGACAATAAGCAGACAATTCTCTTCCAGAGCATTAATATGCTCTGAACTATAATATATCTTTTTTGAGATGACTTGTTTCTTGTTCATAGAGATTTACGCATATCAATGAAAGCTCCCCCCGACTATGTGCATCCAATCTAAATGTGAATTCCAAGCACATAAGCCCTTGATTTAAAATCACCTTAACCATTCAAAATTTTGCTCCATTCAAATGATAGTCACAGATCGAACTGGAATGGATGATTATTAGACATGAGATATTGCAATGAAAAGAGTATAGTCTATTAAACACATGGATAAAAGAGTCAAACCAATAAGGTATATATCCATGGGAAACAAAGATCATCTATATATAGATAGAACTATAATGCTCCATATACATGATCAAATGATGGAAGATTGATACCACATTTCAATTTAATACATCTTGAAATGATAAAAGTGGTATTTGAAAATCTCTCGAAGAATCTATCCGGAACTCTTCTACGATAGATGTTTAGAAGAGCTTAGATCAATGCTTGATCCTTTCTTCCATGTAAGGGTAGCATCTTTAAAAAAAATTTCCGGATTGAGAGATTGGATACTTGTTTTAAATCTTTCTCCTTCAACAAATGGTCATACTTGAAAGGATGAGCATGAAGTGCACATGCCAGCCTAGTCAAGAGTCTTCAATTTTCATAGTCTCTGTTCATCCTTCACTGTGGAAAGAGTGTGTGGCTGGACAGAGGAAAATTGAGTACATCTACCATCTTATTACATCTGGCACTATGGAAGGAGACAAGTACCAAAGACAAGCTGTGAAGGACATATGATTTGAGTGGACTCCTCCGAAGCTAGAATCTTGGTAGAGATGATGGGACATGACAAACTCAAAAATATTTTTTAAATAATCCATCTTCCAAGAAATTGTCATCGGCCTTTGATAATTCTTATAATGTAAGGCCTGACAATATACAATGGCTTAGATATGAATGTAAAAAGCAAAGCCATTGGATCTTGTCATGATAATATATTTTCATTCAAAAATACATGATAAGAGATTACTTCATAGACAATGAGATGATCATCTCAAGCATTGTCCAATGAAGAAGGGTTCTAGAGATTTTTCAAACTCTAGAATAAGATACTTATCATTGGCAGAGATAGAAACATATAAGTCTATCCAAGATAAGTATAAGGCCTGAGAAGATATGGCACTGAGGCATAGGCAAAGGGATCTTGTCAAAAGATGAGAGATGATCTCAAATTTAAAGAATAGGATAAGACCCAACTACAACACATATGGAGCAATGTGGCTCCACATGAGTGTACTTATCATATGTGATGCACATCAAACATCATATGATAAGATGGAAATGGCAGATATAAAAGTAAAGCTTCTCTTTGTTAAAGACTCATATATGGTATGAATCCAAAGGGCTGTCCTAACACAAGCACCGAGGGATTTAAAGGTAAATGATTTACAAACTACCCTTGGGCTACAAATACATGATTGCCATAAGTAGTCATATGATATCAACAGAGATGACAACCTAGCAAACCATGCTCCCCTAAATATGTGCATATAATATATAAGTATAACATACAAAGCACATATGGCTTATAATGGTTAAGATGTTGGCTAAAAGCCAAAGAAATTAGTATTTTAATTAAAGGTGAGTGTACACTCTCCATCTTATTAGGTAAGAGGACTAAGAGTACCAATTGAGTGATTTTTAAATTTAACTTTACCATCTTTACCATGTACCTAGTAGCATACAAGGGGAAATAACTATAGATTATATAGATTATCAATTAAGCTTAAATCTATAGAACTTAGACATTATAGGGGGATCAATAGAATCCCATGTCTAAGTGAGACATCCATGACTCAAGAAAATGAGAGCATTCATGGATAGTCTACTATGTTTGGACACAAGCATCATGGTCCAAACATCTATGCCTACATCCACAAACCACCATATAGAGATAGGACATTTAAGCACAAAGTGCAAAAACCCATGGAAAACCAAATGTGAGAGATACACGTGTTCCCTTCACAATGTGTTACATGATAATCACAACAATGAGAAGCAGCCCAACAATGGTACTAGATTCCTATGACATTTTCAATTTTACTCAATTGAGTTTCATTCATTTAATCTAGACACATTTTCAATTCTCTACACAAAATATACTCATGCAGGACTGTAAAGAATAATCCAAGGACTTCTAGAGAATGTCAAGTGATGAACACCTGGAGACATGCATTCCAAAGAGAACTACTATGACTGGATAGTTTTATCTTAGTCATGTGAGGATATTCATTTTAATCATTTTTGGAATACATCAATTTAACCCATCAAGATTTCTTATGTATTTAATGATAATTATTAAGCACGTAAGAATAGGTTTGAAGGACAACTAGGTGCATAGTAATAAATATACTTACTCACATAGGGCAAAAGAGATGTCTAAGAAAGGATTTGAGTGAATTTCCTTAGATAAGGCTTTTAACACTCAATTTGCTAGAAATGATACTCTACCTAAGTTGAATATACTAAGATCCAGCAAATGCCAAAATTGTCCTAAATAGAGTTCAAGAATGAAAGACGTGAACTTGAAGGATCAATTTGAACTCAAAGGAAAAAAAAATGGTCAATTTTCATAAAAGCACATATATGGTTTTCACATTAAATTTTCTATTGTAGATTTACTTTGTGGATGCTAAGTGCACAAGTGATGCGATTTGCACATAGAAAGGCTTTTCAAGAAAAGATATTCAATAAAACACAAAAAGAAAAAAATATGATCATTTAAGCACATAGAGCAAAGATACAAACTATTAGGAACATGAATAATGATGAGTATCTAATGCTCAAAATTAAAAAGATATATCATTAAGCTCATAAAAACTAGATACAAAGGGTATTCAGTAAATTAAAGTATCTAGTAAAAATGTGAATGATATGAACATTTAGCATAGCCCATAAACTAACTCATTCACTAATTAGATAAGAGGAATTCTTTTGGAACCCAAATCCCTTTGGTTCCATCCAAGTTTTACACTCAGAATTGTGATATCCAGATCTACCACAATGGGTACAATAGTAATGACTGGTAGATAAGGAACAAATAGAATCACAAGACTTAGAAGTATGCTTATCTTTTTCTTCTATAAGTATTTGATTCTTATTAGAGAGTTTTTTATTTATTTGTTCTTCATTTTCACAAGCATGTTTATATTTTTCAACAAGTTCAATGTTTGTGATTTCAAGGGTTTTAATTTCTTTCTCAAAGGTATTGCATCTTTGAAATAAGTCAACATTTTTATTTATTAAAAATATGCTCAATTGACTTAATTTTTTATTTCTTTTCAAACATACATTTATTTTCAATTTCAGATTTTCAATTTGAATTTCTAAATCAGAAATAAAATGTTTGAAAGAACTTTCTTTTGCAAAAGATTTTTCTTAAGTCTCTTTTAGACTAAAAATTTTATCATTTGAAAAGAGACAAATATTTTTCTCAAAAGTGTTTTCTAATGAAGTCCAAATATCTTTTGCATTGATGCAATTTGAAATATTGTCAAAATTTTTTGGAGTTAAACCACAACATAACAAAAATGGCCTTTTAGTTCAAGAAAAATAATTTCATATCACCTTCAGTGCATTTCCTTGAAAAAGAAATTTTCTCTTTAATGACATCTAAAATATCATGATCTATGGATTTGAGATAGGTTAGCATTTGTGCATTCCAAGCTCCATAATTCTTTCCATCAAAGAATAGAGGAATTAGAGAGGATCGGCCTTTCTCAAAATCCATATGGATTGTCAGAGATCTTTTCTTTTGTAGATTTTTAAGATTTAAAAATCTCTTTAAGAGCCTAAGCTTTGATACCAAATGAAATACATGTGTGACAACCCAAGAGGTGGGGAGGGTGAATTGGTCAATTAGAAAATTTAGGCTTAATTAGGAGGGAGATTAACACTTAATCCACTAATTAAGCACTAATTAATCTAACCCTTGTTCAAAAATGAAAGCTAAGGTTTAGACATTCTAATCTTGCACATTTGCTAACCCTTGTTCAAATAGATATATAAATGCAATTAGGGTTTATACATTTAATTTAAGTGCATTTACTAACCTTTGTTCCATTAAAATAATAAACAAGTTAGGGTTAGAGATTACCAATCACCACATGTGCAAGAGAAGGAAAGGAAGAGAGAGAGAGAGAGACAATGAACACACGATTTATAGTGGTTCGGTCTATCACAAGACCTACTCCACTCTTCACGTTCGCGCGTGAGTTTCACTATCTCGATCCTCCTTCAAGGCCGGATCAATGAGCCATTACATGACCAAGCTTTTTCATTCTCAAGGGCCAAAGCGAAGCCCATCTGCACGAAGCCTTCGGCGAGGGAACACACCCTCATATGCCATCTTCACCTTTCTTAACGGGCCGAAGAGGAGACCATCGTCTTCATGATTCTTAACGGGCCAAAGAGAAGACCCTTAATGAAGAACAAAGAAAAATAAAAACTCTCAATGCCTCTTAATAGACAAATTACAAAGTTTAAGCTCATAATCACTCTTAAGAAATAAACAAAAGAAAAGCCCTATGGAGTGCCTCTTGATAGAATGTAGAAATCAAGATCAAAGAGGTTTTTGCTTTTGAAATAAAAAGTTGAAGCTCAAAGAGAAATGGGATTTGATCTTTCTCAAATGTTCAAAAGCTTATTTAGGTAGGTTTTAATCGTGTATATATATTGTATTTGAAAATATGACCGTTTGGAGGTAAAACCGTTAAAAAATCGGGTTGAAAAAGTCAACCTGCGAAAGCCCCAACGGCTAGTTTGCTCGACTGCGGCGGTCGACCGAGCCATCACGGTCGAAAATTTGGCTTGAAAACCTATCTTCAGTCGACCGGCCCATTGCGGTCATCCGCCAAGCCCAAGCTAGATGATTTCTGAATTTCCAGAAAATCAATCCGCGGCTGACCGGATTGGCCCGGTCTACCGGCCTGATAAATTTCTAGATGTCCTGGACTTCAAGGTTCTATCTCGTGGTCGCCCGACAAAGCCCGGTCGACCGGCCTTGTGTGAAATTTTATTTTTAACTTTAAAATTCAGGGGCTTTTGGGCCATGTCTTGGGCTTAAGTCCTAGGTTTTCAAACACATTTTAGGGTGTATGTATGGTTAAGATGTAAAAAGTTTAGTATGAAAACCATTTGAAAACCTTTTGAAAGTGTATTTAAATATAAAATCAAGAGGACTCTAAATATATTCTAAAATGATACCGGTGAGTCTTTTTTGGAATGTATTCGCTCCTTTGCACTTTCTAGGACTTCTTCAGCTTGAGTGAACATCTTCGAATTGATATGGCTCATGTGACTTCTCCTCCAATCTTCAATGCATGTTGAGGTACATGAGGTGTCACCAATGGTTAATTCAACTCCAGGCTTCTTCTTGACACTTGCTTAGGGAACTTGTGGGATCTTCATGTTGAGCTTCTTGACTTGAACATCTTCAAATGAGGATATCTTCAATGTAGGTGCAAGCTCTTGGTTCCTTTGCTCCTTGATCCACAAGCCATGTGCTGTGAAGAGTTGTGTAATGACGAATATGACATGGAATTCTTGTATACACCACAACACCTCAAAGCAACACATCAATCCATAAATGCTAATCAATTTAGTTTGCTAGCATCAAAACAAGAAGGTAAGGTGAATGACTAACTCATGGGAACCCTTGGGATTACAGTTGTCCATAGAAAACTAATGGGGGTCAAACATTTCATGAACCATCTATAAATAGAAGGTGCCCCTTTCATTTGCAAGGAATTTTAGGGGTTTCTACTCAAACCCTAGCGGAGAAGAGTTAGAAAGAGAGAAAGAAAATCCCTAATCACCAAACCGTAGCTTTTACTTTTTTGCTCCGATCGAACATCGGTTAAGATTCCAGCAAAGATCGCGAATTCTGATTGAAGGAGAAGAAAAAAGAGAGAATTTAAGCTTCAAGGACTTCGGCCAGAAGTTAGTTTACTGTAAGTTGTAGACACCCCCATTTTGCTACGCTTTAAAAAGCAAAAGATTCGGTAGTATAATCGAGTTTTGAATCCGTATTCAGCATTAAATTAGGCATCCAGGCATTTTAGGGTAGATTTTATTTCATTATGGGAGTTTTGAAGTTGATTCGCGATCCTGAAGGTTTCTAGGGGGTTCCTTTGGCCTCTGGAAGATGAAAGTTCAAGTTTCCAAGCAAATGAAAAAAAACCTGCTATTTTTTAGAATTTTCAGGGTTTCCCTCATTTTTGCCTATTTTGCACTGCAGGAGTATTTCGGTCATTCCCGATGTGTCTCGTTTGACCTCCGAGTTATATGTGAGAAATCTTGAGTGATTTTACAAATTTTGAAAAAGCTGCTATTTTTAGAAACTCATGGGGCTTCCACATATTCATCATCTTATGGATATTTCAATCATTTTTCATATGTCCAAAACCATCTTGAGGGAACGACTGATGGATTAGGAGTAATTTCGTAAGATTTGAGAAACCTGCTAAATTTAGATCTCTCAAGATTTTCTCTTAGTCTTGCACTTCGGGGGTATTTTAGACATTTCCAAACATTACATATTTGGTCCCTAAGTTGTGTCTAAGAAATCTTGAGTCCGTTCATAAATTTTCAAAAATCTGCTATTTTTAGAATTTCTAGGGTTTTCCCTAGTCTCACCAAATTCTAGCACCTCGGGGTAATTTGGTCTTTTTCTGTGTAATTCTTTTGATCCCCGAAATATGTCTGAGAGATTATGAATGATTTTCTGAATTTTGGAAAACCTGCTAAATTTAGAATTTCTCAGGAGTTTCGCTTAATTTGGAAATTATAAGTGTTGAGGGCATTTTGGGTATTTTCAGGGGATACCAAATGATCCTGTTTAATATTGCTCACCGAAAGGACCCAATTTTAAAAGTTTATATTTTTGAAGTTTGACCACAAAAACTTTCCATTTTTCATTTTTCCCTTTAGGGGTGAATCAGTCTGAGGGTATTTTGGTCGTATTTGGATGTCTAACAGTCAAATAGAGGCATTTTGGTCCAAAAAGTTATTTTCCAAAAAAGATGGTCTGATCATGTGTGAGGGATGTACCATAAATGTCAAATGGGTTTGGTCTATATATAGAATGTTGAATTTAGAAAGATTTTATTGATTTTTTACGGAAAAACCCAAAACCCGTGTGAAATGGGCCATTGGGCTAAAGCCCGCAAAGATGGAGCTCATGTGGGTTCATCCATATGGGTCAACCACCATGGTAAGCGGTCCACATGGTTGACCCACATGAGTTGAGCACCCAACCTTGATGATGCCACAATGGTGACATCATATTTGTTAAAAGAAAAATAAAAAGAATAAAAAATGAAAAGAAGGAAAGAAGGAAAAGAGGAATGATTGCTTAAAAAGGTTTTCTTCCAAAGAAGCAATATGGAATGAGAATAGCATGTCTTGATTGACAAGAAATTAAGATTGGAATCAAATCCAATTTGGAAACAAGAAAGAAAGAAAGCAAGAGGGGAAAATTGGAAACAAGCAAAAAAGGGAGCTCTCACATTGGAAATTACTATTTCTCTCTTAACCCTAGCTTTTTTTGTATAAAAATCAAAGCAAACAATCCTAGAAAAGATTGAAAAAAAATCTAAATTCGTCCTTTTTCTCTCTCCTCCCTAGAAAAAAAAAAACCTCTTCTCTCTTGAAGTGTGTTCATATCTCTCAAGGGTTCTTCACAAAAAGGATTCTTAAAATCCCTTTTCTTCTTCAACAAATCACACATCAAGGATCTTTGGGGTGTTCTTTGGGTCTTCTTCATCATATAAAAGGGTGCGACAAAGCGTATACCTCGGATCTACGCACCCTAGAGACAAGGAGCGCGATCAACGGTATGATCTTTATCTTTGTAATATCAAAAGTAGAAAAACATGCTAGGATTTTAGTTTTGATAGATCAAATCAATGAATTTTTCCTTCAAATTCTAGTATGTTATAATATAGATTATAAGTTTTCAAAATTCAAAATTTCACCAAAAAAGTAAATTTCCTCCATTTAATAATGATTTTCTTTCGTTTTTTATTCAATATGGATTTAAATAGGATTATCAAAGCAAGTGTTAGAAAATGTGGGTTTCTTTAAAAACTGAAATTTTTTGGGATTTATATAAAATAAAATACTACTAGAAACTTAATTTCCAATCGCGGTTTGGCCGTTTTAATTTTCATTTTATTTTTCAAACAATAACCTTGAAAGGGGTTATTTCTTGATTAACGAATCCAAAAGTATATCAAACCATGTCCAAAATTTGTGAAATCTTGTTTCCAAACCAATGTTTTGATTTTCAGAATACCCAAAAAATTTCGAATTTTTTTTAATTTGTTTAATCCGGTTTTAAATTATTTTAAATTTCGGCCATTTTTAATAAATATCAGAATGTTTTACAAATTGATGAAACTCTCCAGAATTAATGTTCAATAATAAATTGAATTTCTCATGAAATGTTTTTTTCGAAAAAGGGTTTTTTTATTTGTTTTCCAATCACTTCTTCGTTTTACGTGTCGTAATTCGTTTTCGTATTAAATTAGTAAATTTTTGAAATTTTTATTTACAAACCAGTAAATTTGGTTACTGGAATGTTAGATAAAAATTTTCAATTGGTTTTGCAAAGGTTTAATTTGGTTTTGTAATTTATTTTAATAAATGGGTTTCAATTCCTAGGAAACAAATTATCCTTTTCTATTTAAAAACCGATTTTATGGAGGAGATTTGATTTTTAAGTTTTAAAATTTTGATAGAAAATTTTATAATCTATTATATATCTACTAGAAGTTTTTATTTGATTTTAGGATACTATTAGGTTTGCTTTTTAAGTAATTCTTTGGTTTCATCCGATTTTTGTGTGAATTTCAATTGACATCAAATCATAATAAAAGTCCATGAAATTCATACCGTAGTCTAATATCATGATTATCTTTATTCTGTGAAATTGTGGATTAATTTTCAATTGATATGCTATAAGTTACTGTGTTAATCTATGAACTGATTTGAATTTTGAGAAATTGGAAATTAATATCAAATCTTAATGAAAATTCATGTAAGTTTTCTTATAAGCTATAATAATCTAGATCTCTATTCTGTGAAAGTTTGGATTAATTTGAAATTGATATGCTATAAGTTACTGTGTTAATCTATAATCTGATTTAAATTTTGGAAAATCAGAAATTGATATCAAAATTTAATGATAATTCATGAAATTTTTTCAGTAGGCCACGATCATCCATATCTTGTTACTGGAAAAGTTTCAACTAATTTGGGGTTTGATACCTTAGGGTTTCTGTGTAATCCTAGCAATCTGCTCTTAATGTTAATAAATCATAATTTAATAGCAAATCAACACAAAAGTCAGTTAAAACATCAAACAAATCTTAACTTTACATCATGAATTTAATCCCTAACTTGTTTAAAACAGAAACCTTAGGGTTCATAGATCTCCATTGTAAATTCGCTATACCATTGTAAATTCGCTATACCGCGATAGTCTAACTGCCGAGATCGCAACCGTAATCGTATACTAATTGCGATTAATCCTGCATAATTGGAGTGCGTAAATTATAGTATGATATTGGCTCCGAGGTCCACTGTCCACGGAAATCCTGAGAAATATGCCAGGCAATAAGATACTATAATTTACGTGCTAAATTATACAAGTGTTGAGAGCACGATTCCCTTCCATGGTTGCGATTCGAGGCCGAAACTTGCGAACCATAGAGCCTTTGATATTCCTTAGATGTTTAGGAATCGAAAATCCTCAAAAATAAAAAATCATTAACTTTAACAAATCGAATAAACTCGATCCGCGTCTTAGGAGCCGTTGGATTACGGTCTCCTATCGTAGGAACCTTTAGGGCCCGTTAGGGACACTTACATCTCGTTGTGTCTAGGTTTTAGGGAGTCCTAGAGTTAGGAGTTCAGCCTCATCACGGTCGTTTGCTATGGATAGCAACCGTGCCAATAGATCTAGTTACACTAGTCACTCTTTTTTCCTATAGGACAAGCCTAGTTACCTAGGATGTAGGTTCACCTGCATTAATCAAAGGGATGTCTTGCACTTAGATAGGACCATATAGCATCTTAGATGAAGTCCTAGGATAATAAAATCTTCAACTTGAACTAAATAATTTCTCTTAAACTGTTAAAACAGTAAATCCAGTCTAGATCGGTGTCCTAGATGAGTTAGGCATAAGTAGCTTAGTTCAGATGCACCGAACTACGATCGACTCTGATTCCAGTGAGGCTGGGATACGTAGGCAACTTGGATACTTGAGTGGCATACCAAGCCCGAGTCGGCTCCACACATAAGTGGTGGGGTTTTGTACATTAATCCTTAAATTAAAAGTAATTAAATCACTTAGGACTTTTCATGAAATTAGAATTTTAGGAGAACTTTCACTTAGATTGAATTCAAACAAATTAAGAAAATCAAGATACACATTTAGGAATTACACTGAAATTAGATCTTAGGATGCATGTCATGTAATTCGCACATTAATATAGAGTTAAATGAGCCATTTAAAAGAAATTCAAAAGTGTTAACTTTTGAAATTGAAGACCGATTATCGGGCAAGAATGGTGCATGTGGTGGTAACTCCACATACCTTCCATTATCGTAACCAGGTAACGAGTCTAGATTTATGGTCAATTATGGGTCCTAGATCCCTCATCTAGGTGGTGACTCTGTCACTCTCTTTTGCGTGGAATTCGGATTGCCTTAGTGATCCCAAGTTCACGGAAAAGATGAATTAAATCACACCTTGCTAGGCTCGGCGGCTTACCCCTGCCCTTATGGGTACTGGGTTGCACGTTTGTTTGCACCCTATGGCTTGGTTGCTGCCTGCTTTGTTGGGTAATTAAAATCAATAATAAAAAGCACACGCCATTTGCGTGGGTACGAGAGACCAAGAGAGAGTGTAACGTCTCGCGCGCTCGCGACCCTCTCGCTGGATCGGGTCCCACATAAGTGAGGTTTTAATTTTATTATTATCATTTTAGATCTATGATTTTCTTATTTTTCCTTCATTAGATTTTCTTTCTGTTGAAACTACATCTAAGAAAACCTAAATTTAAACTCTGGGTCTCTTCTAGCTTAAGATATTTACTTTTGAAATCCGTTTACACTTGATTTTGATCTTTTCCTATATTTGCAAAAGTTGATTTATGAACTGAAACTCATTTTTGCTCATTTTATTTTTGCAATTCATAGATCTGTTTTCTTTTATGATAAAATGAACTAAAATCATTTTATCTCTGGTGATTTTATTTATGATAAGAAGAAGATGGAATCAGTTGTGTGATCGATTCATGAGATGTGTTTTATCTTTGTCGCTGGACATTTTTATTATTATTATAATTGGACAAGTTTTTTTTTTTAATGAATGATTTGTTTAGGTTGATTTTTAATAGTATATTGGAGTTAATTATTCCGATTAAAATCTGATCATGTACTCATCAATAGTATAATTGTAGGCTTTTGTTTTTTTTAATATGCTCGTGGTGTTGTTGTTTTAAACCTGTTGAGTTAGCACACTTTGCATAAACTGGTTAGGATAATGACTTGGAAATGAACTGTCAAATGATGAAAATGCATTTTTTAAAAAAGTTGATAGCTTATATTAAATGTTTTTCAAAGAACGGTGTGTAAAATTACAAAATAACATGAATGACCTTGATAGGATTCGTTGTTCAGAACTTTAATAAGTCTGTTTGAGATTATGTTGTTAGACTCTAAGGCAGAGGCTTTGAGATTTTAGTTAGGGAGCATCATTGTTGATAATGATAAGAGTATCCATTGGACCTTTTCTCAAGTCTTATGGTCTATGTAAATGATATATGGTTTTTGGTGTTAATATTCCTTAAGTATCCTTTTATTAGAATGTCATAACATGGGTCAAAGTGTTAAGCTTGCCTGACTTAATTTCCTTGTAGGACGAAGGTTGTCCTTTATATAAGCTTTGTGAAGTTTCCTTAGAATTTAGCATTGTTGGTACAACAGAACATATGTGGTTATTTGAAATTTAAAAATACGATGCCAGCTAAAATTAAAGCTTCTACTTAATTCTCTTTTCATCATATGTAGTAGCGCATAAACATAAAGTACAGATAATTCAGTAAATTTGATGAAAGTATTTTTCTTTAAATGTTTCTATTGGAGGTTTTTATTGAATGCTTGAAGTTATTTTCCATGGAGATATTGCATCATCATATTGGAACTGTATGATTTTAAAGGAAAAATACCATGTTATTCTTAAGAAAATGTGAGTTGAAGACTTGCAGGGTAGAAGAGAACTGACCTATTAATGTATTTCTTTATTTTCATATGAATGATCACATTGTGTGCGCATTCACCTCCATATCATATGTCATCAGGTTTTCATAGGGAAGTCTTATTTCATACACTTGAAAATTGCAAAGATCTTCTTGTTTTGTATGTTTCAATGATTTTCTTTATCGATACATTGGCAAAAATCAAAACAGTTCATGTTCTCCTGTTAGCATATGATATCCTATCGGTCTCCTTGAATCATGATAGTTCTAAAAGTTATATGATAGGAGTTGAAGTAGGGTTCATACCACAGTTAAATGATAATGGGTTCAGTTCTTTCTAGAACCTTGAGTTTTCTTTTGGAACCTCTTAAGTACTGTTGGTTTTTATGGCTGTTTTTTTAGTCAAAACATGATGAGTATGGTATAGTGAGGATAAGAGTCAAGGTAAAAGAAGACCTTGACAAGGTCTGTTGGATCAGTTCACTTTGGAAAAAACACATCCTGTCTTTGTGATAATTATGAGATATTTTTGCAATTTATTATTAGGACATGTGTACTTAAGTTTTCTTTGAATTTTTGTAGTTCACCTCATTTACAGTCGAATAACCCTCACTTTTAGCATAGAGGGTATCTTTGTGTCTTACATCCTTGTAGTCTAACTCACTTAATTCATTTGCATGACTGTAAGACCCTCTTTTCCACGACATGTGTATGGCCTAATGCAGGGGATAATTCATAAATGTCAACATTTTTAGTCTGTTTGATTTGAGTGCATAGGGTTTTGATATTCTAGTGAGGCATATACCGAATTTAAACGCTATTCAATCTCTTTTATCAGATTTTGAAATCTTAGATATCCTTTATTCCAGACCATTGGATTGTGTACCTGTGGAAGGATAAACTCTGATTTTAGTGTTATTCATTCTGACATATTAAGAACAAAGTGATAAGGTTGGCATCCTTCTTTTGAATAGTGGAGTACAAGACACATTTTTTTAATGTCCATGAGGCATGGCATGAACCTTCTAAAAGAATAGTATAAATAGTAGGTCCTGAAGATGTTTGATGTATGGGCAATGGGAATACTAACTTGGTTTCACGCTGATAGTTATGTTATATATGGCTGTTTTTTTTAATTCCCAAAGTTCTATTCTTGAATAATTGTGAACCTATTCTTTGTTGTTACATTCTCTTTATAGGCCACATAGGTAAATCAGTTTTGTAAGTTTATATGATATCAGTTCAGTTCTGTTCAATCATGTTGTGATAATATCAGTTCAGTTTTGTTCAATCATGTTGTGATGATATCGGTTCAATTATCCTAACTAGTTCAGAGATAACAATGGGAGTTTGGATTTGGTTATTTTTAAACGGTCAGTATGTAAACCAATTCTTTTGCATAATTATATCATTCCCTTGGATTGTGTCTAAAACATGGGTACAAAGGGGATCATTTAGTCAATTATGATGGGGAATTGATATGTTCTAATTTTCATTGGAATATAAAAAAACTGCCAGGTGCTTTCTTATACTTTTGAATTTAAGAGTATATGAGATTTTTGTCTGAAATTGTTATTTATAATGAGCTGAAAGAAAAAGTTCGAGTTTTTATAAGCACATGATTTTAAATTATATTGAGGTCCAAATGTTTTTTTAGGGGTAGTAAATATGTGAAAATCGAGTTAAAAAGAGAAATAAAGTCCTAATTTGGACTTGGACTTTGATGGATCCAGATCTCATTAAAAGAAGAATCCTTTCCATGTCTGGTGGTTCATTAAATTAGCATATTCATTAGGGTATCCTAGGTGTCGTTCTGTCCATTTTAAGCTTACACAACTCTTAGGTTAGTGATATTTTACCATCATGTTTTACAAGTGTCATTGTTCTGATTTTTTTTAGTTGGCTCGTAATGAACCTGTTACAAGAGCTGTAATAACATGTGGTTCCTTATGGGCTAAAAGACAAGATAAATTAGTGCGACTGTGTGAATATGATTGTGATGATATCATTTCCTTAAGATGGTAGCTGAAATAAATATCTTTAGTACTATGTCTGTTTGGGGTATTTTGTTGAATCCGTTGTACTTCCATCACCTACATTTTTTTTTCTCTTGTCAGAATAATGACTTGTCTCTTTTTTCTTAATTAGAACCTTTGATAGGCTTTAAATCGTTAGTAGAATCTATAGGAGTGGGAATCCTCTCTTAAATTTGATATCTACACCCACCTTCACATCTCTCTACTTAACAATTATTTTTTTTATGGGGATGAGTTTTGGATGATTGGCCAAGTTTATTAATTCTGAGACTGAAATTTTATATGTATGGTTGTATTTGTGGTGTTAGATGGATAGTGTAGAGGTTTCCAATTTTCTCTCATGTTGGAGAGTTGAAGTCTTTATGATTTGTTTTTCTAGAAGTTAACTACTACATATGGTTTGGATTGATAAATTGATGTACTGCTCTATGGCTTAGAAATGCTTCAAATTGCATCATTAAAAATGCCATATACCCATCTTTAGGGGACTAGCTCGGTCCTAGTAGCGTTCTTTTTTTTTTCCTTTTCATTTAGGGGACTTGTATAGTCCCTAGAGTTGTTCTTAGTTATTTATCCCCTCTCTCATTGCAAGGGCAATGAAAGAGTCATCTAGAGCCCATCTTTTAAGGCTTAGATGGTGTAAAACTGAACAGAGAAAAAATATTCATGTGTTGGTTCAGTCACACTAATAGCGTTTGATTCCATCACGCTATTAGCAAGCCACTTTTAAGCTCCTTCCTAAAAGACATATATTTTGAGCGAACCTTTTACCTTGAGAACATTCTAACGGAATGATCCAAGCCATTGATCTATCAAGCCTCGATTAGGGTTCAAAGTCAAGCTAAACAGTTTATTTTTGTCCTCTTGTATCTTAGGCATGGATGTCCATTCGGGATGGCACCACAACGTTATGGTTGCTTCCTGATGTTCCATGTAATTAACGGTCCGAATTTCACATGCATTCCCCACTGTACCAATAGCCCTAGGGCTGCAACAGGGTCGGGTTTTGCAAAACCCTAGCCCAACCCTAGCTGCCATTATCTTAGCCTGACCCGCCCTGACCCTGAGTCAGGGCCGAAAATCCTCAACCCAGTGCCCGCCCTACAGGGTTCAGCCCAACCCTTGCCCGCCCTGATTGGCCCTGATTGGGCAGGGCCGGGCCGGGCCAGGCTGACCCAGTTTGGGTCGGACCGAGCGGGGCGATTTTACATGTTTTCGGTCTGTTTTATTGTCAAAAATCAAAATACTTCCACACAATCTATTATTCTAATTGATATATGATTTTTGGTGATAAATACATAACCAAAACCCAATAGATGGAGAAATGAAAAATAGAAAAGCTCAAGGGTGGGCAGCGGGTAAAGTGTAAACAGGGTCGGGTCAGGTTGGGGTAAAGTGTAAAGGGGGTCGGATCGGGTCGACCCGGGGTATCAACCCTAAACCTAACCCGACCTTGAGTCAGGGCCAAAAAAATGTACCCAAACCTGCCCTCAGGGTCAGATTTTCCAACCCTGACCCTGTTCGGGGTCAGGGTTCACAGGGCCAAACTTGCACCCATAGGGTCTACCATATGCCTAGCGGGACTTTATTATATGACACACTATTTTTAATGGTTAAAGCATCTTTGACAATCGTGAAATTTTTTTCATGATAAATTAGTTCTCAAGTGCCTAGAGAGAGGTAGGGAGAGTGGGGAAGGAGATACTTGAGAGTACACCATTGAGTAGATAGTGAAAAGTGGCTAAAAAAACA
This sequence comes from Tasmannia lanceolata, assembly GCF_043159265.1. Lineage (NCBI taxonomy): Eukaryota > Viridiplantae > Streptophyta > Magnoliopsida > Canellales > Winteraceae > Tasmannia > Tasmannia lanceolata. The sequence goes on along the minus strand of NW_027518683.1, from coordinate 39,326,739 downwards.
AGAAAAAAACAATCATAGATTTTCTTATTTTTAAAACAATCATAGATTTTCTTATTTTTCGGGCACTTCTTACCCACTCCTCACTCAATCCCTCTAGTGTTCATCCCTCTCCCATCCTCCCTCATCATTGGGTAGACCTGGCAAAAAGTGACCTAGACCCGTCAAAACTTGGCCAGGCTGGGTAAACCCGTGGGTGCCCGTAAAAACCAAAATGATCTAGATTTTATATGGTGTAAGCCCTTATAGCCCTGCATTTTTCAGAAAGTACTGTACAAACCACATCATCGGTTGATCTAAACCATCCATGTGATGGAACACAACGTAAATAGGTTGTGCCCCAAAAATCATTTCCATGGGATGATCCTAGCCCTCCAATCTATAAAGGTTTCCATAAATAATAATATGCAATTCCTCCATAGATCAGAGGGCTAAGATCATCATCCTATGGAAATGAGTTTTTTGGCACAACCTATTTACGTTATGGCCCATCACACGGACAGTTTGGATCATCCTATAGTGTGGGGAAAAAAAAACGGGTGACTCGTTGGTCCACCCAGCCCATATGGGTGGGGACTGGTTTCACAAAACAGTGACCCGTAAAATTCCGGGTCATTTGTGACCTGGCCCGAACCACCCGGACCTGTACGGGTTCTAAAACCCGGCCTGGCCCACCCGTTTGCTAGGTCTACCATTGGCTAAGTTAATATTCCAGGGAAAAAAAATCATGTTAGCCAAACATGCCCTAAGTTTCCAAAAAGAAAAAAATTGACCCTTTGTTTCAAGATGCTATTGGCCTTTTCCCAAATCTATCTCTGTTAGATTATGGCCAGTTTCGCATGGATTAACTGGCCAGAAATAAACCAAAACACATTATTCTCTTCTCATCTGGCATTGAGATTTTAGTGTTTCCTACTTTATTTTTAACCCAAACAGTAATTCGGCCCTAGGGTGGACCTAGAAATATAATATATTGATAGATACTAGCTAGAGGAGGACTACCTGCCTTTGCTTCAACAATCACTTTGGAGATAAAATCCAAAATAACATAAACAACATCTAATATGGATACCACAACCACAAAACCAAACTAAAAGGAAAAAGCGTCTAAATAGCCATAGAAATGGAAGACCCAAAATGTTACGTACCTTACTAGCATGCCACAAGCCCCCGACATGATGGAATGCGTTAGGCAAGGCCCTTTAAAGTTTAAACGTGTCCCATAGCAGGCTGGGTCCCAACCAGTCCTATACCTACTTACCTAGGTCTGGGCGGGCCCTCACTCAGGGCCGTAACATTCCACCACGCTTCCGCATCCCCTAGAGAAAAATGGTCTGAGTTACAAATGTTCAAAAATTCAAAGGATTTGATGGTTGGAGAAACAGAACATAAATGCAATAAAAACAGTGCTAATGATTCAATTTCCACGAGAAGCAATGGAGAAACCTCTCAGGGATGCATTAAAGATTCGATCAATGGAGATATAGCATTTGCTCTTAAAATTGAAGTCTCAAACACAGGTATGGACCCATTTCAAAGTGGCAATCACCATGTCTTTGAGGGCAAAACAAAAGAAGCAAATAGAAGAAGCCAAACCAGGAATTTGAATGAATGTAATTTCAGATAAGAACAGAACCTGTTCTTGATTTCTTCGACATGACAAGATACAACCACAGAGCTTGCATAAGATACAACCACAGAGCCCTGTGAGATCAACTGGTAATCCCCTCCATGCCGATGTCCTCTTATAGAGGTCTGATTTGGGCCACAAGTGCACGAATGGACCCAACGAGAATGACTTGGAAACCAAAAGTGGTAAGCATGGATAGAGAGAATTTTGAGACACTAACAAAGAAATTAATGCGCATGGATAGATAGGCCATGTATTTGTGGTCTGTAAATGGTGGAAACCCTGAAAATGCTGGAATTTCTGCCAGTTTCTGTGCTTACTGCTTCCTTAAAAGGGCTCAAGTTGAAAGGGCCAGTCGAGGGGCCTGCCCTTGATACTCCCAGAACAATGAATTCATGGACACCCTTAATGTAGCCTCTCAGCCTACCAGAAAGCCCGCCCTCTCTTCTATGAACCAAAAAAACCATTGTTCTGAAAGCTCAACTCCTACGGCACCATTGTAATATGGCACTTGGAAGAGAGACTTGATTAATCTCACGTCTGGGGAGATATCCTCAAGAACAATAGAAGAATAGCAGAAGTAGATGTTTTTTCATTGATATCCTAAAAAATGTCTGATCGTATCACATTGACGGCAAAGTCTCTGGCTAGAAATGGAAGCAGAAGTAGAAGAAGTTTGTAGGTGTGGTTGATGCATGTCTGAAAGCAATTCTTCAAGAAATTTAACAGTCATGTCAATGAGGACATAAGAGACAACATACGATTGCCACAATTTTACTTAACATCATCTAAAGAAGGATATTGAGGTTGGGAAACATGCATTCAAACTAATGCAGTTTTTAGAAGCCTAGGGTTGGGTTTGAAGGAACGGATCTACATCTCGGTGTGCTAGGGTATGGCAGAACATCACACCTCCTCGGGTCACTGCGTTCGCCTAGACGGTAGTGCATGAATGCATAAACACGGGTGAGAGACTTAAAAGACACGGATTTCACCTCGCAAATTGGTGCGTACTATGCCGGAATGCAGAGGAATCTCTCGATCATCTATTTGCCTCGTGACCCTTCTCCCACGGGATCAGGATGGCCATATTTAATTTTTTTTTGGGTGGCATGGGTTATGCAGGATTGCATATCAAAGATCATATTAAAGTGGAAATGCACTTTTGACTGATGCCTTGGTCAGTCTCTTTGGATGGCAATACCATATGCGGTCATATGGCATATATGGTTGGAGCGCAATTGCCATATCTTCCAGAACAAGATCAGAACTTGGCAATATTTTGTATTGCATATCAAACTCTCTATCATCACATGGAACTGTGCAAAAAAGGGACTGCCGTACTCGGTGGGGGAGTTACTAAGACGATGGAATATGGTCGTCTCGGAGAAAAAAGTCTCTACTCGGATTATGCCGAAATGGACCCCACCACCAGATGGTTGGCTCAAATTAAATTTTGATGGAAGTTTTGTTGGAAATCCAGGGCGGGCAGGGATCGGTGGCGTCATTCGGTATGCAGAAGGTCATCCCATTATGTCTTACTCAGGCCCGGTGGGAGAATGTGATGCTAATGAGGCAGAGGCGGAGGCAGAGGCATTACTATTTGGACTCCCATGGTAAGAGCAAAATTACCTGGGACCGTTGATGGTCGAAGGTGATTCTGCAAACGCCCATTGCTTGGGCCTCTGCTAGCTGCAGTGGGCCGCGGAAGCTGCACTATATGTTGGATGAAATTCGGGATTTGGTTTGAACAATTCATCCCCAAATCTGTCATAGGAGATCGGCAAATGTTCTGGCGGACCTGCTTGCTAAGGAAGGTGTTGATCTAACAGCCACATGCATTATCTTTGCTGGCGAGGGGATACCTCATTGTAACATGTGGATTTATTACCTGCAATTTAGGGCTGCAAATGAACCGAGCCGGATTACAAACATGTTTGGATTCGACTCATTAAAAGCTAGGCTTGGACTCGTTCGTTTACTGAACGAGCTGAACCCGAGCCCAAAAATTAGGCTCGTCAAATAAACAAGCCGAACTCGAGCTTTGTATAGTTCGGCTTGGACAAGCTCGTGAACTTTTTAGACCCAGTTCATAAAGGTGAGCCGAGCTTTAAAGCTCGGATTATGTTCGTTATGTTGACTTCTTGAGCGGTAAATAGATTAAGGAAGACTAGGGTGCTACGTTCCGCGGCAAGCCAACTCGCTCCTGTCCAGTAACCATTCTAGGGGAGGTAGGGCGTCTAGTGAAAGGAATATATGATACGTTTACTAAACGATCTGAACCCGAACCCAAGCAAGCTCAACCCTGGCTCAGCTCAGCTTGGCTCGGGCTCGTTCGTTTACTAAATGAGCCGAGCGGAGCCGATCTTGAGCTGTGTTGAATTTTGGCAAGCCGAACATGACATAAAGGTCGTCACGAACACAAGCCGATGCTCAAACTAAGCAAGCTGAGCACAAACACCCCAATGTTCGGCTCGACTCAGCTCATTTGCAGCCCTACCTGCAAAGGGGACTATTTTGATATTGGATTGATGGTTTATCTTATGGGGACCTCTTGTCCCCCTTTTGTATTCTCTTTTTATGGAATAAAATTCTGTTAACTTTCAAAAAAAAAAAAAAAAAAACAAAACAAAATACCAACATAAATAAAAAAACACTTAAGCAGCATTCTGCAAGGATTTTCATCTCTATTCTCTCAAACCTGATAGCGGAGTACATTGGCAGAATAATTACTAAAGAAAAAGCTTATCATCTCAAGGAGTGGTTTTTGCTACTATATTTATATATTGAGCCTTCAAGATACATCCTGCAGAAAAAAAGAGTTTCTTGAAACTTGCTTCAACATACTAAAATTTTCCACCAAATATGGAAAAAAATCACATGCATGATACCCACATATGTTACCACTTTGTGTATCAACCTTTAACGTGAACTATTTCTTGTCCTTCACTAGTACTCTTTGCTGTCCTTCACTAAGAGTTCTATTAAACTCTTATCTTCCAACCTTCTAGGTTCGGTTCCTACAAGTCTTATTCATTTTCTGATGGTTCTTCTGGAGGCGGCTTTTTCTGCAATATACTATCATTCCATCAGCAGGGCAAAAACAAAGAGATTTAAGTGTACGCCGTAAACAGAAACAACTTCTCCACAAAACTGATCGAAAATAAACCACGAGAGAACTGAGAGAAAAAAAGAAGGCAATTTAGTGTACCACAATCTTTCTATGGCTGAATGTGTGCACTAAAGATAAGAAAACCATCTTTGTCAACAGGTGTTCTGAAATTTTGCCAACAACGCTACAAAAGGGAAAAAAAGAGAGGGTGTAGGAAAATGCAAATGTACCTCCAAAATAATTTTACGGTTGGTTGCAACTCACAACCAGCCCTTTGTCCCAAACAGTAAAGAATCTCGATCTTTAACTGTTTGGTTCCCGGGTTTTTTTTTTTCCCTGGGATTTATGTGGGAGAAAAAAGATCCAAGGAGATTGGTGGGAAAAAAAAAGTCCTAGAAGTATCCCGGTAAAATAAAAATCCCATGTTTGGTGACCGGACTATGGTGGATGAACTGTTGGGAAGAAAAAAATTCTTCTCAAGGTTATTTTTGGTTCCTGGGATTGTTTTGGTTCCTGGGATTATTTTGGTTCCTTCCTGCAGTTTCGTGTGGGCTTATTTTGGTTCCTGGGATTATTTTGGGCCCACCAACCAAACGTGGGTTTCCTGAGGAAATCCCACAAAAGTCCCAAGAATCAAAAAAGTTCCGACAACCAACCTGAACTCCTTAGGCATCAATGCAATTGTCTAATACCATTGCACAGCTGAAAATCATAGCTTCTGCTCACCCACATTGATTGATTCTTCTACCCGGCTCATGATGAAAGCAGAACCATTGGGGTCCAAAAGTGGCCACCACACTTTCCATCATTACTCCCACTTGGCCTTCCTCATGCAGTTGAGTTCTTGAAAGATTGCTCTGCTCACATCAGGGGATGTCAATCAATATATGAAAAGAATTGTGCGTATGCACATATGCGGAATAGTAAACATTGAAAGTGACAAATATTACAGTACAAACATTTCACAGATACCAGATATGGCCTAGAACTTTTGCAGGATAAACTTTAGCAAAGAGATCATAGGATATAGAAACTATTTTAAGCGTATTGGTCAGGCAGTATAAAAGGATGCACTTCATATTTATCATTCATAATAGCAGTTAGGTGAAAAACAAAAGCAAATGGCTAAAGCATTAAATATAGTATTCTCAAATGTGAAAGTGGGTGCTATAGTCAAGAGGGCTCTAAAGTCTAAAGTCTAAACATTGTTGTGTTGTGACCTTGAAGTAGTGACTTCCAATCTACCATTATGACTTAACTACCTAAAAGGAAAAATCGTGACTGGTTGGAGAAAGAAGATTATGGAAGATACAGTTACTGCAAAAATCAGCAAAAAAGTGAACAAATCCTAATGTTAAATTCTGTTGAATCCAGTATATTGTTGTCCTAATCATGCTTATACGCGATGCATTGAGAGCCACTAAGGCCCTGTTTGTTCTGGATATTGGGAACCAGTTGTGAGTCCAAAACTGATAATTGGACTCAAAATTAAAATAATCCAGAAATCCAGAATCAAATCCAGCTATAAATGAAACCAGAATTTAAACATGCGACGCAAACTGCAAACAAAAAAACAAGATACACACAATACATTGCCCGGTTAAAAAAATGACTAATAGCACCTAAAATCTCATACAACATACGTAAAATTCAAAAATAGACTATGAAACAAAAAAGATGGAAAGGAAACAATGTTAACAATGTTAGTTAACATGGTATCAAAGCCAAAGGTCTCGAGTTCAAACCTCCCGGATAGCAAAAATCCACATGCGATGGTCGGCCCAAAGTGGGACCACATGTGCCACGTGTTTGCCAAGTGGGCCACACGTGCGGGGGAGTGTTAAAGTATAAAAGATAAATAATGCCTTTCTCCAGAAGCTTAAGCTGTTGGAGAAGGCATTATTTATCTTTTATACTACCACGTGTTTGCCAAGTGGGCCACACGTGCGGGGGAGTGTTAAAGTATAAAAGATAAATAATGCCTTTCTCCAGAAGCTTAAGCTGTTGGAGAAAGGCATTATTTATCTTTTATACTTTAACTTCAAAATAGACTATGAAACAAAAAAGATGGAAAGGAAACAATGTTAACAATGTTAGTTAACATGGTATCAAAGCCAAAGGTCTCAAGTTCAAACCTCCCGGATAGCAAAAATCCACATGCGATGGTCGGCCCAAAGTGGGACCACATGTGCCACGTGTTTGCCAAGTGGGCCACACGTGCGGGGGAGTGTTAAAGTATAAAAGATAAATAATGCCTTTCTCCAGAAGCTTAAGCTGTTGGAGAAAGGCTAAGCTTCTGGAGAAAGGCATTATTTATCTTTTATACTTTAACACTCCCCCGCAAGTGTGGCCCACTTGGCAAACACGTGGCACATGTGGTCCCACTTTGGGCCGACCATCGCATGTGGATTTTTGCTATCCGGGAGGTTTGAACTCGAGACCTTTGGCTTTGATACCATGTTAACTAACCAAATTCTCCAAAAGCTTAAGCTTTTGGAGAAGTTGGTAAGTTAACATTAACCTTGAAGAGGAAATAGAAGCAAAAAAACAGACAAGAAACTCAAGAAATTGGAGCTTAGCTTTTCAACAACACATTTGAGCACCCCTAACCTCACTATCGATGATAAGTTGCTGTGCTAAATTGGCGAATTCACCAACAAGCTTTCAAGCTAAACATGCACACATGAGAGGGTAAAAAAAGAAATGGAAACCTGATTCATTATTTAAGCAAAGGGATGATCAAAAGAGAGAATAACAATCTCGGCTTCTGTTAGTTTAGCTACAGTAGCAAGTAACTCATAATTGGTATATTGCATTACATATTTGTTCTTTGGTATATCACATTTATTACAGCAAAGAACTCGTCATTTTCTTGAAATGGGCAAAAGCTTGCAAATTCCCATCTTGAAGATACCAAAATTTCAGAAACGAAGATAGAGCATAAAAATGTTATTATCATTTCAAATGCATTGCAAAAAGACAATAATTTCTTATAATAATTGAAGTTCATGGAATGTCATATAGCATACACCAATATCACTATACCGAAGATGAAACAGAATTTCATATTTTTATCCTGAATCATATAAAATCCAGAATTTTCTCCAAATGACGACTCACATATAGAATAAACTTATGTTACAAAAAATGGAAATTGAATGCAATTTGTTATTCCCCTCTCTAATAAATTACAATAAGACTTCTGATCTTGTTTTATTGAAGCATGGGTTGGATTTGAAGTGCATAGAGATAATGAGGCTTCCATTAGCTCCTTTTCCTTTCTTTGTTTCAGCTAAAAGTAGAGTCCCGAGAAACAATCATGAGAAGGAAATCAGCAAGTTTAATGGACTCAAGTTTAAAGAACAGTAAATAACTGTCCATGCATTAATTGGTGGTGCTCACGCCAATGTGCAGTGTACTGTAATAAATCTGCTAAGAAAATAAGGTATTTATATTTCAAGAAAACTCGCACAGATGCACACATACCATGAGGAAATAAGGATATCTATGCCTTGTATGAGGGTACTAATGCATATCATGTAAGTTTCAAGTAATGTATAGTGATGCGTTATATATATATATATATATATATATATATATATATATATATATATATATATATATATAACACAACAATTAATGATCAGCAGTTCAGCACTGCCAAGTTTCCAATTTGAAAAGCATAGGATTGCATCTATGATTTTGCTTCCAATCCTCATTGTGGAGTGTTCAACTGATGTGTTATGAAAAAATCATTTAAAATACTAACCTAGGCATTGTGTTTGATTCAATTGGATTTTCTAGCTTTCATGGATAATACAAAAAAGGCTTTAAAACATACTAATGTGAATTTATGATGAACTTTGATATATTTTACTTAACGTAACTATTGTTAGCTTCTAGAGAATATAAATGGATAGAGCAAAAAACATTTAATAAACAACTGACTACAAACGTCCTGGGCATTTGAAAGCAATAATAAAAAGAAACTTAAGTGAGAAGAAGGATTAAAAAAATGAAGAAAGGATCTCTACTTAGAAAATAAGAGAGAGTCAGGTATGGCCATTAGACTAATAGTAAGGGTGGACAGTTGCTTTGTGTAGGTAAGTGAGGTGGTGGAGGAAATTATTGACTATTCTCAAAGCCTTACATGGTTGAGGAGTGGTGGAGAAAGAGAACAGATTAACTGCATCTTGGTATCCTTTCTATAAATTTGGTAGAAATCATCTCAAAAATGTTACCCATGTCGGTTTTTTGGGTAATAGATAGCAAACAATGATACCATCTTTCTGCAGTCCTATTACTATTATTTAAGATGCATTGAGTAGATAACTGGATAAGTGACAAAAAGGGGAAAGCACTGAATTGAATTAAATGCAGAAAAGAATCGGTACAGAACATAGCTCTTTGAACACAACAAAAAACAACACAACTCAACTTCTTAATTCATCTGAAGGTGTCACACCCCAAACCACCAACGATGGCTTGGAACATAACAACGCCACATACCCGTAAAGTGACCTCAACAAGCATGTAAGGCTAGCAATATACAAAACCATGCTTAAAATAACTAAATTCAAATAATTCTTATTCAATCATAAATGGTTTATTCCATTACAATCAGTATCCATCTCCTCTCAACCCATGCTAAAAGAATAAAGCAACTCCAAGATCAACTAATACTCACTAATAAAACTAAATAAAGTAAATGGCTGAATCTTCAATATCAATCTCCCTTGCCGCTCCAACCTCACGCTGGAGTCACGCCTCGGGATCTGAAAATGTTAAATAAGGGTAAGCTAAATGCGCTTATGTGATGTAATAAGAAACTAAGCTAACAGATATGGCATCAAAGACAACAATAGTCAATTGGCAATAGGGCATTCAATGGTAACAATAATTGATAGTTCAAGGGGCATCAATTTCAGAAATAAGACATCATTCAATTTCAATATTCGATATGGGTGTCAAATTTGATACGTCAAAGTTTCTTGAGACATTGATAGTGCTATGTTTATTGATTCGATATCTGTCTACTATATGACAGTAATTACACTGGTCAGTGGTATCTAAGTGCCAAAGGTATTATGCATTCCCCCATTGGTTAAGGGTTCAAAAATAAACTAGCATCCCAAGAAAAACTGATTCGATAATTCAAAGGGGTTCGATAATCAATAACATGTGGTTCAAAAAAGTTCATAATGGGTATACAGTCTCAATCTATAAGGTATCATGATTTTCGGTATTCAATAGGGTGCAATAATCAATAATTTGAATTGGTTTTCAAACAGGAAGCATGTGAACAATTGTGAAAAAGGGTTTGGGATAACCCATCAGTATAGTCCCTTATTACTCACCTCGATTGAAGTTCGAAATCCTTTTCACAGTACACCTTGGTTACCTACAATCAATAGTATGAATATTCTCCACGAGTTCCATCATTAATATCATTCCTATTAGGCATATATATCCTTCCATTGACACAAGACACCCTTTGGTGCTCAACCGGAAAAGAATTAGTAAACAGTCCTAGCATTCTTTTTAGTATTTTGGAATTTTCATCATTATAAAGTTTCCAAAACTTTTTGAAACTATTTTTAACAGAAAGAACGCGTTTCCGGCATGTCCGTAGAGTACAAGAGCGTCGAAAATGGACGAGAAACGAAGAAATTACGAATTTTCGAAGTTTAAGCTGCCAGGGGAAAAGCTGTCGCGCCGGACGTCCGGGAATCTTTCAGTTTGCCCGGCTGCACACAATGGGACGTTCGCCATTTTTTAGTCGTCCGCCCTTGCATATGGACCCAGTTTCCCCCGAAACGCGATTTTTCACCATTTTTTACACTAAAACGACTATAACTCATTCGTTTGAAATCCAAATCGCGCGTGGTTGGATTCATTGAACTCGTATCAACGAGAGGAATCCATCTAATCTAATTTCACGCTCTGAAATCCTCAGATCTAATTACCATAATTAATCTAAGCTTTTTAGGGTACCATCTAAACCCTAATTACCAGTCTCATAATCAAAGTTCTCTTTTCTTAGGGATCTATGAATTCATCCCTTAAATCAACACACACACAAAATCCTATTCAGTTTATCTTATTAAAACTTATTAATCTTGTTTCAGTTCTTTCTAATCACATAAACAAATAATACTAAAGGTTCTTAACCGGATTCACAGACGAAGGCTCGGCGATTGATCCTCCGAGGTCGTACGCACGGATATTTCTCTCTTTTAGGGCTGCAGAAACGATTAGGGTTGAGTTATGTTCTGCAGAAACCCAAAGGATGTATTTATAGTTTTCAATTAAGAGTCCTAACCCTAATAGGATTCTAAGGACAAAAACACCCTCCCCTTTCAAGGGTAAACAAAATTTGGAGTAAGGGTATTTTGGGCATCAAAATTTCGGGTGTTCACAAAGGGGTTGTTATCTCCTAAAAAAAGTGACCTGTGAAATGGATTTTTGCGAAATTGCCTAGCAAATCCAATATGTGTGTATGTGTGTGTGTCTAGCTACATATATGTGTGTCTAGATACATATATATAGAGTGAGAGAGAAAGAGATACAGAGTGAGAGAGAAAGAGACAGAGACAGAGAGTTGAGCCTCAAAAAGTAAGAGAAATATGAACAGCTTGAAATTTTAGTGGATGTTTTTTGAATGGTAAATTTTTGTGGATGTTACCTTCAAAACATAGGAATTCCATTAAGAGGAAAGAGGAACGGCTCAAGTTTCATTTAGAGGGAGGTTTAATTTTGGGAGATGATATTTTCACCCCCCTGCATTATGCATGCACCCCCCTTATAACCTGATTTGATGTGAACAGTGGACAACTTTAACACTTTTTGACATCGAATCAGGGTTATAAGGGGGGCGCATGCCTAATGCAGGGGGGGTGAAAATATCATCGCCCTTAATTTATGATAATATGCCACTAAATAAGGACAACCACATAATTTACTTCCTTTTTTTTTTGAATGGTAATATAATTTTAGTTGCGATCATATAAGGGAGTTGCTAGCGACCATCGAAACAGGGTATAAGAGTAAAGTTGAGAAAGTTTATCGGAGAAATGGTAACCAACCTTATTCCAAATCAACTAAAAATGCATAGAGAAACACACACGGTCCCACATTTACAAACTTAAGATTCACTGACTCAGACTCAATACAGATCACCATAGAATAATCACATTCCTTAGTCAAAGTTATATCACTGGAATTGGTTCAGAAACAACCAAAGTTTACAGCAGTTGCATCCATTCAATATTAAATAGTTATGAAGAAGAAAGCAAAGAAAAGGATATTGCACCTGGGTGTGTGTTACTTACGTTAAAACTGTATGCAGTCATGGCACTTAATACTTTGCTAACGATATTTGATGTTGTGATATACCTCAAGACGTTTGGTTCTGTTGTAAGAGCAAAACCACTGTCCATCTGCTCAGCGAAAAGCTGTCATTTGTTACAAAGGAACGTATCATTATGTAAAGTAACTAAAAGGCTTCAGAGTCGCCGATGTTTTTTTTTATGGTAAGCTGGGGTTAGGCAGGACCCCGACCAGATGCATTATATAAATAAAAAGAAGATACATGAAGAATAGGAACAACCTCCCCAAGCTGGGGGGAGGGCGAAAGGAAACCAAAAGAGGCTCAATGAGCTCAAACATCAAATAGCAACAACCAAAATAGAAAGATAAAGAACAAAGCCACGCCAACACACAACAAAACCCAGGAACACAAAAAATAGGCAGGACCAACAACAACCAAACAGACCCCACATTTAGCCTTTGGGGTTAATTAATTTGAGGATGGCTGCAGAATGCATGAGGAGGGTGGCCGGAGGAGAAGAACAGGGGACTTCCCTTTTTTCTTTTTAACTGTCTTCCAGGTTTCATTTCCATCTTGATCCAATCCCTCCAATGCAGAGAAGCTATTTCATTGCGCAAGAGAATGAGAAGGGGAAACCTTTGAGGCTGCGGAGTTCCCTTTAGTGGAAAAAAATTCTGCTACTTGGGGAAACTAATGGGCGACCAGAATTTGAAGGGATATCAATTGCACCTGGGAATTCAAGTTTGCTAGGAGTGTTGCTGCACACAGGAATTTCTGAATTGGTACTCCCAGTTAGAGGGTCATTCGAGATCATGGGAGCATTCAGATTAGAAGAATTTTCACCTTTGGCTATCGGCCTCCACACTTGCTTTGGGATTGAAGACTGCTGTCTGAGAGGTGACCACATTCGATTGATTTATGACTAAAATCCAAACAGCAGCTACATGCTTTGGGCTTCCATTCATACACTATCTTTTGAGAGATCACAACCGAAGAAGTTCTGAGGTTGATTGCTTCAGGTAGAATCTGACCTGCCTTCACTTGGATGCACAATCTTGCAAAGTTGAGCCTCATGGATTCAGCAGTGTGGGAATCCATATATAGAGGCTTCCCAATAATGCTGGCGATTCGGCTTAGAATATGGGTAGACTAAAACTTAAGATGTAGCCCTGGTAAACGAATCCAAACCGGGATTTCAAGCAGCTTCTTCTTCTCAAGGGAAGTTTCTGAGGTCCATTTTTGGAGGATGAGTGGTCTTCCACCATAGCTGTGGCTAGATTCTTCAAGAATGCGAGTGCAATCCTCTGAATTTGCGAATTTGAACAAAAAGAATCCCTCCTCCAAAGTGAACATTTGAAGCTCGCCTTTAAGCTTCCATTTTCCGGTTAGGTTTTCCTTTAAAGCTACAAAATAAGGTCTTTTACCTATGAAATACCCCACCAGACATTTAGACCATTCAAGATCAGTTTCCTTTGTTTCCTCCTCCTTGATATCTAGCTCCAGATTTTCCAGTTCCTTCTTCTCTGGGTTAATGAAGTCAAGATTTGTTGGGATTGGGACCACTGGTTCTGAGGGAAAAACAGCATTCAAGAGTCGCCGATGTTGCCCCTGAAAGAAGGGGATAATGACAAGATTTGAACATAATGGCTACTATACATTGTATTGGTGACTAAATAATATAAAGAATTTGTTTTTTGAATGGTAATAATATAAAGAAATTAAAATATTAAAAAAAAGAAATTCTTGTACCGAAATAAGAAAAGGAAGATTTGTGAGATGAATTCATAAAGAAAAAAACAAATAAAATCCGAACTGATGTGATTATAGGCAAGGTTTAAAATTTCAGTTTCGGTACCTATTTCGGACCCCACCGAAATCTGGAATTTCGGCAAAATTTTGTAACATTTTTTTTTTTTTTTAAAATTCCATTTTCTCATTACCGAAATTTGGTATTTCGTGAAATATCAAATTTTGGGAAATTTCGGTTTCGGTCGAAATTTAAAACCATAATTATAGGGTAAAGCTGGATCAAGCAAATAAGCCAACATATCCAATTTGCAAGTGTTCAAGGAAAATCTCAGAAATGGAAATCCAACGGGTTTTTATAAAATATTTGTGGTTTTTGAGTCTTATTATTTTAGCTTCATTTTTTGGGTCTGAAAAGAGAAAATGGAGGGTTCCTGGTGGCTTTATTCCATTTTATTGACCCCTGTTGCGGTCAAAATCTGTGAATGGCTGAGCTAGAGGCCAAGAGTGAATGGACGACCTTACTTTTGACCTACACACTAGAAAATGGTTAGAAGGCTGACCTGGAGGGCGGTTCTCCAGGAAGACCATCCGATGCCTAAGTCAGTGACAGCAACATATAAGGAAAATTCAATAGGAATAGTAAGTTTTTGGGAATCGTGTCCCCTACCTTAGGGATTTTAACTCTATCTACAGTGGTTGAGTGTGCAGGGGCTAACCTGTAATTTCCTTTGTAGTGTAATTACCATGCTGCCCTGGGCGAGTAGCAGTGAGCGGTAAATATTGCTTTTTGTAGGGGTCCCTTACTAACCATGGGGGATTTACCTTGAGGCCCTTTGACACGTAGAGTTTGTTGATTGGGCGGTTGATTTTAGGGTCTGAAAGAAAGGAAAAAAAATGCAGGGTTCCTGATGGGTTTATTTAGTTTTGTTGATCACCATACTCTACTCTTGCTACTTTTGACCTAGATAAATAAACCCGTGTTTAGATCAGAGAAAAATAAAAGAAAACACTTGGTTTTAGACTATATGATAAAATGGGCAGAGGACTTACCATAAGACACAGAGGCTACTGATGAAAGAAGGGGAGAAATATAATCTCTACCCAAATCAGAATCAGATTAGAAAGGCTTCTCACCTGAATGGTTTTGTCTATAAGATTCCTCCTCTTCTGGGCCTTGGACACATGACAAACGACCCCCATAACCTCAATTCCTTGAGCTCTAAGCTTTTCAATTGCTTTGTCGATGTTGTTCTGCAACAAATAAAACAAACTTGACAGCTTAGGAAAGTGTTCTTTGGTCAAGCGACAGGCGGAGGTTTAAGAGAGAGGGAGAAGGTTTCCCAAGAGAGAAAGAGAGAGAGATATAGACGGTCGATTGTCTGCTTAGGGTTGCTGGAATTTCTACAGAGAAAACTAATAGAATGGTCACCACCTGAGAAATGTCGTTGAGATATGGAAGGATTTTAGGAAAGATTACTGAAATTTCTCCTCCGCAAGGGAAGCTTCTTCCTTCGATTTCATGGAGGATAGATGGGTTTTTCTGCTGACAGTTGAAAATTACATGGGCAGAGAGGGATCAGAAAGCTTCTCCAATGCTCTTGAAAGATTCTTCGGAGGCGAGGTTTGACGGATTGTGTGTGTGTGTGTGTGTGTGTGTGTGTGTGTGTGTGAGAGAGAGAGAGAGAGAGAGAGGGAGAGAGAGAGAGAGAGAGAGAGAGAGAGAGAGAGAGAGAGAGAGAGAGAGAGGGCATTACATTTGTAAGGAAATTTACATCTATAACTATTTAATAGTTAAGGGATTTACATGTATAAGCTATTTAATAGTTAATGGAAGCATTACATTTGTAAGGTCTTAAAATTTAAATAACCTCAGCGTCCACCTTAATTTTCCCATCATAAATAGTACAGATATACTGCATGGGGTTCCCCAGAAAAGGCACATTTTTAAGAAGTTCGTTCACAACCATTTTCGACAAATAGCACCTTCATAAAGAGAATTGAAATAACTGAAACGGTATTCAAACTGAAAGCAAAGGCAAGCATACCTGTGTCTGCAATGCAAATTAGGTAACACTCAAGCATCATACCAGATTTCCACTGTATTCTCATAGCTAAACAACAATTGGAACCGGAGAAACAAAATGAATGTATCTCTGATTTATTGACAATTTCTAGCCCGGAGTACAACAGATAAAATAATTAGAATGGTTACAGCCTGGAATGTAGCAAGAAATTGCCTTCCCTGAGGTAGATATGAAATTCTACCCCCATGAGCAGAAGAAGAGAAAAATAACAATGGGACAATAACAATTCAAACTCATACAAACCCCACAAAAGGAATGTGTGATCCTCCAATGCAATGCTTGATTAAACATATGGCAGCATTAGAATCAAACCAATTCTACAGAAAATCATCTTCAAATAAGTCAGGCAGAGGAACAAGGTGGCATCAGTCTGTCATATCAAACACACGTAAGAGGAACCACACTGTCATCCTTGTACCAGCCAAGATCAATAAATTATGAAAGAATTACGAATCACAGTATCTCTTTCCGGTCCAATAGCACATTAAGGCACATATTCATTCTCAAGGATTGGTGGGGTCCGAGTTCCCCTGGCCACCGGTGCCCTAACATTCCCAATTGAAGTCATCTGCAATGTCTCCCCCACTTCTGCCTGCTCTTCCATCTCCGATATTTTCTTATTCTGTCTATACCTTTGCATCCACAGAACAACAAAACCCAACAAAACCAAAGCCACAAAACCACCAAGAACAGGCCCAGCAATTTTCCACACCTTAGTGCTGTTATTCTTACTCACATTGCCTGGATTCAAACCTCCACTCGAGGGTGGGCCTAGATTTGGTGACAATGCCGGTGCAGGAACAGGCGCAGTATTAGTAACAACAATAGAAAAATGACCTTGACTGAATGTCAAGCACACATTACTCAACACCAAATCGCTGAATTTAGGCAAACCATCTAAATCAAACCACACACATTTAGCAATTAACCCACTTGGCACTGTTCTTACATCTGTAAAATGAATCGAAATGGGCCCATTCGTTGCATTTACATCCAATTCAGGTAAATTCGTAGCCGATATATTCGTGGCATCATACGCAAGGAGTCCAAGCACGGGAGCCAAAAAATTGTATCCAGGAAGAGCATAATAGGTAGAAGACCAGTTACCTAAGTTCTGGTAAATCAGTGCCAATCGCTCAACATAAGGTTTCACGACAACTCCAACAGGGATTTCAAATTCCTTATAACTTTGAATTCCTTTCCTTTGTAAGCTTCCTCTCCTGAGCCTCATTACAGATATCTTAATGCCGGTAAAATTGGAAGGAACTTGTGCGTCATAGAGGACACCTGTGTGTGGCCGACGAAAAGCCCCGTAAGCATAGTCCTGAAGAAGTGTATCCAATGATCGCTTCAAGCTTCTAGAAGTACTTGATAACTGTGCTCTACCCTCAGGCACCCAAACAAACAAATGCAATACAAAAATCATAGCAAAACTCTGAGTAAACTTCATTGATGCTTCAAGATACTACGGATCTAAGAATAAATAATCAAAATTATATCAGATCCTCCAGCCTTTGACCTCAAATTTAACAGATCTAAATGAAGGAGATGCTGAAAGTCTTTGAAAAGTATCTATTCCAAACTCAGATTTTTCAGCATTTTCAGCAAAAACCTAAAAACGATCATGTCATAGACCAAACCAGAGAAACGAAAGAACTACAAAATGCTCCATAAAATCTCAGATCTAGTGAATAAAAGCTTTGTGTATCGGCATTCTAATAGAATAACAGCATCAGATTTTCAGCATTCGTCACTAAAATAATCAAAAAACAAGAAAAAAACAAGGAAAGAATCATAATTCCTTAAAATACCAGATCTTCGTGTAGAAATTGCCAGGATCACAACAGAAAATCCTAACCTTTTGAGAATGTGCTGCCTTTTGGCATTTCTCAAAAAACCTCTGAAAAGCATACAATAGAACAAGCTGAAAACCCTAAATCCTTCAAGAATTTGTTAGTTGACTGAGAATATCACCCTTCTTCCAATTTCTAAAAGAAAATCCTCAAAAAGATTCATCACATTGACTCGATAAACCCTAAACAGCTATGAAATGCAGAGAAGGAAAAGAAATGTCGTGAATAGTTGCAGATAAAACACTGATGAAGCCTACTAAAAACACACTCATAAACCACACTGATCTTTTTAATTGACGATACTACCCTCAGTCTTTCTTAGATTGAGAGGATGATAATAAATTCGCCCCCCTATATGATAATTCGCTCCACTCTAACGAATTATATGGCAAACTTTTAACACTTTTTGACGTGAATTCACGTTACAGGGGGGCAAATTTATCATCCCCCGAGTAATATCCTTGTAACGCCTTTGAATATGTTTAAGGAGTTTTTATAAGGTGCACATGGGCGCACGACTCGTGGCAGTGGGGCCCACTTTGGATGGTGGGATGAACCTAATGCTTGTTTATAATGATTTGATTTAGGACCCTTTTTTGGTTGTAAATTGTTCTTTTTCTGGGCACTACAAGTGTTTTAAAACCCAAATTTGAAGTTTATAGCAATTGAATTGCATTTAGGTGCATAATGGTCCATTTATTTTTAAAAACTCTTATAAGGCTGCGTTTTGATTGCCGGAATCAGAATCAGGATCGACATTGTTTTCTGATTCCTCTTCTGGTTCTCTCTTAAAGAGAATGAGAAAAAATTACAATAAAAACTTAAATTAAAAAAACTGTAATATAAACCCAATTCCTACCAGGGCGGAATCAAAATACCACCTCTTCAAGGGAAGCAGATTCTTACATTTTTTTTCCCAATCTAATTCCGTCCCGGTTTAAATTCCATCCCCTTGATTCCGTTCTTTTTTTAACCAAACACCTGAATTAGATGGTATTAGAATCAAACCCCGATTCCACCACCCATCTATAATTAGATGGGTGTCTCTATCATACATAATAGCTAATAAAAAGCGAAGCAAGCTGATTTGGGGTGGGATTGGGCCCATTTTATGGTGGGCTTAAAAGAAGCTCTTAGTAGTTAGTTGTGCGCCACCTTACAATGAGGTGCACCTGCTACAATCCCACCCCCCATAGGCATAGTGGGTCTCACCTTGATCTTATTCGTCCATTTGATAGGTCTTGCTTTGGTTATTTGATGGCCAACAATCCCCAACAACCTACCTAAACTCTAATAATATGTACTTTTCTTCATGTGATCGACCAGATTTTACGAAAAAGTTGAAGAGGGAGAGAGGTGTTTTTTCAACAAACTTGAACTTCTTGTATGCTATGCAAATAATATATCGGAAATTGACAAATTATTCGCCAAAATCATGTTTATGTCGAAAAAAACAGGTTTAGTTAAAAAAGTACATAATTAAATATAAAAAAAAGAGAGAATTATCTAAATATTGAGGATTTTTAAAATTTTATTTGGGACCATAAAATATTCGGAAGCTTCTCAATAATTCGGATAATTTTGTTAGTATGCTTTCTTCATTGAACATGCCGGTTAAAAACTACATCTAGGCAACTCAACTCAGCTCAACTCAACTCAACTCAACTCAACAAAGCCTTTGTCTCAAACTACCAATTAAAAAAATACGCATCATTTGAAGTTATGATTTCACGATTGGTGTAATCAAATCCAAAACAATGTTGATCAAATGAGCAAATTAGATCATTCTTAGGTGGGACTATTATACTGTAGTGGGTGTGTCTCACTGTACTACAAAGTGGCCGCACTCTACTTAAGCATTCCTTGTTTATTTAAATTTGCAATAGAAAAAAGAGATTATTTTAGGGCATGTTTGGCAACAATGAAAAAATTAATCATAGAATATTTGTTTACCAAAAGTTAGGTAAGGGTAGAGAAGACCGGCGAGAGAGATACTTGAGAGGGTCATGAGTGAGGAGAGCATGTGTCACAGTACTAGTTACATGAAAAAAAAATCCTGCATAAGATAAGATTTTGGTTTTTCCTATTTTCCATGCAATTATCTTATTGCGAATTCATAAGCTGTTATGTTTCACTCTTATAACGATTTGGTTTAGTTCATCGAACCCAAAAGATAAATAAAGGAATAAAAAAAGTAAAGATATCTATTCAATAGATTCAACCTTTTCCTTCTTTTTCTTTTTTTCCTTTTTTTGTAGAAATAAAGAAAAAACGTAAAAGTTCTTTCATTGAATTATTTTTCATGGCTGTCAAACATGCCATTAGAAAACGTGGTGGGTCAACTAATTTTCTATCAAAATTGGGAAGCGATATGTCCACCTCCTTCTCTTCCCTAGACCACCAACCTAGTGTATTTACTATTTATGAGTTGTGACTACTCATTTTACACCACATGTGGGCGGCTCCGGGAAGAAAATGTGGCGAATATATCATTTCTCTTAAAATTGGAGAATTGCCACGTCAAAGTGGGACCAAGGAGATTAGGGGTGCAACTTGGATCGGGCTCAAGCCGAACCTAACGGGTTCAACCCGATTTTGGCTTGGGTTGGCATATTCTCGAGTTGGGTTGGGAAAAGCCAACCCGATTTAGTTTCGGATTCGGTTAGGGTTCATGCCTTGGCAACCCGACTTGTCTTTGGCCCCCATCCTCGACCAAAGAAACTAGAGCATCCCTGTGGATAGCTCGCAATCCGCACCCAAAGCTCCCTTAGGGCACGCCTACGAGTTGAAGTATGATTTCCTGCTGTGTGCATCACATGCACAAGCAAGTCCTCTTGCAACCCATGAGCACAGTTCCAAGGTTCCGGCCTACACCTGCTAGGCCTAACGGGGGAGGAGTCAGCAAGTCACGGGGTCAACTCCTCCTATAGAGTTTGGCCAACCAACCCTCTCAACGAAGAGTGGCAACCAAAAGTGCTATAAATGACGACTTCTCAAGACACAACGAAACGAGGTATATTTGAATTTTAATACCGGTTGTGTCCTGAACTGTTTCCCCATGACACTCTGCTTGTTTTTGTCCGTGTGGTAATAAAAGATGCTCCCTTATTTTCCTTGTGCGAAATAAAATATGGCCATTGGCATTTTTGTTGATGCGTTATTTCTCAACCATTGTAATGAAAGATTTCATTCGCATCCATTAATTTCTTTGCTATATCAACAATCTTTTTGACATAACAAAAGAGAAATGATATATTCGTCCCTATTTTTACTTGGGACAACTCCCTCTAATGTAAAAGAGTAGTCATAAATACACCAAAGGGGGCTGTCCCAAGTAAAAAAAGGGGAGGAATATATCATTTACCATAATAAAATATCACATCAAATTTGACCTCTCTCTCTCACACGCGCGCGCACACAGCATGACAACCTATATACCTCTTTTATAATTGGGGTTTTTTCATTCACATTTTCTATGGGATTTTAGCTAATCCCAACAAATAAATCAAGAAAATCTCATCTACCAATTTGGAATACATTCTCACAAGTCAAAAGGCCACAAAGTTGCCATGAAATCCATAACATCACCACCACCTTTGCGACAACAACAACAACAACCATTACTAACTGCAAGGGGCTCCATTATTGCTATCAACCTTCCTCAACCGTAGGATCACTTAAAGAAAGGAGCAGCCAGAAATGAGTGGAAAAAGCTTATGATGAATGCTAATGAACTACCAAGGAAAGTAATAGTAAATTATCACTTGAATTTAGTCCACTTTCGACCTTAGAAATTTTTTCATATGGGTGGATTTAGGGATAACTAGGAAAAACTTCTAGTACCTTCTCACCTCTTAAGCTGACATCCCGTCGGGATATTAGGGGGAAGATGAGTTAAAAGGCTCTAATGTTAAACGAGCCGAGCAATTATAGGGAAGGGTTTGCTAAATAATTGATCAGTCCAACCTTATATATTCATTCTGTACAATTAGTTATAGAGAGAGAGAGAGAGAAGAGATATTTGTTGATGTAGGAAGGATAAAGTAAGATCACTGAATATGCAGCTTGTTACGTGCCTAATTGGCCGTAACGGAAATAAATAAAGAGAAAAGAGAAGGAAAGGGAGGTTGATTCGAGCCAAGCGGACCTCCTAATGACTCGATTCGAGAGGAACCATGACTCTCATACAAAGTTTACTTTGCTGTAAAATTCTCGTCTTTCCCATTTCATTAGAATACATAAACTTAAATACAAGCACAATGAGAATGCCACATCAGCAACCCACTTACCACTAACATGACACATAATAAAAACTAACACCCATGACTCTAAAAGCACATACCCACAAACCTAAAATGCAAATCCCTACAATAACTACCTCACAACTACCTCCTATACACCATACATATACATATCATTTCTTCCCCCTTATAAACGACCTTGTCCTCAAGGTCGAATTATTGAATAAAATACTTTAATCTGCCAGGGTCCCAAATCGTAATGGCCGTGATTATTTGAACTCCGCCTTCATTGTGATCAAAGTTGGAAGGGAATAAGGTTTTTCACGAAGACACTTCAAAATGATGAAATGATCAAGATGATCCTTGGTGGTGTCTTCGACAAAACTATCTTTGTCGCCATCAATTCTCGCATTTTTCTTCACATGAACATCAATACTTTCAAGATTTAACTTTTCTCTGTCTTTACGAATTTCTTTGATCTCTTTGCTGATTTTTCCATGCCTCCCGCAAATCGCCAGTGTTCTTCCATCATTTTCATAAAAAGCACTTTGATTTGCCGGAAATCATCGTGTTGGGATTCCAAAATCTCTTGACGGCACAACCATGCCGTAGGATCTACTGCTCTAGAACCACTTCCCCTTTGGTATAGATCCGGTGGCTTTTCCCTTCCCTATTGTGTAAGCAGAGATAAAAGAGTAAAAATATCATAGAAATAGATAGAGTGGGTCGATTTGAGGAAGCCCAAGCCTCCAATAACAACACAACTGTTGAGGATATTGACTGTTCACTTTTCATTCTCCATTGAACTCTTTGAATAGAGTTCTGTGATTACAAGCTACATCCCCAAAATAATAGGTAAGAGCTAATAGACTACCCAATAGGAAAAAAGAGGACTAGTAAGCAGCTAATTGAATACCAAATAAAAAGGAAAGGATAAGATTTAACTTATTTGCAAGCTAGTGGACTCAAAAAAGAATCCTAAGCTATCCTACCCAACTGTTTATTGATCCCTACATACTTGACACATAACAACTCCCTTCCCCTTAAAAACGGCCCTTGTCCTCAAGGGCAAATTCTGGAAACTGCCGGCTAATAAATTCATGATCCTCCCAAGTTGCCTCTGCCAGCGAAAGCCCTTGCCAATGAAACAAACTACCCATAAGCATTATAATTCTCGATCTCCATCTCAACATCATCTTCACTTTCTTCTTGACAAGCCTGAATAAGAAAGAGCCTCTTACAACGATGTCCCGGTCTATACTTCTCATTTCATCTAAAACGGAGTCCCTTTTTTCTCCTTTCTTCAATCTCCTTGGGAGTCATTTTTTTCATTATGGTGGTTGTAGAAGTTGTGGATATTGTAGTGCGCGGCGGAGATGTACTATTACAAGGAGTCGCAGTCACCGTCTTACGTTGAGCACAGTTGCGCCCTTCATACAAGCGTGCCAATCCAATGGCTGAAGGCAATGAAGTGGGTCGGTTGGCTTGCACATCAGCTCGAATGGAGCCTACCAACCCACTGATAAAGCAACTGACCTGTCGGGTTTGAGGTAAGGCCCCAGCCTTTGCAAGCAATTTCTCAAACTTGGTATGATATTCTCGTACGGATCTTGTTTGTTGTAATTTGGTCAACTCTCCAAAGGAGTCATGAAACTGGCTTTAGACCATATCTCACATGGAGACCTTCCTTGAAATCATCCCAAGTTATGAACATCGTCTCTTGCTTGAGAATCTGGTGCCAAAGTTGTGCCTCGTCTTCAAGATGGAATGACACGACAACAACACGTTCCGCCACTGGTGTGTCATATAAATTGAAAAATTGCTCTACCCTG
The DNA here is from genome assembly GCF_043159265.1 of Tasmannia lanceolata. Taxonomy (NCBI): domain Eukaryota; kingdom Viridiplantae; phylum Streptophyta; class Magnoliopsida; order Canellales; family Winteraceae; genus Tasmannia; species Tasmannia lanceolata. The sequence goes on along the minus strand of NW_027518683.1, from coordinate 39,302,911 downwards.
CATAACCAACTGGTAGGGTCTCCCTCGCCGTTAAAGCGAGGAAAGACCAGCCTCACCTTGTTGGGTGTGTAGGAGTTGTTATGTAGGTTGCCTCCATTGCGCCCCCCATTGCCCCCCTTGGTGGCGCTGTTGAGTTTTCTGCCCCCTCACGATTGATGGAATGATTGGTGAGGTTGTCCACCCACGTGGTGAGTTGATTAAACAACTCATTCATGAGATTCATAATCTCGTCCTGCCCTGTTGTGAGTGATGCCAATTTCTTCTCAATCAGCTCCACACGCTGGTCCATTGCCAGGCTCTGATACCACTTGTTACGTGCCTAATTGGCAGTAACGGAAATAAACAAAGAGAAAATAGAAAAGAGAAGTGAAGGGAGGTTGATTCGAGGCAACCGGACCTCCTAATGGCTCGATTCGAGAGGAACCATGATTCTCCTACAAAGTTTCCTTTGCTGTTAAATTCTCTTCTTTCCCATTTCATTAAACAGGCACAATGAGAATGCCACATCATCAGCGCACTTACCACTAACATGACACATAATAAAAACTAACAACCATGACTCTAAAACACATACCCACAAACCTAAAATGCAAATCCCTACAATAACTACGTCACAACTACCTCCTATACACCATACATATACATATCACAGCTCTTATACCAATTGAAGTAGGACAAGTTGATCAATGGTAAATGTCTAAAGATTGATTATATAAGAGAAATATCAATAAAGATTGGGTATATATTGGGCGGTTGAGTAAGGAAAGTGTAAAGATTTGATTTCGACTAAATCTTGGATAATTAACATTAGGCATAGTGAATGCTTATATAAAGCACTTAAGGGAAAAACATAGATCCAGTAGCCTAATCTAACATTAGGCATAATGAATGCTTATATAAAGCACTTACGGGAAAAACATAGTAAGAGATAAAAGATAAGATTTAGGAGGATAAACATAATCTAATCCAGTAGCCTAATCTACCTTACCCACCTCATCTAGTACCTAATCCAACGGTGAAATCTCAAACTAATCTAACGGTGAAATATGGTAAGATCTCACATATTCTGAGATGCCCCCTCAAACTTATGTAGATTTTGTAGATGTTTGATTACAATAGGATTCTCCAATAAAAGGATAAGTAGAATCCGCCAATTTAGTGCACACTATCAAAGCTTGATGAAGATGTCCGTTAATGATGGCAACTGATTTATGCTGTCGATGACACTAATTATAGACAGGAAATAGAAAAGAACATGACAAAGTTAAAGGGATAAGAAGAGGGGCATCATTTGAGACTCTAGACTCTTCAACACAATCATTTCAGAATGCAATGCTTCTCACAACAATAAAATAAATACTTCCAAAGTAATTTACTACTGAGATAAGCAGGGGGCAATATGTATGAAAGTGCAGAGCGATTAATGGATCCCACTACTGGTGCACAAGCTTACCATGTCCATTAATGTAGACTACAATGATTCAAGAGACAAATGCCCCAAGAATCTCCTACTTTCAGATGTACCATTGGAAAAATCACAGTGAAACTTACCCTCCTCCATCACCAACCACCACGAGATCCAGCCGTGAGCATCGTTGGGGTGCAACTAGGCCCAAGGTGTCGCCCTGCTCCAGCTCAAAAGACAAGCCAAGAAAGTCTCTACCTGCCTTCATTCCTACTACCTGGGCTTCCTCATGAAGCCATCGAACGACCTGGCTTGCAACCTGTTAAAAGTTTTTGCTCCTTAAATAAGCCACAAAACCTCTATCTGTTTGGCCTTAGATGAACCCGAACTCAGCCCGAATCCAACCCAACCCGATTTGGAAGCGGGTTGGGTTAGGGTTGACCATCCTCAACCCGAGGCTCAGGTTGGGTCGGTTAGAGTTGAGGGAATGCTATCTCGGGTCAGGCTAGGGTTGGCCTCAACCCGACCCAACCCAACCCAACCCAACCCAACCCGACTCGAGTTGCACTAGTGGAGATATTTTATGTGTGTAAGACACAAAGCTCTTGTTGAAATCGTGACCCAGTACACACGTGGCATATACAGTAGGTGATCCCTCTGCCATGTTTAAGCTTATGATTTGTTGTTATCTGCTCGGCAATGATTCCAGGGATGTAAGCCTTCTTTTCTTAGCTGTCGAATGGGCACACATTCGGCATTCTTTTCTAAAGGTAAAGGATATATTCGCCCCTTTTTTTTAAATTTGGGCAGCCCCTCTAGTGTAAAAGAGTAGTCATGACTCATGAGTCATGATTCATAATTCATAATTCATAAATACACGAGAAGGAGCTGTTGGAAGTAAAAAAATGGGCAAATATATCACTTCCTTAGAAAATGCCCTAGAAAAAGACAGCGACGTCCGTGTAGAAAAAAGTGAGTCTTGGATCCTTCAATTCATGACCTTTTCATTCCACGCTGAGGCACTGACCTTTTCATTCGTCAATCCTCATCCTATGAGGGTACTTTTTTTACCCTTTACTTTTTTCATAATGACGAAAATAACCTCACATTCTATGATTGAAACTTGAAAGGTGCGAAACTACAAAAAAATCAGAAGAAATGAATGGTAGAATGAGATGTATTTACATGAGACATTACTTAGACATCTTCAGATTGCCCCCATCATGAAGATGCAATAGCATAAAAAATTGAAGAAAATGGTAAAAAGAAAGTCACTTTTACCCACCTTCAATTTCGTTTACAATCAGATTTGTAGATTCGAGTGCCAACCAGTAACTCCTGCCAAATGATGTGAGAACACCTTGATGGAATGATCCTTGGCTTTTTTTTCATCAAGCCTACTTTAAGATTCCACCAAGAAAACCTCAACCGTTAATTCTTGTTGTCCTTTATATTTTGGGGACGAAAAATATGCCTTTACAAGTTATTTTTCCCTTCATAATTCTCAAAATTGTACTCATAAAACAAGTCGGACCATTGGATCAAAAGGCTTGACATATGAATCTTTGCTCAAATTTTCAAACACAAGATGCATCTTATCTAATTGGAAGATTATGGACTGCTTTGGACACCACCAAATTGTGCAGGGCTATATTGTACAAACAAGGCACAACATTGGGTCGATCCTAACTTGCCAACCAAAAAGGAAGAAGAGCCAACATCGATCTAGTGCCATTTTATCAATCGATGGACCAGAGCATTGATCGACAATTACAATTTTCGATCAATGAATCTTGCAACATAGTGGCAGTAAAACTACTTTTAACTTATTTTTTACATTTCACCTCACGGCCCAAACCAATCATCCTCCCAGTCGCCAGATCCTAAAAGAAAAACAAAAGAGGAGAAAAGGTAATGGAACAATGAAGATCCTTAGTGAAGCTAAGAAACATAAAGTTAATAGGAAAACTAGGAACATATGAGACAGATGATAAGGAAAGTTTAGAGGGAAGAGAAGCGACCCAAACTCCTCAAATAGGAGAGGCGGTCCCATCAACTAAAGTAACAGAAGAAACGGATGAAGAACATCATAAGGTAGAAAGAATAGTAGTGTCACCAGTCATATGATGGGACGCACCTGAATCAATAAGCCACGACTGAAAGGAAGAGACAAAGCAAGAGAGATGTACCAGGCAGAATGAAGGTGGCACCATCGCCATGAGCAGTACGGGCAGTGGGGGAAGGAAAAGGCCCATCAGATTCTGCAACAGAAGCCTCCCCTACTGTTCGAGAGAAAGATCAAGAGGCTAATCTTCCCTCTAAGAAGATCAATCACGTTACAAACCGATCTGGGTTCGTAGCAATTGATACCAGAGCAATCAATCCTGCGTGATTGCTGCATCTTCGGAGATTTTGGATTCTGTACATGATAATTTTTGAAACATTAAAACACTTGTTTTGGAATTGAGGGAATGGCATCAACAGTTTGTGGAAGGCTTGAACAAAATCAGCATAACGATCGAAAAGGCTTGCACAAGGAAAAGGAAATAGCGAAACAGAAAAAGAGGAGAAAAGACGAAGAGCGAAAGAAATAAGATAGAAGAGAAAAGGACACGGAAGAAACTTGTTACAGAAAGTGTGTCTTTGTGCACAAAGGAGGATTGATCCTTCCCTCGAAGTGGACCAAGAGGCTGATCTTCACTCTAAGAATATCAATCACGTTACTAACCAGTTTGGGAGATTTTAGGGTTTTAGGGAAAAGATACGGCAAAGGGAAGAGATTGAGGGAAAGATTTGCGCAATGCGCAAATAGAATTGTGCACAAAGGAGGGTTGATCCTTCCCTCGACGTGGATCAAGAATATGATCTTCCCTCTAAGAAGATCAATTACATTATGAACTGATTCGGGTTCATAACATGGAGAGGGATTTTAGGGTTTTAGGGAAAGGATAAACTTTCCCTCCAAGTTGAAGGGAAAGACTTTTCCTCCAAGTTGAAGGGAAAGTTTTATAAGACAAATGTGACGCCAGCCATGCTATACAGCTCAGAATGTCGGGCCACCAAGAAGCATCCTGTGCATAAGATGATTGTAGCGGAGATGTGAATGCTTAGATGGATGTGTGGCCACACAAGGTTAGATCGAATTAAAAATGAAGACATCTGTACAAAGGCGGGGGTGATATCAATTGAAGAGATGATGAGAGAGCACCGCTTAAGATGGTTTGGGCATATCCAACGTAGGCCTTTGGATGCTCTAATGAGAAGAAGTGATAAAGGAAGTTTATCCCCTTCCGGCAAGATCGCTATGCGCAAGGGAATAAAAATCGCATAGAACTTTAAAATTTTCTTTTCGATCTTGCAATTGGTCAAGATCCTAGAGTCTAGATTAGTTAATTATGTTAATCAAACATAAAGAAATATCTCTTTGAAGAAGAAATCAAGGAACCACGCTGCTTGATCTACTCCTCGAACGGTTGCGATCGTTCTGAATGCCGCGAACCCCGTAAGTTGACCCGATAGATTCTTTTTCTTTACTTAGACTATTGTGGATGTGAATAACTCTTATTCACCTATTTAAAGTCTGATCTAATCAGTACCTTTGTTGTAGATAATAGAGAAATTGATTGAAAGCCATTCTCTTTGAAACTATTACAATTAGAAGAGAGATAGAGAGAGAGATATATGGAAAAAGATTGTTACAAAGGGGGAAGCAAGGGAGAACAAATTTTGGAGTATTCCTCTCTTAAAATTTTGTTCAGCCCTCTCCCATTTATAGAAAATAGAGTTTTGGTTTCATAAATCCTTGTTTCTCTCTTCCAATTCCTATCTAATTGAGAAACCAACTTGAATTGAGACTCCCCGAGTGAATGTGACTCTCCCAAACCTCCAAGGCTGTGTGGGGTCGTTCAAGATATACGAGAAAACGTGTATGGATGCCTTTATCCAGCCCAGTCGTGGAACTAGGAATTTACACCTGGGGGGCAGACAAGTAGAAAAAAAATGCATGTATATATATATATATATATATATATATATATATATATATATATATATATATATATGAGAAAATGGTTTCTACACACAAGTGTAGATAAGTTACCTACACACTAGCTTAAAATACAGTCGAGGGCATATTGTTTGGGTGATTCAAACCATTCATTTGATTAGCCCTCACATAGATAGGGTGTCCACAAAAAATCAGCTCCATAGGATCATCCCAACCCTATGATTTGTGGAGGTAAAATGGACGTATATAAACCTTCACAAATCTGTCCATTTTTTGCCTCCACGGTTCGAAGGGTTAGGATGATCCTATGAAGCTGATTTTTTGGGCGCACCCTATCTATGTGAGGGCCCATCAAATGAATGCTTTGGATCACACAAACAATGTGGGCCCCCACTGTATTTTAAGCTAGTGTGTAGATAACTTATCTACACTTGTGTGTAGAAACCATTCTCTCTCTCTCTCTCTCTCTATATATATATATATATATATATATATATATATATATATATATAAATCATCGCCCAATGAAAAAAAATGCATGTCAAATAATTGGTTTTGGACTCAGATAATGAATAACCCAAATCACAAATCCATATCACTAGACATAATTTCATTGAGAGTAGAGTTTGGCTTTCAAAACGTACCCAAAAAGGATGCGAATTATCCTACAGGGGGTTCGAATATATCATCGCCCAATGAAAAAAGGCAATTTTTTTGCCCATATAGCACATTCCCGTCAAGTCTCTCCTTCTCTCATCCTCCTTACCCCTCTGGCCCTCTCTCACCACATTATAAACTATTTTTCCATGGAAAAAAAAATTCATGCTGCCAAACATGGTGTCAATGTTCCCGAGTCCATTTCCCTCTAACTTCGACCCTGATCTCCTTCTCAACTCTCAAATCTCTCTCTTTCTCCCTCTAAAAAAAAGGAAATTAGAAGAGGAAAAGAACTCTATAAAAAAAGAAGCATAAATTGATAAACCCTAGAAAAAATGAAATAGAAAGAATCAGAAACCTCATAAATACAAAGGGGAAAAGAAAAGAATAGCCCTCAAGGAAAATGGGAGCCGAAGTGTTCAAAAAAATATAGAAACCTAAAAATAGGGATTCAATTAGCAAAATAAAATAGAAATTAGGCAGTGATAAATCGACTCCCTATGTGTCTTTCTCTCTCCTCTGGGTTAGAGAGAGAAAGAGGGGAGAGATAGACACATGGGGGTCGATTTAAGATATATTGGAGTCGATTTATCGCTCTCCTAGAAAATTTATTCGTTAAGTTTTAAAGGCAAGGAGAAACATAAATGGGGTGAATTTATCCTCGAGCAGTTAACCTTTCTCACAGACGTTAGAAATGTAAAAGGGGTGAATTTATCCTCGATAGCAGTTAACCTTTACCATTTAGACGTTGTGAAGGTAGGATTTTATCCGTCAGATGGGGGAATATCATTGCCCTTTAATAAAATCCCTATTTTATAGCGATAGAACTGCGAGTTAAAAGAAATGTAAAGGGGGGAAAACCCTATTTTATATGGATAGAATTGCGAGTTAATCTTTCTCAGAAGATTATAAATGTAAAGGGGGTGAATTTATCCTCGAGAGAGCAGTTAACCTTTCTCACAGAAACGTTAGGGGGATTTTATCCGTAAGATGGGGAAATATCACTGCTCTTTAATAAAATCCCTATTTTATAGCGATAAAATTACGATTTTTAAAATTCTATCCGAAATTATAGGTGTTAAAATTAGCGATTTAGAAAATCTTTGGGGGGTCGTGGCCCCCCTCACGCTATATGTAGTTCCACCCCTGCTCCAGCCCTTGTGGCCTTATCTCATAAGATTTGGTGTTGGAAACAAATTGCTTGCTTTGTAGATCCTACAATTTAGCAATTCTTATCCAACAAGGAGTTTAAGTGCAACTCAAAGTCCTTTGAAATCTGAGGAGTGACTCGGTTTGGCAACCTAAAGGGGGGTAAATAGGTTGTATATAAAAACTTTTGCCTTTTAAAACTTTTACCAAAATCACCCTAGTTTTATGTTCTTCTTAATTAAGTTTAATTAGTTGAACTTAATATTACAAGTTATTATAAGTTCAAAACCTTTGTTGATTAACAAACTTAATTAAGTGATTAAGGTGCCCAATTTAGCAATGTAACAATATTCAAGTTTTATTGCCAATGCTAACTCACTCGAATCTAAGTAAAAATGCAAGCACAAATAAGAGAGTGAGAGGGAGAGAGAAATACCAATCACACAATTGAGACAAAGATTTATCTTGGTTCGGCCAATGGCCTACTCCACTCTACTCAAAATCGTATTTGAGGATTTCCACTATTGAGACCTCCACGATACCCTGCTCCTAGGCGATTACACTCCCAAGGGAATTAAATAAGGATGCCCTTGCCACCTTTACACCGACTCTCCTTCTCCGTCGAGTTCTAAGCGCTCATCCTAAGGGAATAAAAAATGGATGCCCTTGCCACCGATCTAATGAGGAAGAAGAAGAAAGCTTTGCCTCTAAGTAGGCTACAATGCACAATGAAGCTCCTAATATACTCTAAAAGATAAACAAGTTTAAGCCTAAATCAATCTCCAATGATTTTCTCAAATCAAGGCACAATGAAGGATTGGTGAGAGATTTACTAAAAAATGGTTGCAAGTGAGTTTCAAGGGTTTTTAGTGTTGGAGTATGTTCATCATAATATTTTGAACCCATACAATGGGTATATATAGAGTCCCAACACAATATGACCGTTTCAGGGGCAAACTGGTCATTTTCGGGTCAAAAATTCAACTAGTCGTTGGGCCATCAACGGCTATATTTTTTGAGTCTAGGGGCTTTCTCGGAGTTCCGAGAAAATGTCTCGGAATTCTGAGAACAATTCTTGGAATTCCGAAACTGGATTTCCAACAAGATTTTTCGATTTTGTAAAATTCGTATCTCCTTCGTTTCTTATCGGATTTCGACGTTTCTATACTCTACGGATATGAGAAAAATGAGATCTATCTGTTAAAAATATTTTTAAAAATATTTGTAAATATTGTAAGCAAGTTTTGATAGGATTTAGTTGCTGGTCCAGGTTGTTTCTTCGGAACTCTGTTTTGTTCAATGTTGTGTTGAATGCCATATGGGTCCCAACATGTTGGTGTACCACCATGGCCATTCACTTATCAATTTAAGTCCTTAAAGGGTGTGTTAGTCTCTTTGAAAAATATATTTTTAGAGGTTTTAAGATGTACCTTGATCAAGAGAAAACACAAGAGAGAAAGGTGATACATACTACCATTCTAAGTACTCTCTTGAACTTCTCTTGAGCCAATCTTCATTTGATCTTCAATGTTGTGCCTGGGTTACTTTGGGATCTTCAAAGTTGAGCTTATTTCTTTGACACCTTCCAAGGATGATGCTACCATTTGGTTCAAGCTCCTTTGTCCTTTGCATTGCTTGTTGATCCACAAGTTTTGGCCTTCATTGATCTTCCTTTGTTTGTTCAATGCTTTGAGATGGTTGATGATGAGCTTCTCCTTGGTACCTCCAAGGCATGAATGAATCATTTATATGCTCTAGCTTCTTTGACACGTGTTTGATTCATCTTCAAGCATAGGCCATCAATGGTGTGTGCTAGCCCGAATTGACCTCTGAATTTTTTGTCCATAGCACAATACTCAAGGCAAACAATTAGTCCATAAAAGACTAATTAATTTGCGTTTGTTAATCATCAAAACAAGGTGATTGAGTGAACCCATGGGGAACCCTTGAGCTAACATCCTTGAGCAATTGGGACTCTTTTCCCCTACTCTCCAACTGATTTGGGAGTGTTGTGGGCCCCACAAACCTTATTTGAATGTGTAGTCCTATCCCAATTCCATTCCAATTCCGCAAATTTTGCGAAACCCGTTTGGGAATAACTATCCTCATTTGGATTACACATTATTATTCTTATTATTAATCAAATTAGTAATACATAATAATGTATAATAATTAAATAATTAATTAACAACTCACATCCAATGGGAGTTATTTCGGCTCCAATTTGTTTTCAAAAAATTCTCTTATTGTGTCGTGTTACTTAATAAAGACATGTATATATACATATATCAACACACATATATATATATATATATATATATATATATACTTAATTAATATCCACATTAATCTAACGGATCATATCCGTCCGTGCAATTACATAAAATGCGGAACCTTGATTCGTTTGGATGTCATTGGGTCATTTGAGTTATGAGTGGGATCGTCACAGGGATCCGACGGTCGATCCTGCAGAACCCTATGGTGGGCCCCACTGCGATCTCGCTCTGTAATTAAACTACACTCGCATTAGGTCAGTGGCCTCCATCGAGACGTAACCCTGAGGATGACTGTCAAATCATCATACCCCTAATCACATCATGTATGTGCAAGTCCTTTCTTCGAACTACATCTACTGAGTTGAGTCAGACGGGAGGTGGACACCATTTACCCCCTTGGCCCGCTCTTGGTATACCATTTTGATCAAGTGGTGTTCGACCTCCAAATGCATTTGTAAAATCCTTTGAAAATAATTCAATATTTTATAAAACTTTTCGATAAATATTTTATCTAGTCCGCCTGGCCAGGCTATTTAATAGGCTTACCGCTCTAACAAAATTGTAGAAACCAATCCTTAAATTTTAGGGTGAAGAATCCCTTGTTGAGTATCACTATTGGTCTCGAGGGTTTGCTCTAGAATATAGCTACATCCAAATGTGACTCTAAAATAGAATCACTATAAGATAGACTAAGACCCTAGAATATGCTGACAGACCAATAAGATCTCTCAGGTCTAAAGCCTTGTGAAGGGTCCTGTAAGCCCAAGGGTTCCCTTGGGTTCAATCATTTACCTTTACTTTCTTGTTTTGATGCTAGCAAACCTAAATTGATTAGTTTTTATGGACTAATGTGTTGTCTTTGAGTGTTGTGTTTTAGACAGGAACTTGACATGTCATATCGCCATTACACAACTCAACACAACACATGGGCTTGCGGATCAAGATGCAAAGGAACCAAAGAGCTTGCACATACAGTGGAGATATCATCCTTGGAAGATGGTCAAGTCAAAGAGCTCAAGTTGAAGATCCCACAAGCATGCCTAGCAAGTGCCAGTAGATGCTTGGAGTTGAACAAGCATTGGTGACCCCTCATGTACCTCTCAACATGCTTTGAAGAATGGAGGAAGTCACAAGAACCAAATCAAGTTGAAGATGTTCACTCTCAAGTCAGAGTTGTCCAAGAAAGTGTGGAGGAGCCAAGCAATCCAAGAAGACTAAAGGGTATACACTTTAGATTGTATTTGGAGTCCTCTTGTTATTTGTATTTGCACTTTCAAAAAGGATTTTCAAAATGGTTTCATTAAAACATATTTGATATCTTTAGAAACCATCAACACTCCCCAAAACATGTTTGAAAACATTGGACAAAAGCCCAAATACCATGGCCCAAGTCCTTAAAATTTTAGATTTAAAACTGAGATTTCAAAGCAGGGCCGGTCGACCGGGGTTCCCCAGGCGATTGCGGTAAGGTGGCTGGACGTCCAGCACCTACCGAATCTTAGCAGGCCAGTCGACTGGGACCTCCCGGGCAGCTGCGAATACGTTTCTGTCAATCAGAAACAAATCCATCATGGTCGGGCCATCGACCACCATAGGGGCGGGCGACCGCGATAGGGACCTGGACAAAAATACAAAAGTCCAGGTTGCTCACGGCGGGCGACCGCGACACCTCGGTCGACCATAGCGATAAGGAATTTCAAAAATAAAAAGTGAGCGCCCGATAGAGCGGGCAACCGCCGCACCTCGGTCGACCGCGCCAATAGCGAAATGTAGCCGTTGGGGCTCAAACGACTAGTTTTCTTTTGGCATGTTTTTTACGGTTTTGCCCTCAAACGGTCATATCTTTCTATGGGCTATTGTAAGCCCAAGGGTGCATACCTCTCTTGCTTTGATGATCAACAAACCCAAATTGATGGTAGTTTGCTAATGGTTGCTCTAGTGTTGTGATTAAGACAGGTCTCATTCATATCAACACTTGGAGCAAGAAGAACAATTGCTAGTTTTGGAGAAAGTCAAGTCTTGGTGGGTATCCTGCAAGTTGTATGGTCTATTGAAGAATCAAGGATCCACAAGTGCAAGAATATGTTTGAGGATTATCTCAAGACAAGAAGAAGCTCATGCAAGCACCTAAGAAGATTGAAGATCAAGAAAACTCAAGGTTCATATGTTTAGAATGCATAGGAGTCCTCTTGGCATTAAATGTTTGCATGTTTTGATGTTTTCAAATCATCTTTAAAACTATTTTTCTAAGTGCATTAATGTATTTGAAAACACATGTTTAAAGCCCAAAGACCAAGGCCCTAAGTCCCTCTCACAAACATTTTAAATCAAGTTTTTAAAGTAGGTCCGGTCGACCGGGATAGTCTGGGCGACCACGGGATGCTACCTTGAATGCTGGGCATCTCGAATTTTATCGGGCTGGTCGACCGGGCCAATACCGGTCGACCGGAGAAGGATTTCTCAAAATTGAGAAATCATCCAGGTTGGTCTTGGAGGTCGACTGCGGCCCCCTCGGTTGACCGCTTAATGTTTTTGAATCTAAACTTTCAAATCTTGAATTAGTCCAGGGCGAACGACCGTGAGGGTCCGGTCGACCGTGATTTTGTTTTCGAGCCAAAATATTTTTCGAAGAGGTAGCCCTTGGCGGGCGATCGCGGCTGTTTAGAATTTAAAAATAAAAAAGAGACGCCCAATAAGGGCGGGCGACCACGGTGGCTCGGTCGATCGTGCCAGTATCGCAAAAGAGTCGTTGGGGTCTGCAGAGTGAGGTGCAACCACCCAGTTTTATTACAGTTTTGCCCTTAATTCTTCTAAAATGAACTTGGGCTATTTAAACCCCATAAAAGACTCTTGTTTACACATTTTGAACATTTATCAAATCCAAGAGCTTTTCTCTTTCAAATCAAAAGGATTCTTCTTCTTCCTCCTCTTGAATATTCAAAAACTTGCATCCATTATTTGTCAAGAGGTACTCCCCTAAGCATTTAGTTTCAATCCTTGAGAGTGTATTATGAACTTGAGAGTTGTATACCCCTACAAGAGGCTTGAGAGTATTTTATTTTTCCTTCTTCCTTCTTCTCATTGTATTTGGAGTTGTAGAGAAGAGTTTCCTTCTTCAAGGCAGTGGTGCAACGAAGAAGAACGTCCTCGGAGGTGGATTTGTAATACGAGGGTTGTCCCCTTGTGTAGGCGATGATCGCTTGTAAACGCTTTGTGAGGCAGCGTCGAGGAGCCTTACCATAGTGGAGAAAATCTCAAGGAAAGACCAAGTACTTGGGTAGTGGAGTAGGTCAAGTTGTGACCAAACCACTATAAAATCATTGTGTGGTCTCCTTGCTTCCTCTCCTCTTTCTTGTGGTGTGATTGGTAATCTCTTTCCTTTTTCTATTTGAATATAATAGTGAACAAGGGTTAGAACTAATTAGGTAAATTTCACAAGCCCTAATCTTTTAAGTAGAAAAATTTTAAAAAACCCAATTCACCCCCTCTTGTGTATTGCCCTTCGGAATTTCACTTGGTATCAGAGCTAAAGGCTCTTATAGAGATTTTAGATCCTAAAATCTACAGGAGAAAGATCCATAGCAACCTATCCTCCTCCATCCTCATCTAATCCCCTTCCTCCTCCGGTAGCTCCATCCGGGTATATTGACGGTCTTGCCTCAAATAGACCTCCGTATTTTAATGGACTAAACTATGGATATTGAAACATTAGAATGGCCTTTAATTTAAAATCCATAGATTTTAAAATTTGGGAGCTAGTCTAAGATGGGTACATTGAACCCACAACGGATAGGAAGGAATGGAGTCCCACCGACAAAAGAAATGCTACATTGGATGCCAAAGGAGTGACACTACTATTTTGTGCTCTCTCTCCCAAGGAATTCAATAGAGTCTCAACCTGTAAGACGGCTAAGGAAATTTGGACCACACTTGTGACAACCGATGAAGGGACAACTCAAGTGAAGAAATCTAAAGTTAATATGCTTATTAGTGATTTTGAGGCATTTGAGATGCATGAAGGAGAGTCTATCTCCAACATGTTCACAAGGTTTACTAATATTGTAAATGAGTTAAATAATTTAGGAAAGACTTATACGAATTATGAATTGGTTCAAAGACTCCTAAGATGCTTCCCGGACTCTTGGGATCCAATGATCACTGCGGTTGAGCAATCAAATGATTTGGATACCCTTCAACTTGACGACCTCATGGAGAACTTAATAACCCATGAGATGAAGATGAAGAAGAGGGAAAGCAAAAGAAAAGGAAAGAAGGAAGATTCAAAGAAGAGGGATGTGGCTTTCAAAGCCGAGGTTGACAGTGAAGAAGAAGACAGTGAGAGAGAGTTAATTATGAAAAACTTAACCTCGGAAATGGCTCTCCTCTCCAAAAGGATCTCTAGGTTTGGGAGATTCAATCGAAAAAATAGAAGCTCAAGAAGGAGCACCTCTCCAAAGAAGGATAGAGATAGAAGAAGAAAAGATAATAATGACGATTTGATCCGATGTTTTGAATGTGGCAAGAAGGGGCACATCCGTCCCAAGTGTCCATTGCTCAAGAAGGACTCGGCTAAAAGGAAGGGAAAAGATGACAAGAAGAAGAAGAGTTTCAGCGCCAAATAGGATGGCCTAAGTGACACATCAAGGAGCAACTCGAGTGGAGATGAGAAGTCCAATTATGTATGCTACATGACAAGCAATCCATCTCAATTCAATGTAAGCGAAATTCTAGACTCTTTTCTTCCTAATGGTGACAGTGATAGTAGTAATGGTAGTGAAAGTGATAAAGAAAATGAACAGCCTACCATTGAAGTACTAATTGAAACATGTGAACAAGTTAAGGAAGCACTACTTCTTGAAGTTTTCAAGAACCAAAAATTAAAGAAGTCACTTGAAAATATAACCAAGGACTTTGGAAACTTGAACAGTGAACTCGATGAAAAATCTTCCTTAAACGATAAACTTTTCATGGAAAACACCTTACTTAAAGGGAAGCATGAAAATTTAAGGTGTAAATTTGATCATTTAAAAGAAGAAAATGAAAAATTGTATATTGATATTGAAAAACTATGTGATGAGAACAAGAAACTTAAAAGTGAAAATGATAAACTTGTTCTTAGACATGCATGTGGAAAAGACAAACTTGATGAGATATTAGCAAGCAAGATTTCTATTGGGAAATAAGGTCTTGGTTACCAAGATTTCCAAAATAAAGTTGCTCATAAAACCAAGTTTGTTAAGTTTAAAACCCCTTACAAGAATTTTAAAACTTATTATCCTACATGTTATTACTGTGGACAATTTGGACATTATAATTATAAATGTAGATTGAGAAAATCATCTAACCTTGTTTGGGTAAGAAATGATAAGTCTTTTGATACTAACAATGGAGGACCCAACATAGCTTGGGTACCTAAGGGCAAGACTTAAATCCTTTTTGTAGGGGTGCTTGAGCTCAAGAGCCACAATGGATAGATGGTACTTGGACAGTGGCTGCTCAAGGCACATGACCGGAGACCCCACTAAATTCTTAAGCATTGTCATGGGAGATCAAGGACATGTCACATTTGGAGACAATGGCAAAGAAAAAATCATCGAGGAAGGTACTATTAAATTTAAAGGCCTTAGTATAAAAAATATTTTTCCCTACATCAAAACTTGCTAAGTATTAGCTAATTATGCGATGTTGATTGTGAAGTTTTATTTAAAAATAACAAATGCATAGTTAAGAAAGAAAAAGAAAGTAAAATCAAATTTGTAGCGGATAGAGACGGAAGTTTATATTCATTGGTCCTAGAAGAGCTAGATGACCAAGACGTGAAATGTCTTTCCTCCGTGGAAGACAATTCGTGGATTTGGCATAATAGGCTAGGCCATGCAAATATGGATCTAATGTCGAGGCTTGCTTCAAAAGAGATTGTGAAAGGCCTACCTAAGTTGAAATATGAGAATGATATTGTATGTAGAGGTTGTCAACTTAGTAAACAACATAAAGATTCTTTTAAACCCAAGCATATCATATCTACATCTAGACCATTACAATTATTGCATATGGATTTGTTTGGTCCTATGAAAACATGTAGTCTTAATGGTAGAAGATATGTGTTTGTGATTGTTGATGATTTTTTTAGATTTACTTGGGTTTGTTTTCTTGCATCCAAAGATGAAACGTTAGAAAAATTTTGTACTTTATACAATAGATTACAAGTTGAAAAAGGTTGCAAGATTTCAAAAATTATGAGTGATCATGGAACTGAATTTGAAAGCATTCACTTTAGTTCATATTGCAAAGAACATGGAATTGATCACAACTTTTCAACACCTAGAACCCCACAACAAAATGGTATAGTGGAGAGGAAAAATAGGGTTCTTCAGGAAATGGCTAGGTCTATGCTTCATGACAAAAATATGCCTAGAATATTTTGGGCAGAAGCCGTTAACACGGCTTGCTATGTCATTAATAGAGTCATGATTAGGCCTCATACTCAAAAAACACCTTATGAGCTTTGGAATGATAGAAAGCCCAATATTAAGTATTTTAAGGTGTTTGGATGTAAGTGTTATATCTTGAATATAAAAGATAACCTTCACAAATTTGATGTCAAATCCGATGAAGGTATTTTTCTTGGATACTCTACTAGAAGTAAATCATATAGAGTATTCTAATAGAAGTAATTCATATAGAGTATTCAATAGAAGAACACTATGCGTTGAAGAAGTCATCCGTGTGAAATTTGATGAACTTAGTGAAGAAATAAAAAGATCACATGATGAAGATTATGAAGTTACCCCCCGAAACACAAACAAAAATGAAAATGAAAATAAAAATGAAGTTCCTGTTGATAATATTAGTGAAACCTTCGACACACTAGAGCTAGAAAGTCCTCCTAAAGAGGTTGATGATCAAGGAAAAGGGAAATAGATTTTATCCGGTCACCCAAGTACCCAAATCATCGGTGATACCTCTCAATGAGTCAAAACAAGGTCTCATTATAGAAATGTGTGTGAGTTTGCTGCATTTTTGTCACATATTGAGCCTAAGAGTATAGATGAAACGGAGAAAGATGATTTTTGGATTATTGCTATGCAAGAGGAACTAAATCAATTCAAAAGAAACAAAGTTTGGAAATTAGTTCCTAGACCTAGAGACCACCCCGTGATTAGCACTAGGTGGGTCTATAGAAATAAGTTAGATGAACAAGGGGAGATTCAAAGGAATAAAGCTCAATTGGTAGCCCAAGGTTACAATCAAGAAGAAGGAATCAACTATGATGAAACATTTGCACATGTTGCCCAGTTAGAGGCAATTAGGATGCTTCTTGTATTTTCCTGTCATAGAGGATTCAAGCTATATCAAATGGATGTCAAGAGCGCATTCCTACATGGGTTCATAATGGAGGAAGTTTATGTTGAACAAGCTCCCGGATTTGAAGATTTTAAATTCCCTAACCATATCTATAGGTTGGACAAAGCCTTATATGGATTAAAGCATGCTCCTAGAGCTTGGTATGATAGGCTTAGTTCATTCTTATTGGACAAGGGCTTTGATATGGGTAAGGTAGATAAAACCATTTTCATCAAACATCAAGAAAATGACATACTCATTGTACAAGTATATGTTGATGATACCATCTTTGGATCAACAAATGAGAGTATGTGTAAAGTGTTTGCTCAATGCATGCAAGATGAATTTGAAATGAGCATGATGGGAGAACTCAAAGATTTTTTAGGTCTACAAATTCATCAATTGAAAAATGGCATATCCATTAATCAAGAAAAATATACAAGAGAATTGCTTTAAAAGTTTGGGATGGATAGCTCTCCAATAAAGCCTACTCCTATGAGTACATCTCCCAAACTAAGCAAAGATGATCTCGGCCCATCTATTGATCAAAAGAAATATAGGGGTATGATAGGGAGTCTACTATATTTGATTGCTAGCCGACAGGACATTATGTTTAGTGTTTGTTTATGTGCTAGATTTCAGTCAGACCCTAAGGAATCCCATTTGCGAGGTATCAAGAGAATATTCAAATATCTCAAGGGGTCTCCTAGTCTAGGTTTATGGTATGAAAATACCAATGATTTTAACCTAGTAGGGTATTTGGATGCTGACTTTGCCGGATGTAGAGTGGATCGAAAAAGTACAAGCGGCACTTGTCAGTTCCTAGGTAGATCCCTTGTTTCTTGGTTTAGTAAGAAGCAAAATTCGATCGCCTTATCCACTACAGAGGCCGAATATATTGCTACAGGAGCTTGTTGCGCACAAGTCCTTTGGATGAAGAACACCTTGGAAAACTATAGTCTCAAATTTGATTGTGTTCCAATCCATTGTGATATCATTAGTGCGATCAATCTAACCAAGAACCCTATTCAACACTCTTGGACAAAGCATATAGAGATAAGACATCATTTTCTTAGAGATCATTCACGGAAAGGTGACATATCAATTGAGTACATTTACACTGATGCTCAACTTGCAGACATATTCACCAAACCTCTAAGTGAAGGAAGATTTTGTGATCTTAGAAGTGGTCTGAATATGTGGTCACTTCAATAGGTCAAAGAATTTTGAACTAGCATGCATATACATATATTCTATGTACTTAAATGGTTGTGTGCTATTGAATGCATGGTCATGATGTCAATTTAATTTTAAAATATACTTAATTGGTACTCTTAGTCCCCTCACACAGTAAGATGGATAGTGTACCCTCACCTTCTAATTAAGACATCTAATCATTTGGCTTCATGACTCATCAAGACCATGAATATGTCTATTTGCTTGATTAGTACTATATTTACTTAGGCATGTATTCTATAAAACAGGGGGAGAAAAGGTTTTCTACAAAAGTTTTCCTTTTATAAAAAAAGGAGATTTTCACTTGTTTTATCTTTCCCCATTCTTTTTTATGTGACGAAAGGGGAAGAAGAATGGTAAATTGATTATGTATACATGTGTGCTCTCTTGTTGGTATGTTCCATGCACATAATTTCCCTTGTCACTATGTTAGCTACCATGTTAGCTCTACCTATGTTCATCTTGTGCTCATTGTCTTATGATCCAAATGAATACATAAATCTCTTAATTTTCACACTTTTGATAAGCATATATTGAGGGGGAGGCCCAATGTGCATAATTGTTTTGTTAAGGGGGAGCCTCCAACCCCATAATCAATTTAGGTTTGTCATCATAAAAAAGGGAAGAATGTAAGCCCAAGGGTACATACCACTCTTGTTTTGATGATCAACAAACCCAAATTGATGGTAGTTTGCTAATGGTTGCTCTAGTGTTGTGATTAAGACATGTCTCATTCATATCAACACTTAGAGCAAGAAGAACAAGAGCTAGTCTTGGAGAAAGTCAAGTCTTTCGATTCAAATCCCCATTTACAGCTTAATATTTTATAAAGAAGGTTTTTTTTTAAGTGGGAAAAAAATTTATTCCTATGCATTCATCTAAAATAAACCATCCAATGAGAATACATACATAAGGAAAGGAAAATGCAATTATCCATCACGCATCTAAACCACAGAAAAGTAAAACAACCACATCCAAAAGCATAATTTTGGCATCTTGGATTTATAGGGATTCTTCCACTAACTATTTTAGATTTAGTTAATCCCCATAATTCCATATTACCAAAATTAAGCGTGAAATTTGGGCAACTATTAGCTATTCACAATAGGAAAAATCCACCGACCTCAAGGCAATTTTTCAAAGGTATTAGTACTGATGTACTCCATCATATGAAGTATTTTAGATCAGTAAAAATCATGAAGAATGCATCCGCCCTCCATTCAATCGATAGAATCGAGGTCTGTCATCATCTATAGCCTTCTTGAAGCATCGCCATGTCCAAGTTCTCTTTGATTCTTCGATTAACCAAGTCAAGAGCGATTTTCTTTCCTCATTACTTCTGATGTAATATGAAAATAAACTACCCTAGTATCTTACACTAGCCTAAATAATATGTACATCAAAAGAAATTCTCCATGAAAAACCAGTTGTCCGCACAACTACCTAGAGGGAGTACATAAACCAATAAAACCTTTAATTATTACATTGTGGACTTTTAATTGCTACATTCCAGCAATATCAAGCAATAAAAATAAATAACAAACATCCACAAAAATTATCCATATGCATCTCATGCATGGATAGAGGTAGAATAATCCTTTTTGCCCAATTTTCACCAACAGATATCAAATCATGCTGAAATTAAATTAAATAATTTTTAATTCAGCCATAAAGACTACTGATGTCACGCCCCAAACCCCTAACCTGGGCGTTGGACATGACAGCGCCATACACCTGCAAGACGAATCCCACAAATGTACAAGGCCACATAGAAATAACAGAAATAACCTGGCGATTCATAACTAAATATCAAAATTCAATTAATGCGGACCCATCAGAGTCAAATCAAATGTCATCTCTCTCCCAAGAGTCAAAGCAAAATAAATAATATGGTATTTACATCTTATTCAAAGCACTCACTTCCTAATGAACTGGAAACAACTAAACTAGTTCTGTGAGTCAAAGTCCAATCCCAAGCTAAGTGTCCTGTTCCTAGTTTCATTCAGAAGGGTCAAGACCTGAAAATGTTATGTAACCAAAGTCAGCTAAAAAGCTCAGTACATAATAAAGCACTACTCTAAATACAGTCTAAGCATGCCAAGGCTCAATCGGGGTCAAATAAACGGAATCAAAACTGAATGCTAAAGTCGCAACTGAATTAATAGAAACAAAGTAGATATAAGTGCATGCCAAATATGCTTTTGAATTTAAAGTACAATAAAACAATTCAATGTCTTCTGATTAAAGTCAAAGGTTTTTAGAATTCAAAATACACTTCAGAGTCATAAGCATGGTTCAGAAGACATGTTATTGCTTATACACCGACAGTCCACGGTGTTGGAACTAGTTCCTCAAAGTTCAGATACAAGTCGACAGGGCCAGTATTTTATCCCACTGACGAGCCAGAAGTTCCAGTGTACTACCGTCATGGTGGGTCCAGAGTTGCCAATTGTATTACCCCCATATGGCAGGGTTCAAAAATAATCCAAGCCTCCACAGAAGTGTTCAAAAGGTGTCTAAGGTTCATATTCAAATAGTTCTAATTATTCAAAATTCAAACTGATAGTTTCAATGGTTCGCAGTTCAGAACAGATATTCATAACACTTATTTCTAAGGTTCAGAATAGTAATGGTAAAACACTAGATAGGCCAAACAGAAAGAGGCATGCTAGATCAAGGCTAATTCAGAAGTTCAAAGGTATCAATACAAGTTTCCAAAGTCAACAATGATTCAGAGTGAAGAGGGTTTACAAATACCTAAAATAGTACGTTATTACGTACCTCAAAGATGTTCGTTTCCGTCCTTAAATCCACTTAGGTTTCAATATCCTGATCTGAACAGAACATAAGTAATAGGTCCTAAAAAGTTAACCCAAAAGCCAAAGGATCGAAGTCCCAAAGTTCAAAATAAAATTTCAATTTCAGGCGGGTTCGGACGCCGGACCAAAATCTTCGGATGGCCGGACACGCCCTTTAGGACGCCTCCTTCGGGCGTCTCTGAGACTTTTCCAAAAATCTAACTCTTGGGTTTCAATTTTCTTCACATTCGGACGGCAGGACCGGATGCCCGAATGGCCCCTTCGGGCGCCCGAACACCCTATGATAGGCGTCCGAAGTACGGGCTGGGTATTTGTTACGAAAATTCCAGATTTATTCTGATTTTCTTAAAACTTCAAAAATTCATATCTAATTCGATCGGACTCCAAATTACGCGAGGTTGGATCCGATGAATTCGTATCGACGAGAGGAATCCGCCAAATCCAATTTCACATAGTTAATAACCGATAAAATAATAATAAAAATCTAAGTCAGAGTCTCTGATTTCCGAATTCAGATTTCTTAACGATTGATTTTGAGTTCGTTGGGATCATAACACAATATCAGATCCAAGAAACTCAAGATCAACCCAGAGATTCTAATTTCTAACCCATATCAAATACAAATACCTTTCTTTTACTTATTCAAACCCTTGTTTTAGGGTTTCTAAATATCCATATCTTTCATAGTTCATAGATCTTACCTGGATTCGCGGCTTCGACTCCGAAATCACAATCTCCTTGCTCTTCTCCTTCTCTTTCTCTGATTTATTTCTCTAGGGTTGAATAAAACGTTTAGGGTTTGTTTTAGCCACAAAGCAATATATTTATAGGCTTTCTTAGGAAGCCCTAATCTGAGTCAAACACAAACGGACAAAAATGCCCCCTTTATAAGGTGGAAACGAAATTTTAATGAGGGGTATTTTGGGTATTTACATTCTACCCTGCTTACAAAAAATTTCGTCCTCGAAATTTACTTATCACGTACTGGAATTTTAAAAAAGAAACGGATATTTCGATCTCATTTTCTCTTCCAGCTCCCAGGTGGCTTCACGTTCTGAGTGATTCTGCCACTAAACTTTCACATACGGAATAGTTCGTCGCCTGAGAACCTGGTCCTTATGATCCACAATAAGGATAGGTTGTTCTTCAAATGACAGATCTTCTCTCAGATTCAAAGGTTCCATTTCAATCACATGATTCGGATCCGGAATATACTTCCGTTACATAGACACATGAAACACATTGTGTACTCCGGATAACGACGGAGGTAAGGCCAATCGATAGGCCACTTTTCCAATATTTCATATGGTCCCACAAATCTCGGGCTGAGTTTTCCTCTAACCCCAAATCGCATCACTCCCTTGGTGGGTGATACCTTCAAAAGTACTTTATCTCCGATCTAAAATTCTAATTCTCTTCGTCTGACATCTGCATAGCTCTTCTGCCGCGCGAAGATGCTATCTAATCAACAGAATTTTGTCCACTGCTTGTTGAACCAAGTCCGGGCCTAAGAGTCTTCTCTCACCTACATCATCCTAACATATAGGTGATCTACACCTCCTCCCATAGAGGGCCTCAAAAGGTGGCATCTGAATACTGGCATGATAATTGTTATTGTAAGAAAATTCAATCAAGGGAAGGTGATCATCCTAAGATCCTTTCAGATCCATTACACAAGCCCTGAGCATGTCTTCAAAAATTTGGATGGTTCTTTCAGATTGTCCATCTGTCTGAGGATGGAAAGCTGTATTGAACTTACGGGAAGATCCCATTGTTGAATGTAAGCTATTCCAAAACTGAGACATAAATCAGGTGTCCCGATCAGATACAATGATTTTAGGCACACCATGGTATTTAACTATCTGATCAACATACAATCTGGCCAATCTTTCAGGTTAGCTTTTTCTGGGTGATAGCTTATGGTTAAGTCGTAGTCCTTCAATAGTTCTAACCAACGCCTCTATCTCATATTCAATTCTTTCTGAGTAAAAATATACTTCAGACTCTTATGATCAGTAAAGATTTCACAAGGTTCTCCATACAGATAATGCCTCCAAATTTTTAAAGCAAACACAATGGCTGCCAATTATAAATCATGAGTCAGATAGTTTTCTTCATAAGGTCTCAACTGGTGTGATGCATATGCAATCACTTTGCCATTCTGCATTAACACAAAACCTAAGCCTTTCTTCAAGGCATCAATGTAAATTACAAATCCCATTCCGCTAACAGGCAAGGTTAGGATGGGAGCAGAAACTAGCCTTTGTTTTAATTCCTGAAAACTCTTTTCACAATCCTCAAACCAAACAAATTTTGTCCCTTTCCGTGTTAAACGGGTCAAAAGGGCAGCTATACGCGAAAAGTCCTGAACAAAGCGGCGGTAGTAACCCGCCAAACCCAGAAAACTATGAATTTCAGGAACATTATTCGGTCTATTCCATAACATTACCGCCTCAATCTTCTTTGGGTCTACTGATACTCCGTCTTTAGAAACCACATGGCCCAAAAAAGGAGATTGAATCGATCCAGAATTCACACTTCTTAAGTTTCCCATATAGCTTCTCTTTTCTTAAGGTTTCTAAAACAACTCTGAGGTGATACTCATGGTCAGACTGACTTTTAGAGTATACCAGAATGTCATCAATGAACACAACCACAAATTGATCTAACAATGGTCTAAATATCCTGTTCATCAGGTCCATAAAAGCTGCCGGGGCATTGGTTAATCCAAACGGCATTACCAGAAACTCATAATGGCCATACCGTGTTCGGAAGGCAGTCTTCGGAACATCTTCTGACTTGATTCTAAGCTGATGATAACCCGATCAAAGGTTGATCTTGGAAAACACACATGCCCCTTGCAATTGATCAAACAAATCATTTATCCGCCGAAGCGGATATTTGTTCTTTATAGTAACCTTGTTCAATTCGTTGTAATCTATGCATAATCTCATACTTCAATCTTTCTTTTTAATGAACAAGACTGGTGCAAACCAAGGTGAAACACTGGGTCGCACAAAACCTTTATCTAATAGTTCTTCCATTTGATTTTTCAATTCTTTCAATTCCAAAGGTGCCATACGATACGGGGCCTTCAAAATAGGAGCCATTTCAGGAGTTAAATCAACAGTAAATTCAACTTCTCTTCTAGGAGGTAGACCTGGAAGGTCTTCAGAAAATACATCTATAAAATCCCTAACTATAGGGATGTTCTCAATTTTCATATCATTATCATTAACCTCAACTACTGAGGCCAAGAAAGCTTCGCAACCTTGTCTAAGAAGTTGACAAGCTTGCATCACAGACAAAACTATAGGAGCCGAGTGAGCTCCACTCCCTTGAAATAAAACTTTTCTTCCCTAGGGATTTCAAAATTCAGTATCTTCTTATTGCAGTTTACCAAAGCATAATGGGTTGACAACCAATCCATTCCCAACACATCAAAATCAGACAATTCTAGCAAGATAAGATCCGCTAGCATTTCTCTGTTCGCAATTCTAATTTGGCACATCTTACAAATTTGGTTAGTAAAAATTTCTTTGCCTACTGGAGTGGTAACACACAGATCATAATCAAGAAGTGAAGTGGGCAAACAGTGCAGTGCAGTAAAAGTAGATAAAACAAATGAGTGTGTCGCACCAGAATCAAATAATGCATGACCATAAGAGGATGCTCTGGCAGAGTACCTGATACTACTGTGCCAGCAACCTGAGCATCCTGATGAGTAAGGGCGAAAGATCGTGCCGGAACACGAGGCCTGTCAGTCCTTTGCTGCACTTGGGAATTAAGTTGTGCAGCTCTGCTTTGAATAGTCTGAGTTTGAACTGTCTGAGCTCGAACAGTAGGTGTCCCCTGAACTAATTGGGCATCGCCTGGTGGATGAAGACACTCTGCAATTCTGTGGCCTACCTCGCCACATCAAAAATAAGCTCTAGTATTCCATCTGCAGGTATCAGTGGGATGGTTCTTCCCACAACGTTCACATTTAGGGGCAATCAAATACAAGTGTGACAATCCAAGAGGGGGGTGAATTGGTCAATTAGAAATTTTAGGCTTAATTAAGGGAGATTAAAAATTAATCTTCTAATTAAGCACTAATTAGTCTAACCCTTGATCAAATATGTATATCAATAAAAGCTAGGATTTGGACTTTCTAATCATGCATATTTACTAACCCTTGTTCAAATGGATATCATAATGCAATTACGGTTTATAACATTTAACACAAGTGCATTTACTAACCCTTATTCAATTAAAGCATAAACACCAAAAAGGTTAGAGATTACTAATCATCATGCGTGCAAGAGAGAAGGAAAAGAGACGTTCACAAGGAACATAAGATTTATAGTGGTTCGGTCACAACTTGACCTACTCTACTCTTCCAAGTTTACCTCTGTGGGGACAAATTCAAAAGAGGATTCCTTGATTAAAATATTTTTCTAATTTTTTTCAACTTGGGATAGGATGCAAAGTTTAAGTATGGGGGTATTCCTGTTCTTCTATTTTGAGTAATTTATCAAAGAAAAATGATTAGAATTTTTTTGGCTTTATTCTATAGTGAGATTTGGAAAGAAAAGTTTATTTTTAGAATTTTGTGTGTATATTCACAGCAAACACACACGAGACAAAACTCGTCTGCTAGGGTAACCTAGGGGTTTAAAGGCTTGTTGCACATGCTAAGTGCAATCGTGATTCCTACGAAAGTGAGTTAGGATTTTGTTTTTGTTTTTATTTTTATTTTTGTATATTTTCTTTTTGTTTGCTTGAGGACGAGCAAAGTTTAAGTATGGGGAAATCTGATGAGCACATTTATGTGTGAATTGTAGGTAGGAAAAGCATGCATTTTTGTTATTTAAAGCGGTACTACTAAGGTACTTTATCATTCGCCTTGTCAGACTTCAGTTGATTTTATTTTGTTATTCTTGTTTCTGATGGTCTTCTTTTTTATGTTCATCTATGATGGAACGGACTACAACCTGAGGTAATGGCCTTAATGGTAAGAAGCATGCCAAAATTTCTCGTCAACACCCCTTATACCTAATATTGTAACCCTTGCTTCTGAAAGAATTATGTATAGTACTCATATTCATTTCTTTCACATTTTTTTTAGATGTCTCTGGATTCTAAAGGGTTTGCTTTCCCTGTAGGGTATAACGTCTATGGTTGGAAAGGGACAATCACTAGAAGGAATGTATTACAAGGTCTCTGTTTCCTTTCCCATTGATTATCCAATCGAGTCTCCAAAGGTGAAATTCAAGACATTATGCTTCCATCCCAATGTAGATCTCTATGGCAGTGTTTGCTGGGACATTCTTCAGGTAAATGCCCATTCCTATTTCGAATCATGCCTAAACAAATACGGTACGTACCCTCCTTTCTATTTTTAGTCCTCATATTTTTCTTTCTATTTTTAACGCATTGAGGACAATGCATAATTCAAGTATGGAGAGTAGCTTTTATAAACTTTCCTTCTCTAGTCTTTTCTATAATTTAAAGTTAGAAAGTTTTTTTTCCTTTTGTTTTTGGTATTTCTCTCAAATTAGAAAGAACTTGTTATTCTTAGAAAGAAAGTTGTTTTCCTATTTTAAGAAAGAAAGTTAGTGGATATTTTAATTTTGGAATTTGAAAAATTAGAAAGAATACTTTTCTTTCTTAGTTTTGTTTTCTTTTGGAATCTTTCTTTTAAAAGGATTTGAATAAGAAATAGAAATAGAAACTTTGCTTTTTATATGGTATGGATAAAAAGGAAAGAAATGTTGAAACAAAAGAAAGAAAGAATGATTTTTAGAAAGTTTGCTTCTTGATTATAGTTTTGATTTGTAGCCTTTTTGACTTGAGCTATTAAGTCTGAAGGATTTTTACGCCTAGTTCCTTAAAGCCAACTGGCTTGAGAGCAACTGACTGAAAACTCCATACATGGGTCAATTAGAAAGCTTAATAAATCAAACCGTTGCACGTAATCAAAGGTAAAGTTTGAACTCATATGCATCAATGTCTATGACATATGCAAATCAAAGATTAGTCGAACACTGTTTAGTAGCCTGGGTGTCTGGTGCATGCCCTGCATGTCATTCACGCCAAAAGCAGTAGAGGATTACAAAAACTGAGTTCTATTCTTAGAAAGTAATGGAAAAGTGTAAAGGATGGTGGACCATATAAGATTGCAATTTTTCTATTAAGTTTCAAAATCAAATTTCTTTTATGGTACGATTACATTAGAGGCAAGTTTAAGGGAGCAAAGTAGGACAAATTCAAAAGAGGATTCCTTGATTAAAATATTTTTCTAATTTTTTTCAACTTGGGATAGGATGCAAAGTTTAAGTATGGGGGTATTCCTGTTCTTCTATTTTGAGTAATTTATCAAAGAAAAAGGATTATAATTTTTTTGGCTTTATTCTATAATGAGATTTGAAAAGAAAAGTTTATTTTTAGAATTTTGTGTGTATATTCACAGCAAACACACACGAGACAAAACTCGTCCGCTAGGGTAACCTAGGGGTTTAAAGGCTTGTTGCACATGCTAAGTGCAATCGTGATTCCTACGAAAGTGAGTTAGGATTTTGTTTTTGTTTGCTTGAGGACGAGCAAAGTTTAAGTATGGGAAAATCTGATGAGCACATTTATGTGTGAATTGTAGGTAGGAAAAGCATGCATTTTTGTTATTTAAACCGGTACTACTAAAGTACTTTATCATTCGCCTTGTCAGACTTCAGTTGATTTTATTTTGTTATTCTTGTTTCTGTTGGTCTTCTTTTTTATGTTCATCTATGATGGAACGGACTACAACCTGAGGTAATGGCCTTAATGGTAAGAAGCATGCCAAAATTTCTCGTCAACACCCCTTATACCTAATATTGTAACCCTTGCTTCTGAAAGAATTCTGTATAGTACTCATATTCATTTCTTCCACATTTTTTTTAGATGTCTCTGGATTCTAAAGGGTTTGCTTTCCATGTAGGGTATAACGTCTATGGTTGGAAAGGGACAATCACTAAAAGGAATGGTTTACAAGGTCTCTGTTTCCTTTCCCATTGATTATCCAATCGAGTCTCTAAAGGTGAAATTTAAGACATTGTGCTTCCATCCCAATGTAGATCTCTATGGCAGTGTTTGCTGGGACATTCTTCAGGTAAATGCCCATTCCTATTTCGAATCATGCCTAAACAAATATGGTACGTACCCTCCTTTCTATTTTTAGTTCTCATATTTTCTTTCTATTTTTAACGCATTGAGGACAATGCATAATTCAAGTATGGAGGGTAGCTTTTATAAACTTTCCTTCTCTAGTCTTTTCTATAATTTAAAGTTAGAAAGTTTCTTTTCCTTTTGTTTTTGGTATTTCTCTCAAATTAGAAAGAACTTGGTATTCTTAGAAAGAAAGTTGTTTTCCTATTTTAAGAAAGAAAGTTAGTGGATATTTTAATTTTGGATTTTGAAAAATTAGAAAGAATACTTTCCTTTCTTAGTTTTGTTTTCTTTTGGAATCTTTCAAGCAAAGGACATAAACAAGCCTGTAATTCAGAAAAGATGATTATAGAATATAAGAGGGTCGATTGAGATCCAAAAGTAAGCCTGAAGGCTATCAGAATATCATGCTACTATTTAGCTCTGTTCATCACAAAAATTAGCAAGCTAGGGCATTATGATTTATGAAGATTTTTTGTTATTTTTATTTAATTTTTGGCTAAGGTTTAAGCCAAGTTTTAATTTTCAGTTTTGATTTCGATCACCATGGAAATGGAAAGGTTTCGATTTCGGTTGGAAATTTTGGTGGAAATCATGTAAAATCACGAAGTACGGAGAATTATGCAATTGATAGGATTGGAAGATGAAACTTCAGGAAATAATAGAATAAGCACAAATACACACTTAGAAATCATCACATAAGGACAATTTTAAATTTTCACCGAAACCGACACGAAGTGTTTCTCTTTCCATCACCTCCAAAACCTAAACCGAAATGATTGAAATGTTTCCATTTCAATCCCCACCGAAACCGAAACAACCAAAATGCATAAACCAAAATTGTAAGTGTAATAGTGGTATACTACGGGGTTGAGCATCTAGCTCAATTGGTATAGACTTTTTTCTTTCACTCCGAGGTCAGGTGTTCGATCCCAGCTTACCCACCAAAAAAAATAGTGGTATACTTTTCTTCTTTTTTAATGGTAACAGATTTCAATAAAAGAAGGGAAGACCGAGAAAGTGAAAAAAAATAGTGGTACACTACTATTACGCAATTATATTTATATGAATTGCAAGTGAAATGTGGTGCATATATTATATATAAATATTTACATGAATTAAATGTGAAATTGGTATGTACAAAGTTATCATACATGCACGATAGTGCATGTCACTACGTGTTTGATGTTTTTAAACCATTATGGATGGCCTCTGTTGCATCAATACGGATATGAGTGTCGGAATCCGACACGGGTATCGAGTGTCGGATTCGGTAAACCCCAAAAAGAAAGACGTGTGGATTTGCTAAAATATTTTAATTAATTCTGAAATTTAAACTATAATAATATATTTACATTTTTTAGTAGGTTCAACAAGTATAATGTTTTATTTTCATATAAAAAATATAAAAAACATATTATTAGGATACATAAAACTTAAAACATGCAGTAATTGTAAGGTTGTGGTAGCTATATTCAGAAAAAAAAAAATTAAAAGAGACCTAGAAGTGTGTGATTTTTTTTTAATGGTAAAATAATATATTAAAAAGTTGGATAACCCATGATCAATAAGATCAAATACGAATAGAAACCAGCAAGGAGGCTAGGACTGCCTATCCATGCCAGGAATAGTTATATAGATGACAATAGCCCTTTCAGGGTGGCCAAAAATAAAAAACCTCAAGATTCGCCTTGGATACCCCCTCTTTAGCCATACGATCAGCATCCCTATTTGCTAATCTCTTAACATGGGGGAAAGAGATCGCCGAACCTTCTATATCCTGGATTTTATCAAACCATGGAGCAAACCTCCAAGGAATGAGAAAGCTGCCCTTCAGCCTACATTATGGGAGTCTAATTCAACTATTACTTTGTCCGTTAGTGAGGGGTCAATCAGTCTTAATCCCGAAGGACAGCCCTCACCTCCGCCTCATTTGAATCCATTGAGTATATCGGATCTGAGAAAGCCCATTAGATGTTATCAAATTCATCTTTTAGGACGCCTCCAATCTCATCTGGCCCTGGGTTCCCCATATGCTTCAACCGAAATTTCGTTTTTCACCCTCACAAAATTTCCACAGAGATGTTAAAGATTTCCACCGAAAAAGTCACCAAGGCATCAAACTATTGGCATCACATGGGCTGAACAATGTGGTGATCGAAGGAGACTCCCTAAATGTAATTAAGTGGCTCAAAGGATCTCTAAAGAACCCTTGGAGATTCGATTCATTCTTTGATAAAATTTCAGATTGCCCCACATCTATGGTACTATCTTTTCATCATGTTTGTAGATGGGCTAATGAGGTGGCCAATAGATTGGCTAGATTGGGAGTGTAAAAGGAATCTTTGGCCCTTTTTGACTCCCTTCCTCCTTGACTTATCTTTGGTGCCCTTGTACTTGCCTTTCTGTTCTTTATGTTTGTAATCCGACCACCTCAGTCTTTTTTAATAAAATTGGCGATCATTCAAAAAAAAAAAAAAGATTTCCACCAAAATTGCCGAAATTACTGAAATTTTATACATTTTGGTGGAAATTATAAAAAAAAAACAGAAATTTTTATCAAGGTTCTACATGATTTCGGCTGAAATTTTCATTTCGGTTTCGGTCACAGCCGAAACCGACTTTTAAATGCTTGTCCATATGTTTCCGTGATTTTACAAGATTTTCACTGAATTTTCCAACCCAAACCGAATGTTTAAAAAAAAAACGAAATTGAAAGGTTTCTGTTTCTGTGGTGACCGAATCAAAATCCAAACCGAATTTTAAAACCTTGTCTTATACTGATTCATGCATAAATAAGTGATTATTTCCTGAAAATTAGTAGTGGGTTGAGCAGTTATAAGTTATAACTAAAAGTTCTATAGCTAGAATTTACTGCTGACAATGTCTGTGTCCGTTCATCCATGTAATGTACTCCTGCAGTCCTGCTTTAAAGATATGTTTATTGAGAGAAGTACTTGTTTCCTATCATTTTCTATAAAGCAAAGCTGTGTTACTCCAGATTTTAATACATCTCAATTAAAATGTAGAATATATAGCAATCATGTAATGGCAATGTAGAACACTACTACTGTGGCACCCATATAACAGTTAGTATTCAATGTATATTATAGTAATTCATGCATAAATAAGTGTAGAAAGCTATCCTGTGTATTACTGTAACATACAGTTGGCGTTCACTATTCTGTAGATGATGAAGCTGATGGGGGTAAAAAGAAGAAGGCTTGGCCTGTTGGGAAGTTTGAGGCAGGGTTGGGCCCACAATTTGTTTTTAGTTCTAAAAATGCTGACTACGCAAAGAAAACCAATACTATAATCAAGAAAGTCATTCGCACACCCCAACCTTATGGATCATTTACCTCCAAGCAGATCATCATTCGCAACTCAATGGGGGTAATTTTAATCTACGTAAGGGTTCCATTTTCTTGGATCTCTGGTTTTGGTTCCTTTATTAAGTCATTTCTACTTAATAAATTATTCATTTTGAATTGAATAAATCAGCATTTCTACTTCCAATGCTCGGTGAATACAGGTGGAAAGTTTTCTTGCTAAAAAGAAACAAGTTAGGAGAACTAAAGGCAAAGAAAGGAAATGCAAAGGGCGATGTCCGTTTGGGAGCAATGAAAAAGAAAAGTATAGGAGCGGGATATGGATTTAAGGTAGCCCACCAATGATTTACTCTATACCTGGTATATAAGTAATATTTCCATGGTTTGATGATTTTCTTATTCTGAATTTTGTGAAATTGGAAATTTGATTGCCATTTAATATGAAAATTAAAATAAAGACCCTGGCTATGTAGATGATATCTATATGGGTTTTCAATTAAGGATACAATACGATAAACTAGCTTTTCCTTTGCCCACGCATCATACTGAGTGTTCCATTTTTTCTGCCAAGTGTTGGCCATTGTCGGTAAATTGTAAGGACATGTCTTTAAGTGAACAATCAAATGTTTTCACATAATTTTTTTCTTGTACCATGCCTAATATCATGTAGGAGAGCTCAAGGCCGTATCTCTTAAAATGAAAAAATATACCAAAGTAACTTCATCTATATTTTTATATTATTGCTAAATACACTGTTCTTTTGCTTCAATATAAAGTTGTTGAGTTTATATCCTTTTTATTTATATTTTCTGTAAATCCAGGTTATTAAGGAGAAGAAACATACTGAGAAACCAACGAGAGAAAGCTTTGTCTGTGGAGCATGCGGTCAGGTGTGTGGCTAGCCATATAACTATGCATTGGTTAGGCAAAATGGACCATCTTTCTCGTTAGTGACTGTTCACCTTGTGGTTGACCAGCTGGGACACATGAGGACCAACAAGAACTGCCCCAAGTTTCCTCTGGGAGTACCAATCGAAAATACGGTGCCGGAAAACCAATCAGGGAAATCTCATATCCATGATGCTTCCACCCAGCCCCAGCAGAAAACTCCAGCCAAGAAGTTATTAACTAAAGGTGTGGCAAAAAGTGCTGCTGTCGAAATGCCTGAAAGCACTGAAAATTTGGGGTCAAAACTGCCTTCCAAAATACTTCCTTTGAAACTCAAATGTGGGCCCTCTGACAAGTTAAGTGAGAAAAATGTGGCTGGCACTCAGGGTTCTGACAAGCAGGTCGCGGGCGACCCAGAAGCAGGGAATATTGCCAATATTGCCATTGGTAAGATAAATAAACTTAAGATTTCCAGCAAGATGAAATCTGAGGACCTGCAAATTGAGTCACAGAAGCCTTTGGTTGTGATACGGCCACCTGTCGAGGCAGATAGGGACCCACCTCGCAAGAACATTATCATCAAACAACCGAAGGAGATTATTAATGTGGAGCAAATAAAAAATGCACTGGGCCCAGGAATCGAGGATGGATTTAGAAGGCCTGAGAAGATGGTTGACCTGTCAAGCTTTATTCCCCGCAGAAAGGGCCTCAAATATTTGGCTGAGCAGGAGGCACAAAGGAAAACCTATGAGGAGAGGAGATTGTGGGAAGTGGAAGAGAAGAGGAGAAGCAAGGAGAGGATGAGGGACGAGAGGGCTTGGAGAGAAGAAAGACAGATGCGAGAAGAGCAACAGATAGAATTAGATCTTGGAAGGCATGAAAGCAGGGTGCAAGAGGAAAGGCAAAAGGCAAATAAGAAGAAAAAGAAGGGACGCAAGTTGAAGGATGAGTATTTAGAGGAGCATAGGGAAAATAGAAAAGACCGAAGGATTCCGGAAAGGGACCGAGCTGCCAAGAGGCGGCCTGTGTTTGATTTGGGGAATTATGCCACAGAATATGCCCCTCCAACAAAGCGCCGTAGAGCGGGAGAGGTAATCTTGTATTCCTGCATCTTCCTATTTACTACATTGCTTGAGTCTGGTCTTATAATACTGGTACACCCATCATTAGTCTAATGAAGTTTTGGGATGCTCTCCATGTTTTTTGCATGGAAAGACAAGGCATGCTCTCATTTCACTTTTTCTAAATGCAAACCGAGCCACTCGTATTGATGCCATTCTTCCAATAAACTACAAACAATTTGAGATACAGCAATTTGAGATTCAGAAGGGACATTTACCTTTAGGCCAAGGAAAAAAAAATTCTAAAATTTCCAACTTTTTTACGCCCTGAAAAGGATAATTGAACCAACGTATTCAAATTTTACTTTGAGAAACCTTCAATTTATGAAAATATCCATCGAAATTAACCATAATCACGTCATTTCTCTCTAAATTGTGGAATGAAAAAGTTTTCCCAAGAAAAAATTTCCACTAGAAATTCTTTCTTGCAATCCAAACAGGGTATGTGGGGATTCAAATTGAACTTTCTCAGGATTTTTTCTGATGATTTTCTAGGATCCACGTTTTCCATTTGATCCCGGATATGGATTGGGGATATTTATAGCAGAAGAGAAATTAGAGAATTTCTTGAATATTTTCAAAATTCTGTGAGATTTACACGTCTGTTTCATTTCTTTAACATAAAGTTATGCTATACCTACCTCTCTCTCTTATACAAGGGTAAGATTGTAAGGATGAGATTATTTCTAATACGTCCTCCGCTGCAGAGTCAGAGATATTTTTCCTATGACTTTTTAGTTCCCCTCTCTCTCTCTCTCTCTCTCAAAGTCACATCAAAGCAGGTTTGATAGGTCAGAGATTTTTTCCCTGAAAAATCTATAAGCTTTTCTGAAAAATCCATATTTGGAATTTCGTTCAAGTATGGCATGAATGCCTGTTATTTCTCTCCAAAATGACTCCCCTTTCCTCTGCTAAAGGACAAAATAAACCTGTCTCCATACCGTGTGTGGAAGGAATAGATGTAAAGTCAACATTTACGTCTGTCCCAACCCCTCTCTCTATACAGTGTGCTGTTTTCCTCTCCCTCTAATCTATTAGAATATCATATTATGGGGATTGCTACCCTCCTTCTCAAAAAACACCTCCGCGCTGTTCCTTTGCATGTGATGACATCCATCTATGTTGATGATGACAGCATCTATGTTGACTTTTAACAGATTTTGTCTTATTCACTGCCGTGGCTGCCTTCACATGCAAAGGGCAGGCGCAAAGGTGTTTTCTGCAAAGGACGCTAGCAAATCCATCATATTATATAAGTAACGTCTGCTTCTTGCATGCATCTGCTGAGACCACTTTTCTAAATTTACCTCGTGAAGCCATTTCTCAGCCGTTTTTATTTACAAATGATGGCATCCACGAATTCACATGTAAAAGATTGTGGAGAAATGGCTTTCCGAGAAATTGCCTAGCAAATTCCTTTTTTTAATATATTGTGGACTGTACAGCCCACACCATAGGATGATCCAAACCGTCGATTTGATGGACCGCAATGCAAATAGGTTGGGCCCTATAAATCATTTCCATAGGATGATCCTAGCCCACCAATCTATAGAGAAACTATGTATAATCAAACCTCAATAGATCGGAGGCTAGGATCATCCTATGGAAATTATTTTACGCCAAAACATATTTACATTGTGGCCTACCAAAACTCATCACATGGTTGGGAAGATACAATGCATGTATTCATCGGGATATGCTAGGCAATTATTTCACTAAAAGCCATTTTTGCGGCTGACTTTTGCATGTTAGAAAAGCCACACGGGCTCATTTTTTCGGCAGATTTTGTCCTCATTTTATTCATTTGAGGTGGTTATTTTCGTATACAAAAGGTAGCCATGAAACTGCTTCCCACAAATTTTCCCTAGCAAATGCCACATTCAAAATTCAATTAATTTTTTTTATGTTATCTCTACATATTTTTAGACAATTTCAACCTTCATTTATTTTTCTAATCCCTAAATTTGTATTTGATTTCTTTATTATGGAAACCACTCGAGATTGGAGTGTTAGGATTATCCTATAAAAATGATTTTTGAGGCAGAACCTATTTACGTTGTGGCCCATCTTATGGACAATTTGGATCATCCTATGGTGCAAGCTCTACAGTACTTTTTGGTGCTTTTTCTTTTCAGAAACTTTGTAATTGACTTGATTCGTAGGTTTAGGTAGTAAATTAGGGCACAACCTATTGATGTTGTGTTCCATCACATGGACGGTTTGGATCAACCCGTGATGTGGTCCGTACAGTTCTTTGTCGGCCCGTTTTTTACTATATATATATATATATATATATATATATATATATATATATATATATATATATATTTGTAGCCTTATGGAATCTCCATGGAATGATCATGAATTAATGCTAGTCATTGTTCTGTGGTACTTCATGAAGATTTGGGCCAAGTTGCCTGTATCTTCTGCCACTTCTTTCTCAAACCAAATCCTAATCTGCACGTATACATTTACTCAAAATGTACATAATTACATGCATGCATGCATGCATAGATACATTGTCATGGCTCTAATTGTACAATTCCTGCATAGGTTGCACTGTCAAACATTTTAGGGAATATCGTGGAAGGCCTCAGGGATACGAAAGAAATATCATATCTTTTCCTGAAGCCGGTGTCAAAGAAAGAAGCTCCCGATTATCTGGACTTCATAACAACGCCGATGGATCTTTCGACGATTAGAGAGAAGGTGAGGAGGCAGAACTACAAGAGCAGGGAAGACTTCAGGCATGATGTGTGGCAGATTACTTATAATGCGCACTACTACAACGACAGCCGCAACCCTTCCATCCCTCCCCTTGGGGATCAGCTCTTGGAACTCTGTGACTATTTGTTGAAGGAACATGATGCTGGCTTGACTGAAGCTGAATCTGGTATTAAACTCAAAGATACTTAAAACATCTGCGAAAGTGTTATTTTCCTTTTGTCAAATGTGCATTATCTGCTGGTTTTATCTGTAAAAATATGGAGCCTTAAAAATTTCTTCAATTTTCGGTTGGTAAAAGAAGTGAAGGGAATAAATGATGCTTTAATTTTGTCTATCTATTGTGCCCCTTCTAAAAAAAGAAAAAGAAAAAAACAGACCACCCACGAGGGAAAATAAAAATACGGGAGAAGTACATTTACACCCCTCAACTATGGCCAAATTCCACTCCTGACCGTGGTATCGACTTCATCAAAGACACTCACTCATCTTTCTGACATTTTTAAGTAGACCCCCTCCGTTGACAGTCCGTTAGTTTAACCTGACAGAATGACTTTAACTGCGGTTAATATTTTGAAGACAAAAATACCCTCGTCACTGGTTTTAAGCCATTTGCAGAGGGATTAACGTCAAAATAAATACCCCAGTCACTGGTTTTAAGCCATTTGCAGAGGAATTAGGATTACGCATTTTCCTTCATGCCCACCGCCACCGTTGCCATCTCTGGCAACTGCCGTTGTCATCTCTGGCAACTGCCGTTGTCGCCATATACATGTCGCTCATTTTTGAAACCCGGTTCGTAAGCTAGAGCTCATATAAGCTTATATGAGCTAGAGTGCTCAAACACATGGGTCCCACATTTTTTGTGGTGATCCGAACCCTTCTTTTGCAAGGCCCCATCATAGATAGGGTGTGCACCAAAAATTAGGTCCATTGGATCATCCTAACCCTGCCAAAAGTGGAGGGCAAAAATGAGCAGATTTGTCGACAAACATTGTCTGTCCATTTTTCCCTCCACTTTTGGATGGGTTATTATGATCCTATGGACTTTATTTTTGGTACACACCCTATCTATATAAAGGCCAAATGTGGGACCCATGTGTTTGTGGAACTCTAGCTCATATAAGCTTCGTGAGCTCAAGCTCACGAGCTATATATATATATATATATATATATATATATATATATATATATATATATATATATATAAAAGAAAGTGTTCCTGAGCTCTAATCTATAACTCAAAAACACATGTGGCCCCACATTTTTTAGTCATCCAAAGCATTCACTTGGAACGCCCTTGCATGGATTGGGCGTGTACCAAAAATCAGCCATATAGGATCATCCTAACCCTGCCCTCTGTTGAGGGAAAAAATGGGCAGAAACATGGACACACAGTGTATGTCCATTTTCCACTCCACCTTTGATTGGGTTAGGATGATCCTATAGGGCTGATTTTTGGTACACACCCTATCCATGGAAGGGCGTTCCAAATGAATGCTTTGGATGCCCCAAAAAATGTGGGGCCACATGTGTTTTTGAGCTATAGCTTAGATAAGCTATAGCTTATGAACACTTTCCTCATATATATATATATATATATATATATATATATATATATATATATATATATATATATATATATATATATATATATATATGAGGAATAAGATTGTGCGGTCGACCGCACCAAGCTTAGGTGCGGTCGAGGGCCCCAAACTCACGTGGGCCCACTTTGTTAGGATGATCCAAAGCATTCATTTGAAAGGCCCTTACATAGATGAGGTATGTACAAAAAATCAGCTCCATAGGATCATCCTAACTCATCCATTTGTGGAGGTCAAAATGGACAGACACTGTTTGCCACAAATTTGACCATTTTTGCCCTCCACTTTTGGAGGGATTAGGATGATCCAATGGAGCTGATTTTTTGTACACACCCTATCTATGATGGGGCCTTGCAAGTGAATGGTTTTGATCAACACAAAAAATGTGGGACCCATGTGTTTGGGCCCTCGACCGCACCTAAGCTTAGGTGCGCTCGACCGCACACTCCTTTTGATTCCAAAAATCAGTTTTGGGCTCTTATATTGGTTGTCACAATCTGAAATTAATAGGGCTTAAAGCCCTAATCCACTAATTGTGAGCCCAAAACGGATTATTAGAGTCAAAATTATGTTTAATTTTGACTCCAAAAATCAGTTTTGGGCTCCCAATCGATTGTCACAATCTGAAATTAACATGGCTAAATCCCTAATCTAGTAATTGTGAGCTCAAAACTAATTATTGGAGTCAAAATTAATCATAAGTTTCACTCCAAAAATAAGTTATGGGCTCCCTGAAATGAAAAGGGCCTAAAGCCCACTCATTATGACAACCGATTGGCAGCCCTAAGGTCCTCTTCATTTCAGATTATGACAACTTATTATCAGCCCTAAACTGAGCCCAATAATAAGCTTGGGGTTCACAATCAGTTGCTATAATCTCAAAAGAACAGGGCCCAAACCAAAAAAGGGTTTGGGGAACACAATCAGTTGTCATAATCTAAAAAAGCAAAAAATGGGAGAGAGAGAGAGAGAGAGAGAGAGAGAGAAAGAGTTGTAGAGAGAGAGAGAGAGCAATAGAGTTGGAGAGAGAGAGAGAGAGTTGGGGAGTGAGAGGGGTTTACCTTTGAGAGAGGGAGAGTATGGTGAGATTGCGAGAGAGGCGGAGAGTCCGGAGAGATCGTCGCCGTCGAGAGAGAGAGAGAGAGAGAGAGAGAGAGAGAGAGAGAGAGAGAGAGAGAGAGAGAGAGAGGGGAAAGAAAACCTA
Organism: Tasmannia lanceolata; assembly: GCF_043159265.1. Lineage (NCBI taxonomy): Eukaryota > Viridiplantae > Streptophyta > Magnoliopsida > Canellales > Winteraceae > Tasmannia > Tasmannia lanceolata. The sequence continues at coordinate 39,263,961 of NW_027518683.1, read as the reverse complement.
GGTTAAATCATGTATTTTTTAACCCCCCTCCCTCTTTACTCCAGACACCCTCTTTAAAATAGAATATGTTCTTTTAACATAACCACCCCCCTTTTTTTTTTCACCCCACAGCCCCGTAATTCTTTAAAAAAAGAAAGAAAAAAAAACTTAAAACGTGTCAGGGTGCGCACCCGACATGCACCCAACCTTTAATTTTCATTTTTTTTTTTAGAAAAACTTAATTGGGTGCGTACCTGGTATGTACTCGGAACGTACCGGATACGCACCCGACACGGGTACGGTAGGTTGTTTTGAGTACCCATGTTTCCTAGTGGCCCACACTTCAGAAAGCCCCCTAGGGGGTGTCCTTCAATTGTGTGAGCCCTACACATTCCCCACTGCCCATTGTGGTCCTTGCTCTTGGATCTTCGAACTGAGCAAATGTAGATTTGATATTTCTGTGGAGTGCCAAATGCGAGCATAACTGGAAAATCTCAAACTCTGTAAAAAGAAAATAAATTGCTACGGACTTGTCAAACAGGTATTTGAGGATCCAACATAGCATATAATATTTTTTTTTGAAAATTGAACATAGCATATAATATAGTGACATGTTTTGTTTGTTCTTGTTATTTTTAGGAGAAAACCACTGCCATGGAGGGTTTTCCTGTATTTTTCATTATAAATAGTTCCTCTGTTTTGTCGTTGCTCTATTTTGTTTCGATATTCATGTCGGTGGAACTGTGGATAGGTCAAATGCTAATGCTACTGCTAAATATTTGTTCAATTAAAGTTGGGCTGTTTCCTCTATTGGTTTCTGGAAACATTTTTGTCTGCCATCTTTTTTGTGATATTTTCAGGTATTGCGAGGAGAGACCTTTACTTTTAGGGAATGTTGGGATGGGTGCAAGACTTTGCACTTATTATCAGAAATCAGCCCCTGGGGACCAACCCTCTTCCTTGCTCCAAAATGGAAGCAATAGTTTGGGGACAGTTGTCACTCTTGATCCTACCGACAAATCTCCATTCCTTGGAGATGTAAGACCTGGTTGCAGCCAATCGTCTCTTGAAACCAATATGTATCGAGCTCCTATATTTCCCCACAAACTATCGTCAACTGCTTATCTATTGGTTCGCTCAGCAAAGGGAAGGCTTTCTCTGAGGCGCATTGATAAACTGTATGTTGTTGGACAACAAGTTAGTTTTCCTTTGGTTAGTTTCCCTGCGACTACAAATAATGACCAAAATCATGCCTTTACCAAATGTTTGTCTGGTTGTGTCTTTTCTTTGGGATCCATATAACAGTAAGAACCAATAGGCGGTGCATAGTCCCTATCTCTAGGTAAAGCCATTTATTGCATAGTTAAACTTTTCTATTGGTGTTTCTCTCTTTTGTTTTGGTCTTCAATGATTACTGAACTTTTATGAAGTTATGATTCCACATCTACATTTTCCATTGGTACCTGCAAACATTCTGTTTCTCTGATGTTAAGAGAAAATCACGCTCTCAAGGAAACACTGGGAAAACATACATGAAACATAACGCAAACGTATACAAAATGTGAGGGAAACATAGTTGGATATGTGAAAAATGCTTTTAATGGGTATACGAAATATAACATAAGCAATTCAAATGCAATCCAAAGCGATGGATATACTTTTCATGTTATATCAATTGGACTTAGTAACCTCTGTAAGACAACCAATACACCGGATTTCAGACTTAGTAACCTCTATAATTCCTGAACACATGATCTATCTATCTATCCATCTATCCATCTCTCTCTCTCTATGTCTCTCTATTCGTCTATGACTCTCTCTCTCTCTATGTCTCTCTATTCGTCTTTGTCTCTCTCTCTCTATGTCTCTCTATTCATCTCTCCCTCTCTCTCTCTATATATATATATATATACATATACATATATATATATATATATATACATATATATATATATATATATATATGTGTGTGTGTGTGTGTGTGTGTGTGTGTGTGTGTAGAGAGCATGGTTTTAAATTTCGACCGAAACGAAATGGGTACGAAATTGAAATTACGAAATTTCGGCGTAATAAATGCTTAATTTTGATTATTTTATTACTTTACCAAATTTTGACCAAAATTACGGAAATTTCGGCTGAAAAAACCGGTATTTTTTGGGCCAGTACCCAATTTCAACTGAAATTTCATGATTTCGGCTGAAATTTCAGTTTCTGGAAACACTGAAATTTTGGCCGAAATCGAAATTTAAAACCTTGGTAGAGAGAGAGAGAGAGAGAGAGAGAGAGAGGTGTTTCTATTGATGATGAACCAATTCATATTATTACTGATTTTGATGGAAGAAAAATCGTTTTACATGTAAAAAATAAGATGTTCAATGAATTAGGGTTTCAATTGATCTTTGAGTTGATTTTCCTACTCAAAGAATGAAAATTTTGATCAAGGGTCCATGACGACAAGCCACGAAGAGCCTTGCAGAGAACGAGGGTACACGGTGATAAACCGCGAAGAGCCAAGCAAACGGGAATTTAGGGTCCGTAGCATTAAGCCACGAAGAGCCAAGAAAACAGAAATCGAGGCTCCATGGTGACAAGCCATGAAGAGCCTCGCGGAAAAGTTTTTTATATTAAAAAACTGTAAATCGAGGGTCCATGGTAATAAACCATGAAGAGCCACACAAAAGATATTGAGTGATTGATTTATTAAAAAAATGAAAATCAAGGGTCCATAGCCATGAACTATGAAGAGCCAAGCCATAATTGAGGGTCCACAGCAACAAGCCGTGAAGAGCCACGCCATAATCTGGGGTCCATGGCAATAAGCCATGAAGAGCCTAGGAAGAAAGATGTTGGGTGATCGATTTGAACGAAGAATGGAAATCGATGGTCCATAACCATAAGCTACGAAAAGCAAGAAGTAATTGAGGGTCCACAGTAATAAACCGTGAAGAGCCACACAATGAATCTAGGGTCTATGACAATAAACCACGAAGAGCCCAGCATGAACAATGACAAGTAATGGGGATGAATATAATGAGTATGGATAGTGGGTCCATGAGACAACCTAAAAGATAGATCACGATGAGCCACTCAAGAAGCAAGGGTCCATGGTATACCTGAATGATAGACCACAAAGAGCCTTGAATGACTAAGGATAGTGGGTCCATGATACAACTTAAAAGACAGATCATGAAGAGCCACACAGGAATGTAAGGGTCCATGATGTACCTAACTAGCAAACCATGAAGAGCCTTGGGAACCAATAGGTGTTGCTAACAATTGATTGAATATGTTATCTTTAAGTTAGTTTAGAAGCATTAAGCAATGAAGGAAAATACATAGATTATACCGAATATGGTGATCTAGAAAAAACAGATTGTTTGTTAAACCAAAAAATGAGAAAAATATTCATAGAGCCCCAACTCACGCTGAAATCATGTAGATTAAATGAACCGTTTATGTTTTTGTTGATTTGGAACTAGTCCTAGACCGGAAAAGGGTAAGCTTAGTTCATTACTTATGAAGAGAATGCTCCCAAATTCGTCGATATGCCTTCTATCTGTCAATTTGTGCTTCTTCCATATGTTTGATTCTCAATTCGAGTAAAAATTAATAGAAAATTGTTATATGGCATCCTGGGGCAAAATGCCGAAACAGTGAAAAATGATCGAAATGAGAAGAAAATGTGCTTCAGGATGCGTCTTTACTCAACCTAGAATTCACTGGATTTTGAAACCAGTAGTTTAATTAATCAATAAAGGCTGGTTCTGTCGCAATACTCCATCATCCATTCATGATAAATTCTAAATCTCTGGTTATGCTATGTGATACTACTTGCCGCCTTGTAGTTGGATCTCCAAGTTTTTACATTTTTAGGAATATCTGGTTCTTCAAAATATTGGTCTGGATTTTGTTACTTTTTTTTTTTGTGCAAAAGATCAACTGTTTAAAGTTTATTGTCCTTCTGTTTGCAGTAAATATATTGCTAATTTTCATAGACCTAAATCTCTATGGTACCCCACAACAATGAAGTTGCTGCCAAGGGACAGGGAAAGCTCTCTAACCAGGGACCTATGAAAATTATCTTGAAGAGCATGGGGGGTAAAGGGAGTAAGATTAATGTGGTTGCTGAGGAGACCATGGCCTCTGTCAAAGAGAAAGCATCAAAAAAGTTAGGTTAGTCATCTTGCTGTTACTTCCTTAAGCTTGTTTTTTATCGAATCCTTCTTGTTTCTCGTAGTTAATTGTTTTCTGTGTGTGTTCATGCTATTAGTTAATTAGACATATCTACTGATTTGTAATTTGACATAGCTGTTGTTGTTTGTTAATTGATCAATTTAAGTTTAAATAAAGAAATTTTATCTTGGAACCGTTGTGCAGATTTCAAACCATTTGAGAAAGTAAAAGTATTTTATTCTAGGAAGGAGCTTGAAGATAATAAGTCTCTTGCCATGAAAAATGTGCGGCCAAATTCCTTGCTCCATCTTGTGCGCACAAAAATTCATTTAGGGCATAGGGCTCAAAAGCTTCCCGGTGAGAATAAACCTTTGCATCCAACTGGGGCATTAAAGAAGAAATCTGAGCTTTCTGTGAAAGTTGGACATGTCTTCTTAATGGAGTAAGGGGCCTTCTAAACTATTTCTTGAATGCACCATTTCTTGTAATCATATAGGGATTGGCACTACCAATAAGCCATCAAATATAATTACATATTTGAATCATTGACAGGTATAATTACCCTTATGTTGGAATTGAAATCATGACTTCATAAAAGTAGCATTATTGCCTCGTATTTAAGTTCCATTGTCAACCTTCATATGAATCTTATATTTTTCTCCTAGTTTTATCAAAAGGTAAAGTTGTGGGTCTAAAATTTGGTTTATAAACCTATGTCCCTCCATAGAGTTTTCATACTTGGCAATCCATCCCGGTGGACCTTCAAAATCAGGATTATTTTCTTGGCATTTTACATGATTTAGGAGTAGCATTCCTTCGTTCTTTTCTGGATTTTACTCATACGGGTTTATATTTGTTTTCAGTAACTCATATTACAGATTTACCCACATGCACATCCATTTTTTCTGCCCTTACCATATCCATATATATATGCCCCTGTTGTACTGCACACTCTTTTCTATGTAACATAGAGTTCTCTATGTCTCATTTTTGTTCTTGTACTTTTTTTGTTTTGAAATGGCAATATATTAAAAAGGAACCGAGATGGTCCACAAAGAGAAATACAAGGAGAGGAAAAGAAAATACAATAAAAATAACTAGAATGTTTAAGAAACTTAGTTCTTTTGCTTATCTTTGAATTTGAGAAGAAAATCCTAATGTCATGTAGTAGATGGTTTAGATAAACGCCATTGTAAATTTGGGAGCATGTGGCCCACCTATGAAGCACGGGTACGGGATGTGGGTACGGGTACGCGGGTACGTGATTTTCCAAAAAATCCGGGTGTGGGTACGCTCGGGTACGCCGAATATAATAATATATTTTAAGATTTTATTATATATTTATAAAAATTAAAAAAATTAAAAAAATAATGGGAGAGCAATCAAATAACAATAACATCACCAAAATAATAACAACACCAAAATGGAAGATTCTAATATTTCTCTTCATTTCATAAGTGATTAAGTTCCAATGTTCCATATTTCATCATAACGCACCAAAATACCAAATGCATCATTTTTCATTAGAAAAGAAGTTCGTTGCCTCATCTCCAATATCGTCCTCTACATTGTCGGTATAAACAATGGACTCCAACTCCGGCTCATCCAAGGAAAGACTAGCAACTTCAAGTACCCCAACATCCTCAGAGGAATCAAATGTATCCCCACCTATATCCCACATCTTTGTCTCTCCTTGATTATATTTTGGAGATCGTCTTGATAGAAGACGAAGATTGCTATGAACAAAAACCAAATCTTGAGCTCGTTGTAGAGTTATCTTGTTCCTCTTGAAGGGATGAACAAAAGAGTAAGTGCTCTAATACCTCTTGGCACAAGATGGAGATAAATGTTGCATAAGAAGCTTCAATGCTATACTTTGAAGCATAGGAGTACATGTACCATGGATGACCCACCATTCAGGAGGCTTGATAGTGAATCGTTCATTGATGGAATCAATCTCATTGAATAATCTGGACTTCATAGAGAATTGGGCAAACTCCACTTTAGCCCTCGTGCGATACTCGGAATTGGGGAAGTACCTTTTGAAGCACTTTACCCTCTTCGTATAAATTTCTACATCCTTATGTCGAGGCACCCGGCTTGAATCCTCACTAAGCCATTGCTAACTATAATACTTTTAAGAAAGAAAAAATTAATTTAGTTTCAACTTTCAAATTAAAAGTAAGAAATAAACATAGATAGCTACTAATCCAAATAAATATAAAGTCACCTAACCTTGGATTCAATGAATGAGCCAAGCAATGAAGTGGAGTGTTGCTCTTGTTCCAACGATCAACAAGAATTTTGTGCACCACGTCATAAAATGTGGACTCCTCTTTTTTCCTCTTTCATTCCTTCCTATATATCGTCGTCTTCACTTTCTCTATCATGGTGTCCCACGAATTATAAACCAAATGAAAGCAAGGCGTATCCGTGTCACACTCTCTAAGCATGTCATAGATAGAGGATGTAAATGAGAGTATGTAGTCGATAGAATCCCACCATATGTCATCTAACACCTTGTTTTCACAAACCTTGCTCTCCCCACATCATTGTCACTAATCACAATTGCTTGAAGACCTTGCTTTAAGAGTTTGAATTTCTTATGCATGACAATAACACTCAGAAATCGTGTATCCGCCACGGAAAGCAACTTTAAAGTATTGAATTCGTTGAATATGGCTAATCTCATGGAATGATTCATTATGAAATTCTTAATGATCATAACATCTCCCGAAACATCCGTGATTCAACTACATTCTTCATGTATCTTGATTTGTTTTCACATTTTTTGCCGCACATATGTTCTTCAAAGCAAGGTTGAGGGTGTGCACCACAGATGGGGTCCAAAAGATGGAAGGAAATTGCACCTCAATAAGTTGTCCGGTTGCCTTGCAATTTGGGGTGTTGTCAGTAATTACTTGGACAACATTTTCATGCCCAACCTCTATAATCACCTCCTTCAACAAGTTGGCAATAAAATGTTTGTCCTTTGTCTCCCCCGAACAATCTATTGCCTTGAGAAACATAGGCCTACCATCGGTTACCGCCATGAAGTTAGTGAGAGGCCTCATTTATGAGTCGCTCCATCTATCACTAACAATGCTCACTCCTTTATCCTTCCATATATCTCTAAGGGGTTGCAACAACCTATCAACATTTGCCCTCTTTCTTTATAGTAGAGTCGTCCTTAGCAAATTATATCCCGGAGGCAAATATCTGGAAAGTGCATTATTGGCGGCATACGAGTATGAACTCGAGTAGTGTGGGTTCCTTGCTAGGCGAAATGGCACGCCACCAGAGTGAAAGATCCGAGCAATCTCGGCATGTAGTTGATCACGGGCCGCCATGTTGAATGTCTTTTCAATAGCACTCACACTTCCACTTGGACCACTTGTCTTTCTCCTCTTTAGATCAAAACTTGGAAGGACAAACATACTACTCGTGCAACCCAATGATCCACTACTTGATGATGGTGGCAATGGCACTCTCTTGGGAGCATTTTGCTTCATAAGCTCCTTGCATTCTTCCTCCAACCTTTGCATTGCAAGTAGATCACTTGCTTTCACTTTAGTACGTGCTCCGATTCCTTGTCCCGTTATCTTCAACTAGTGCGCCCTAACCCTTGTGTAGGGACTATTGAAACTCTTATGACAATAATTGCATTGCCATCTCACATTCCCTCCACCCTTAGGATCTCTATCAAATCTAGACTCCATAAGGGCTTCGAGATATCTTCATCACTAGAAGGTGCATGTGCGGCTTGGGCGGCACTTCTAGCCCTGGATGAAGATATTCTTAAATCTATTAAAGAACCAAAAAAAAAAAGTCAGTACGCAAGGTAGAAAACTGAACAAAACAGGGCAACAATTGAAACCTAAATAAGATTTGGGTTTGGTCCTTTTGGGTTCCCAATCGATTGTCACAATCTCAAACAAACAAGGCCTAAATTGTGAGCCCCAAATAGATTATTGGACTCTAGTTTGAATCCAATAATCAGTTTTGGGCTCTCAATTGGTTGCCACATTCTCAAACAAACAAGGCCTAAATTAGTGAGCCAAGCCCCAACCCAATTATTGGACTCTAGTTTGAATCCAGTAACATGTTTTGGGCTGTCGATTGGTTGCCACAATCTCAAACAAACAAGGCCTAAATCTAGATTACACTAAAATTATTTTACTTACACAATTAAACTTAAAATTACAGGGCCTAAAGCTCTAATCCACTAATTGTGAGCCCAAAACTGATTATTGGAGTCAAAATCAAACATAATTTTCACTCCAAAAATTTGTTTTGGGCTCCCAATCGATTGTCACAATCTGAAATTAACAGGACCTAAAGCCATAATCCACTAATTGTGAGCTCAAAACCAAGGAAGCAGGATTCGTCCCTAGGAGTGGGGAACCTCAATTCCTGGGTTCTCGAATTCGAAGCGGGAATCTTCTCAAATCCCCAAAAACTTGGAATCCGGTTTGGATTCGCCGGAAACCCGATTCCCACTTTTGAGAATCGCAGTTTATGATTCCCCGAAAACCTGATCCCTACTTTTGGGAACCACAGCTTAATGTTATGTTAAATGCGATTTCCCGGAGATTCCCTGGCGATGCCCAACTCCCCAGCGATTCCCCGACGATTCCCTTGCGACTCCTCGGTGACTCCCCAGCGACTCTCCGGCCGCGACTCTCTGGCGACTTCACGATTCCTGCTTCCTACCATCCCGGGAGCCTTCGATTCCTGCTCTGGCAACCTTGCTCAAAACTGATTATTGGAGTCAAAATTAACATAATTTTGATTCCAAAAATCAGTTTTGGGCTCTTATATCGGTTGTCACAATCTGAAATTAATAGGGCTTAAAGCCCTAATCCACTAATTGTGAGCCCAAAACGGATTATTAGAGTCAAAATTATGTTTAATTTTGACTCCAAAAATCAGTTTTGGGCTCCCAATCGATTGTCGCAATCTGAAATTAACATGGCCTAAATCCCTAATCCAGTAATTGTGAGCTCAAAACTGATTATTCGAGTCAAAATTAATCATAATTTTCACTCCAAAAATAAGTTATGGGCTCCCTGAAATGAACAGGGCCTAAAGCCCACTCATTATGACAACCGATTGCCAGCCCTAAGGTCCTCTTCGTTTCAGATTATGACAACTCATTATCAGCCCTCAACTGCATATCTGTTGGTTCGCTCAGCAAAGGGAAGGCTTTCTCTGAGGCGGATTGATAAACTGTATGTTGTTGGACAACAAGTTAGTTTTCCTTTGGTTAGTTTCCCTGCAACTACAAATAATGACCAAAATCATGCCTTTACCAAATGTTTGTCTGGTTGTGTCTTTTCTTTGGGATCCATATAACAGTAAGAACCAATAGGCGGTGCATAGTCCCTATCTCTAGGTAAAGCCATTTATTGCATAGTTAAACTTTTCTATTGGTGTTTCTCTCTTTTGTTTTGGTCTTCAATGATTACTGAACTTTTATGAAGTTATGATTCCACATCTGCATTTTCCATTGGTACCTGCAAACATTCTGTTTCTCTGATGTTAAGAGAAAATCACGCTCTCAAGGAAACACTGGGAAAACATACATGAAACATAACGCAAACGTGTACAAAATGTGAGGGAAACATAGTTGGATATGTGAAAAATGCTTTTAATGGGTATACGAAATATAACATAAGCAATTCAAATGCAATCCAAAGCGATGGATATACTTTTCATGTTATATCAATTGGACTTAGTAACCTCTGTAAGACAACCAATACACCGGATTTCAGACTTAGTAACCTCTATAATTCCTGAACACATGATCTATCTATCTATTCATCTATCCATCTCTCTCTCTCTCTATGTCTCTCTATTCGTCTCTCTCTCTCTCTCTATGTCTCTCTATTCGTCTCTCTCTCTCTCTCTCTCTATGTCTCTCTATTCGTCTCTGTCTCTCTCTCTCTCTATGTCTCTCTATTCGTCTCTCTCTCTCTCTCTCTCTCTATATATATATATGTGTAGAGAGCATGGTTTTTAATTTCGACCGAAATCCGAAATTTCGAATTTCGGTCGGGACCGAAACGAAATGGGTACGAAACTGAAATTACAAAATTTCGGATGAAATTTCGAAAATTTCGGCGTAATAAATGCTTAATTTTGATTATTTTATTACTTTACCAAATTTTGACCAAAATTACCGAAATTTCAGCTGAAAAAACCGGTATTTTTTGGGCCAATACCCAATTTCAACTGAAATTTCGGTTTCTGGAAACACCGAAATTTCGGCCGAAATCGAAATTTAAAACCTTGGTAGAGAGAGAGAGAGGTGTTTCTACTCGATTGAGTAGATAACGTATCTACTCTGTCAGCCAAAAACACAGTGGGCCCACATTGTTTGGATGGTCCTAAGCATTCATTTGGTAGGTCCTCACATATAAAGGGCGTGCGCAAAAAATCCGCTCCATAGGATCTCCTATATCCCTTCGAACTGTGGAGTTAAAAAATGGATAGATTTATGAAGGTTTATACCTGTCCATTTTAACCGCCATTGATCGAAGGGTTTAGATGATCGTATGGAGCTGATTTTTTGGGCACGCCCTATCTATGTGAGGCCCCATCAAATGAATGGTTTGCATCACTCAAACAATGTGGGCCCCTACTGTATTTTAAGCCGACGGAGTAGATAACGTATCTACTCGATCGAGCAGAAACACTTTTCGATCGATCGAGGGAGGGAGGGAGGGAGGCTCTGAACTACCCATAACCTACTTTAGATCTCTATTTCCCTTCTTGAAGGAATCTCTTCCCTTACCAAAATCCTAAAAGAATTTCCTAATGACTTGGGAGTCTGGACTCTTAAAACAGAAATGGCAACTAAAAACTACCGGCTCTATTTAGTCTTCAGATGAGATATGGATTGCAGCTGGCGGTTACTGAGGAACAAAGTTATGCCCTTCTAAAGTTCGCAATCGGGAAACTCAAATAGGTTTTAATTCCATTTGGTTATAAACTTGGTATTGTTTGCATTTCCATGCATAATGTGGCTAAGTATGAAGAGCTCACCGTTGTTTGATGTGAATAGTTAGGCAAACTACTTGTTTTTAGTATTTTAGAACTACATTTGAAGATGAGATTTGTTTAACGACTATTCTCTTCAAGAGCCTCACATGGAAGTAATTTCTCCTGAATCAAAGGGTCGTCAAGCATATATTGAGAACAAGTTATTGCTTTACATATTTCGCGAGTTTCGTGCCAATGAAAAGCCTGGTTTCCCACCTTGTGTTCGAGCGGATGAATTGTCTGCACAGTTTCCTTACTTTTCAGAAGTCAATCTAAAGAAAAAGTTGAAGAATTGTGCAGACTTACAGGTAGCCATTTTTTTTGTATTCTTGTGATTTGTCTTTGCACCATTTCATGTTTAAGTGATACATTTTGATTCTGTCCTTCCTTCTGAACTCACTTTTAATGTTTTGCTCTTTACTTATTCTGTGCTCTCTTTGAACATCAATTATGTTACTTTTATGGGCTAAATCTGAAACTCTTTCTGCACATGCAACCCATCATATTGGACCAAATGGGCACAAGTTTTGGGTTATGAAGCGAGGTTTCCGTATCCCATCAGAGGAAGAAGTGAGAAGGATGATGATGCCAGAGAATGTAAGTTTCATTCTGACCTTGTTCTTTGTTTAAGTTTCATTCTGACCTTGTTCTTTGTTTAAGTTTCATTCTGACCTTGTTCTTTGTTTCTTTGTCTTGTTGTCATCGTATTTTCTATACTACTTCTATAGCAGTAATGCATCAAAAACTATGGGGAAAGCCTGTATCCATCATATGGAAATGAAACCATATCCTGAAGCATTTGGTTAGAAAAAAAATAGATAAAGGAGATCTAGACGTATCACGGTGAATCCTAAAGTAATGGAATCCGGCACGTGTCTGACACGAGTAAAAATAGATTGTAAAGGATTTAATAGCTAAGAAAATTTTAAATTGAAAAGTTTTGAAGGGCCACCCAAATTTTCCTACTATATATTATATAAATAGGTATAACATATTTAATAGCTAAGGGGATATTTACGTTCAATATGTTTTTCGATGACCTTGGGACCACTCACTTTTTCCCATTATACAGTAAGCATATTTAGATTCAAAGGAAAGAGAGCATATTTAGATAAATAAGAGATTTAAGAAACATAGAGAAATTTACATTTGTAACGTACCTAATAACTTCCAGAAATTTACATTCACAAAGTTTCAAATGATCTTGGGGCCCACCAGGTTCTCCCATTATTTATTGTATACAATCGATAGATATAAGGTTTTGTTTTGTTTTTTTTTGAATGGTAAAAGAATGAATTAATAAGGAGAACCGAGAAGGTCCTCAAAGGTACAAGCATAAAGAAAGAAATACAAAACAGATCGAGAATTCAGGGGGGAAGGAAAGCAAACCATTCCAACCCTACCCTAAACACACCATCCCTAGCTATAGAGTCTACGTCAGAATTAGCAGATCTCCTTACATGCCTAAATACAATAGAGGATCCGAAAGTTAAGTCAGCGATTTCCTCAAAGAAAGGGGAAAATCTCTAGGGAGGAGACGCCGAACCCGAGAGCCACCGCACCACATTTTTAGAATCATCCTCTAGAATTGTTTTATTATAGAGAGCCTTGTCAATTTTAATAATTCCTTGATACACAGCTTTAACCTCCGCCTCAGTTGCATTCACCAACTCTAATGGGGCCAGAAAAGGACCATAAAGCTGACTCAAAAGAGTCTCTACGTAGACCTCCAATACCCTTCGGCCCTGGGTTGCCCAAACTCGGCCCGTCAAAATTGAACTTGAGACAATCCACCGAAGGAGGCTTCCAATGTTCAATCATTTGAGATCTAGCTTCACTTTCATTGCACACTATTTGCCATCCTTCCCATCAATCAAAGGCCGAGACAAATTGAAACAATGTAAGGCTCTTCGCCCAAGCAATAGAAAGAGCAATTACTTTGATATATAGCCAATATGGAGATTTGGTCACCCCATTAAAGACTCTAGAATTTTTCTCATTTCAAATAACCTCCCAATATGCCATCAAATCAGGGATTGACCGAGGAAAAATCCAACAAATACCAAACCGCCCTAGGATGCGGCTCCACACCTCCCTAGCAACCTTAAAATAGATAAATAGATGGTTAATAGATTCACCATCTTCCAAACATAAGGGGCAATGATCCACGAGCGACATGCCTCGTTTCCAAAGAAAATCAATTGTTTGAATCCGGCAATGTATCACCGCCCACCCAAAGAAACTAAGTCTAGGAGGACAATGAAATTTCCATGCCTTGGCTGAGATAGAGGGTACACCGCAGGGCACAAGATGATGATAGAAGGATTTAACAGAGAAAAAGCCCGACGAATTCCAAATCCATACTCTCTTAACAAATCCGGATCTTTTGATGTAGCATCCCCCATTCAACTTTAATAGCTGGGAAACTGAATCCAATACCCAATCGAAAAAATTCCTTCTGAAACTCGGCATCCAATTCACACTGCTGCCCTCCCGAACAAAGCATTCACAAGCTAAGTGATCACATATAAGTCAGGGAACAAAACCATAAGAGGTTCACTCGAGCACCACGCATCAACCCAGAATCTAATACGGTCACCAACGTAGACTTACTACCATAAAAAAGATGCCTCAGCTTGTAAATATTCCGCCACACAGTCAATGACTTTTTATTATATAAATCCTTTGAGCCCCATTTACCAGCCGAGAAACCGTATTTACTCCCTATCACTTTCACCCATAATGAAGACTCCTCCTGCCCAAACCTCCATAACCATTTTCCCAAAAGAGCATGATTGAAGTCTCTAACTCTTCTAATGCCTAGACCCCCCTTATCGAAAGGAAGGCAAACAGATTTCCATTTAATCAATGGAATTCCTTTCTTATCCTTAGAGCCCCCCCATAGAAATCTTCTCTGAATTCGCTCAATCCTCAACCCCACACTCACAGGGCACTTGAAAAGAGATAGGAAGTAAATAGGGATGTTTCCTAACACCTCTTTAATAAGAGTTAGCCGACCTCCTTTAGATACTAAATTCCTTTTCCAAGTTTCTAATCTTCTCTCAATTCTCTCAACAATAGGCTCCCATAATGCTTTATTGGGTCTCCCAACTCCAATTGGAAGGCCAAGATAAGAAGACAGTAGGGCCTCCACCTTACAGCCCAAGATTCGAGCAAAACCGCATAGATCATTCTATGAAGAATTCAAAGCATACAACCTAGATTTCTGGAAGTTGGTTCTCTGACCAGAAATCATTTCATAACATCTGAGAGTGGCTTTTAAGTTCAAAATCTGATATTCCTCAGTAGCACAAAAGAGAAGGGTATCATCAGCAAATTGGAGTAATGACACTTCCATAGAGTCACGACCAATCTTGAAACCTTCGAAGAGCCCCAAAATATTGCCCTTTGTTATCAACCTGCTCAGAGACTCGGTAAATATAACAAACAAAAAGGAAGAAAGAGGATCCCCCTACCTTAGACCTCTAGATTATTTCAAAAAGCCTCTAGGGGAACCATTAATAAGAATAGAGAACCAAGCAGAGGAAACACACTCTCTGATCCATCCTCGCCACTGGCTACCAAAACACATCCTCCCAAAGAGGTAACCCAAATAGTCCCACTCAACTCTATCATAAGCTTTCTCCATATCCAATTTGCATAAGACACCACCTTTCCCAGACTTTTGATAGTAGTCAATTGCTTCATTCGCTATGAGAGAACAGTTCAAAATTTGCCTCTTGCTAACAAAGGAGCTTTGACTATCTGAAATAATTGATGGAAGGACACTTTTCAGTCTATCTGTCAAAACTTTTGCCAACAATTTATACAAGCACCCCACCAAGCTAATGGGGCGGTATTCCGACACCTTTGAGGCTCCCTCCACCTTAGGGATAAGGGTAATAAATTCAGCACCCGTTCCCCTATCCAGAGTCAATCCATCATAGAATATGTTAAAAAACTGTAGAATGTCAAACGTCACATACGACCAAGACGATTGGAAGAACACTAAACAAAAGCCATCGGGTCCAGGAGCCTTATCCTTACCCATGGAAAATAAAGCTCTTTCTATCTCTTCTTCCCCATAAGGTTTTTCCAGGCTCGAACACTCTTCTAATGATAGGTTACAACTCAACACCCTCAGGGATGGGGCGAACCATGTTCTCTGATGAGTATAGAGAAGAATAGAAGTCCAAGATAGCTTTAGATATCTCCTCTTTGCTATTCACCATATTTCCATTGACATTTAGCGACTCTATTATGCTTCTCCTCCTTCTAGCACTAGCCATAGCGTGAAAATATGCCGTATTTTTATCTCCTTCCAACAACCACTTCACTCTAGATTTTTGACGCCATGATATCTCGTCTTGAAGAAGCACGCTTTTATGCTCTTCTTTTAATCTTCCCAATTCTTCCCACTCCACTTCATCACCAAGGCCACATTCCTCTAAGGCAGACAACTCCATCATGTGATTCTCAATCTAAAGTTTCCTACCCCCATATTGCTGATTCCGCTCCCCAACCCACTCTTTCAATTTTTTCTTCACAAACCTCAATTTGAGGCCAATCAGAACATTAGCAGGACCTTCTGCAGGAACAGATAACCACCATTCACACATTTTTTCCACCATATTAGGAATGCAAAGCCAGGATAACTCAAATCTAAAAGGAGGAGGCCCCCACGACTCCAATCTAAGATCAAGGATAAGTGGGTTATGATCAGAGACAGAATGGGGCAAGGCTTTATGAAAAACCTCAATAGATATAAGTTATTTAATATTTCTCAAAAAAAAAATGTATAGTTATTTAATTGCTAGGCAATTTTGCTGAAAGCCATTTCACGGCGAACTTTTGCATGAGAGATAGGAATTTTGCGGAAAGCCATTTCACGGGTGACTTTTGCATGAGAGTTAGCTACAAAATGGCTTTCAATGAAATTGCCTAGCAAATCCTTAATAGCCGAGTAGAAACCCCCAAGTTTTCCCATTGTATGTAACTGTCAATGAATAATATATCAGGGATTTGCTGGGCAATTTTGTAGAAGCCACTTTGTGACTCGCTTTTGCCGGAGAGAACAGCCACCTCAGATGCATTATGAGCCACGAAATGGGTTTCTGCGAAATTGCTTAGCAAATTCTAATATATAAATATAGGAAAAATTATGAAAAAATTGCAAAGTTTACGTTATATTGTGAATCAAGGGTGGGGTTTTCAAATTCATGAGAAAAGGGCTGGCAGGTACGGTAGCGAATGGAAAATGACTAAAATACCCTCCCATCACTTTAACCACTCGTTTTACCCTTTCTCCCCTTTTTACCTTTTTTCACTCGTTTTCTCTCTTTTTTCCCTCGTTTTTTCACTCGTTCTCCCCCTTTTACCTCGCCGACGGTGACTATTCTTGCGGGAAAGCTTCGGTCCCCGTCGGAAAGCTTCGCTCCTCGCCGGAAAGTGTAGCTCCTCTTGCGAAAACCACTACTTCAACTCTTTCGACATAAGGGAAAGAGGTAGAACGATTATTTATGGGATTTTTGAGACTTTAGAACCCATGAAACCAGTAAGTATGGTTCGAAGGATCCTTGTAACCAGTAATTGTGATTCCAACTGTCTAATACTGTATTTCAAGTGGTTCCAAGTTTGAAAATAGTGGTTCTTATTGTTCCTTCTATGGAAATAATTATCCTAATTGTTAATTTTGGTTCAATTGTGGTTCCAACTCTCTAACTTGTGGTTCCAACCTCATATTTGTGATTCCAAGGATCCTCTATTTCTGCATTTTTCAATGGGTTCATCATTCGTTTCTTTTTTGTATATAGTTTGAAGCATTTTTGTTTCCGAAGGGTTTCAATAGTTAATTTTTGGTTCCAAAGGGTTTCAATGTTTTAGGGTCGCATTTGTGGTTTCAATGGTTTCATTTAGGGTTTCAATGGTTGCATATAGGTTTTCAATGGTTTGAAGGGTTTCATTTGGTGTTTCAATGGTTTTCAATGCTTTTCAATGGTTGCAATGTTTTGAATGTGTTTGAAGGGTTTCAATTAGGGGTTTGAAAGTTGGAACCATTATTCCATGGAAGTTGGATCCATGAAACCACATATTACAAAGTTGAAACCAATATTCCATGGACCCTCTATCCAGTAATAGTGGTTCGAACGGTCTAATTTGTGGTTCCGTAGTTCCCCTATCCAGTAATTGTGGTTTGAACTTTCTAATATGTGGTTCCAAGTGTCGTATTTGTGGTTTCATGGATCCTCTAACATTGGTTTGAAGTTGTTCCAAGTCTCTAAATAGTGGTTTTTGTACGAACATTATGAAACATGGTTTTGTTCGAAGTATCTTCTTTTTCAACTTTTCAACTATCTTCTACTTGAAATATCTTCCCCTCCAAGTTTATTATCCTGCTTTCTGCAGATAAGGACCGGAAGCTGCTCCCTTTTTACTTTGTGAACCCCTCTAACCACCTAAGCCAAAACCCCTATAGTCATGCGGCATGCTAAGCAAACAAAGAAGAATGTGAATGTAGACGAAGGGTCTTCCACCCGCAAATGGCGTGGGAAGGCTATCTGTGAGCCCTCCCCTACTCCTTCTGCCTCCTACGAGGATATGGGCGATGACGATAAAGATGTAGAGGTCGGCTCCCTCGGTCGTATAGAAACGAAAGGCATACTCCGAGGTAGGAAAGTCATTTTTAAAGATCTTGAAGATTTTAATGTGAAACCCTTATTTCTGGCCTTTGGATGGGTCAATTTTCTCGAAATTCACTGTGACTCGTACCCGACTCTCGTGAAGCAATTCTATGCCAATTACAGATTCGATAGAGATTCGAAGGTCTTCCAATCCAGAGTAAACAATAAAACCATGCATATGACACTTCAAAAGTTTTGTGAAGTTGTCTCTCTTCCCACAATAGGCGACGAAATCTACTTTTGGCCCGGTAATATGGATGACATTAGCGCCTGTATACATGATCCAGTCGCCGCCTATAGGGAGCTTGGTTGCGAAGGCCTACCTACTGACGGCTCAACCAACATATCATACAATTCCCTCAGCCCTATGTGCAAAGTCCTACACAAGATTCTGACGAGCAATATCACGCCTCGCAGAGGCAATGCTAACATGGTCCAGCCTTTTGAGGCTTTTATTATGCACCGACTTCTTCGCGGCACGGCCCTTCACCTTAGCATCCTCCTTAGGTTCATGGAGGATACGAGGACGAAGGCCTTGGCTAGTCTACCATTCGAGATGCTTCTCACGCATGTCTTGAAGCATGAGATGTTGATACAAGGTGGTGAAGAACGCCTTAGTCCCTCTACTACGTTCAATGCTAAAACTATAAAGGCCATGCGGCTTGATGTATAGGGCCCTGCTCTCCCTCCTCGTCAGCCGGGTCAGCGTTTTGCATCACAGGGGTTTGTTGCGCAGGAGCTTCGCGCACATCGTTTGTACCTTGACGGGCAGTTTACCACGGTTCATCAGCTTCTAGAATCCCATCATCAGGACCAATTGGCGGCTCAACAAGCTTTGACTGGGCTACACACCGAGGTCTCCAACCACTACGGAACCACATTTTATACATCGTAACCACTAGGGAAACACATTTTATACCTCAGAACCACTAGGGAACCATATTTTCTACCCTGGAACCACTAGGGAACCACTTTTTATACACCGGAACCACTAGTGAACCACATCTTATACCCCGGAACCACTTGAAAACCACATTTTATACGCCGGAACCACTAGGGAACCACATTTCATACCTCGGAACCACTAGGGAACCATATTTTATACCCCTGAACCACTACGGAACCACATTTTATACATCAGAACCATTAGGGAACCACATTTTTTACATCGGAACCATTAGGAAACCACATTTTATACCCCGAAACCACTACGGAACCACAATTTATACTCTGCAACCACTACGGAACCACATTTTATACCTCGTAACCACTAGGGAACCACATTTTATACCCCAGAACCACTAGGGAACTACATTTTCTACCCGAGAACCACTTGGGAACCACATTTTATACGTCGGACCCACTAGGGAACCACATTTCATACCCTAGAACCACTAGGGAACCACATTTTATACCCCTGAACCTAGTACGGAACAACATTTTATACCCCGGAACCAATTGGGAACCACATTTTATATGCCGGAACCACTAGGGAACCACATTTCATACCCCGGAGCCACTAGGAAACCATATTTTATACCCCTGAACCACTACGGAACCACATTTTATACCTCGGAACCACTAGGGAACCACATTTTATACCCCGCAACCACTACGGAACCACATTTTATACATCGTAACCATTAGGGAACCACATTTTATACTTCGGAACCACTAGGGAACCACATTTTATACTTCGCAACCATTACGGAACCACATTTTATACCTCGTAACCACTAGGGAACCACATTTTATACCTTGGAACCACCAGGGAACCACATTTTCAACCCCGGAACCACTTGGGAACCACATTTTATACGTCGGAGCCACTAGGGAACCACATTTCATACCCCAGAACCACTAGGGAACCACATTTTATTCCCTTGAACCTAGTACGGAACCAAATTTTATACCTCAGAACCACTAGGGAACCACATTTTATACGCCGGAACCAGTACGGAGCGACATTTTCTACCCCGGAACCAGTACGAACCAAATTAGGTAGAAACAAGTAATGGTCTTTTTCTAAGAGAGAAAATGGTGGTTCTAACTTTCTTTTAAAACACAAGAAAATAATGAAAACAATTATACAACCAACATAGAACAACTTGGGTAATTTCTCTGTTTTTTTCAACACAAAACAATGAAAACAATGAAAACCTTCATAAAATATTAAAACCCAACAAAACATGAAAACCTTCATAAAATGTTAAAACCCAACAAAACATGAAAACCTTCATAAAATGTTAAAACCTATTCAAGTAGAGGAGCATGGACCTACTTGGAGCTATGTTTATCAGCCAAGTTCAAATTTGTCATAAGTAATGGTGTTTTTTTTTAACAAAATACAATGGGATTGGAGCTTCCAAAGGATGGCAATGGCTGCACTGGGTGTTTTTCACGTTGGATGGGTGGGGAAGAAGAAAGAAAAACGTGAAGTGGGTAGCTGAAAAAAACATAGGGATTAGAGCATAAAAATGGTGGGAAAATGAAAGTGGGGGTATATTTGTCCTAAAACTCATACTCTCTCACCTGACAGCCCTTTTCTTACAAAATTTAAATATCTACCCTTTATTCACAATTTAGCATAAACTTTGCATTTTTTTAATAATTTTTCCATAAATATATAGTTCGTCACCGTTCAAAAAAAAAAAAAAATATATATATATATATATATATATATATATATATATATATATATATATAGATCGATAATAGTTTGTTTAGAAATTAAGATTAGGCCTGCAAGTGGAGGAAAAGAAAAAAAAAAACTAACCAACTTTGAGATTCCATCATGAGAGTTTCCTTGGATGATTTCCCATTCTTTGTGGAGTTAAATTGCCGAAGCTCAGGCTATTAATATGAAGTGCAAATAGTCTTGCATGCATAAGTCTCATTTTCTATGTTGTATGTGGTTGCATTACCCTTTACTTTTTATTTGTGACTTGCACATTTACATTATCTCTTATTTGATAGTCATATTTGGGTTCCCGAAGCTTGGACTTTCTTCAGGCTATGCCCTTATTTTATGTTTATTTATTTATTTTTGAAATGGTCGTAAGCAATTTTGCGGAAAGCCATTTCACGGCTGACTTTTGCCTGAGAGAACAGCAAAATGTAATGTACATTTAAATGAATAAGACAAAATCGGCAAAAGCCATTTCATGGCTGACTTTTGCATCAGAAAACAGCAAAATGTAATGTACAGTTAAATGAATAAGACAAAATCTTCTAAAACGTTTGCCTGTGTGGCTGTTCTCTCGTCCAAAAGTCAGCTGCGAAATGGCTTTCCGCTCCTTATTTTATGTTTATGTAGTGCATGTGATGTTTATTTGCTATATTTTATCTGTAATATGAGCCCTTGAAAGATTGTGTCGTCAGGTCTGTGCCTTTGAGAGTATGCAAGCTGGCCTTTACCGACTCAAACGCTTAGGAATTAGCAGGTTGACACACCCTTCGGGTCTTTCTTCTGCAATGAACCAACTCCCTGATGAAGCCATTGCTCTTGCCGCGGCATCACACATCAAGAGGGAGTTGATGATAACTCCATGGAATCTAAGTAGCAATTTTGTGGCATGTACAAATCAGGTATGGAATTATTTATGTGTTCATTGTTTGTAATAATGTTGGCTCGTAAGTGTAGATTTTTTTTTTTGGGAGGAGGTAACATAAAATCACGGGAAACACTATCTAGGAAAAGCAGTGAAAATTATGTCCTGACCGTGGAAAATTGGCTATGCATGTGACTTATATACACCACTGTTATATGCACCATTCACTGGTGTATACACGTTGTAGGGTAGAACCTCTTGTAATCTACTTATATAATTAAGTATATATAATTTAGTAGATTTTTCTTTTATGCCCTTCGGCTTAGGTGCATTGCATTGCGGCTATTATGTTTTTTTAATGGAATTTTTTTAATGGCTTGGTTAGGGGGCTATTATGTAAGATGATTTGACTTGTAGTTGTATACAGGGAGGGGACATCATGAGGCTGACTTGAATTCCTCCTTTCTGTAGTTGATAAATTAATGTTTAAGGCTTTCCTCCTGGTTCTCTTTATCATCTCCTCTTTCCTGTCATGATGGAAAAATATCTTATGGAAGCTACTAATTTCTCACACGCCATGAAGTTCAATTGCCTAGTTGGTAAGGATACTTGTTTAGTACTGGGTATGTCCCTAAAAAACGTAGATCCATGATACAGTAGAATCAGTCCTTCACCTTCAATTCGTTACAAGATAAAAGGAATTAGTTGGTATTAGTTGATTAGGGGAGTCTTCACTGGGGTTTTTGGATCTGCGCCTGAGAAACGATCAATTTTATTAAAAAGAACGAATTGGTTGAACCAGTATCATTGTGTGTCTAGCCTGAAGTTCGCCTCTACCCAGAATTAAAGAAGTTATTTAGCGAATACTTCTCCTTGCTTGTTTTCTTTGCTCCATTGTCCAAGAGTAGCATGTTAGTATTAATTCAGGTCAGAGCAGTACATTCGTAGCAGTGGCCATTGGATTCCTTTTATGACTCTGTAGAGCTCCCATGCCGAGAGAAGTTTGCTGCTAGGTCCTGAGATGGTTCTTCCAACAACGGTTTGACACTGTATCCAACATGCACAATCACAAAAGAGAAGATGGGAAAGCCAAAAAGCTCTCTGTAATGCCGAACACATGAACTCCTCAAACTCTGGAAACTATAGCTGTAACCAAAAGTGATCAAGTTCAAACAAGTTAATGGAGATCCAATTGTACATTTATTCCCAGAATATATTAAAACAAGTTGTCATATCTCTGAAAAGTTCTAATAAATTAAACAAATGTGCTGTGACTGGTTTCAGCAGTGTTGAAAATCCTCCACTGCTTGACCCGCCTCTCAATTAAAGGTATGCATGGTGTAATACCTGGGTCTTCCACAGAGATGGTGTGGCATCCATAATGTCATTAAAGGTAGATTAATCAAGTTTGATAATTAAGTCTTCAAAATAGGCCTTATATTAACATAAGGTAGGGTAACTTAAAATATTTGTCATTGTACATAAAAATCTGTCCAAATCAACATAATAATTTTGGTAAAATAAGACACAAGTTTATCAAAAGGGCAAAGTCTATAAAGCCAAATACATACAACCCATATAAGTTTTGTTCATCAACTTTATACGATAGTCCAAAATGCACGGACTTACAAAAACACCACTAACACCGAGGGGGCAATAGAAACCGGACTCATCCCCGTAAATCTCCAAAAGCGGCCCTCTCACATGCAATGCTCCTCAATCTACATCCATTCAACGAATGGATCACACTAGCTGAGTAAACAATGCTATGCTTATGCTATGCATGAATGCATGTCAAGTAATAAATGTTGCATATAATAACCAATAATGATCAATACTCATTGGACCAAGAGTGTCAAGCAAATCAAGGTATCATTAACAATCAAGAGGTTCAATAACAAGAAGCAAGACAATAAACGCTGTATAATGTAACAATGAGCGAAAGCATGTTAAATAATTCTGGCAATAAGTCATTGACTCATTCTCGAATAATGAAGCAGGTACTATACGAGTACGATTCAAGCGTTTAAATACCTCTATATTATTCAGTCAATGAATTGTTATAAATCAATGTACCACAACAAAATAGGAACTTAGAGTTGTGTTCATTTCTCAATAATTCGAACAACTCACTTTGAAAGTTTGAATTCCAAGTGAAAGTCTAATTTGCAAACATTATAATAGACTTCAAGATTTCATGAACTTAAGCATCAATTCCATTCTGAATTTTCAAAGTGTTACCAATCACCCACCAAATGGTCACCAATGTTTTAAAGTTCACTTGTCAGTTTATTTCTTTCAAACACGCGATTTTATAAATTCTACATCTAAAAGTATAGAAGTCCGAAAGGGATAATTCTAATTTCTTATGATCCTTGACAAGCTAGAATACTACATCACAAAATTTCTATACTAAATTTGTACTACAAAGTTACCAGAAATTCAAGCAATTTCGTTCCAATTTCATGACCAGACAGTGAAACAGATTTTATTACTATTCTTGAGTTTAGTCAGACATATAACAAATGATATAAGAAATTTATGAAATTAATGCTGTTTGAAAGATTGTAGGATAAAAGTTGTGAGGACATCATTTTCATTTGATAATTACACAAGTAGATATAACCAGTCCCTCACAATAGATATAAGGGAAACGCCAGACAGAAGTGATGTTCAGAGTTTCGTATTGGGATTTCTTACCGTCTGTTACAAACAGAATTTTCTAGAAAAATCCTGAAATCCAGATTCTCTTACCTTTCGATCACATGCCGAAAACTTATTAAATATGAACTGGAAAATTTGTGGGAGTGTCAAACTTGACAAAGCCAGAAAATTGAGATTTTTTATGGCTAGATTCAGTAAAAGAAACTAATCAATTTTAATTTTAATATTTTTACATAGTAGGGATATAATGGGAAAGTTTTCTCAACCTAATTTTTCATTTTCTATATAGAAGTTTTTTTTTAAGATGAAGAAACTCAAAACTTGTGATAAATGTAAATTTCAGAGGACCCTATTGGGTTGAGTATCATAGTTGCCAGCATGGCAAATGGATTCGGGAAGCGAAACGGGTAATAGAAATGGGAAACACAAGAAAAAAAAAAGAGGGGAAACGAGAAACGGAAAAAGAATAAAATATCGTACGAGAAACGTCTTAGGAAACACATTAGAAATGTTTCAGAAACGATAGAGAAACGTTTATGAAAACGCATGTGAAACACAATGAAAACATCAAATGCATGGTTTTGTTGATTTAAATTTTGTTAAGTTCAATCAAGGATGGCCATGGGGGATTGGTATTGCGACGTTTGTGCTTATCGGAACTTCCAATGGAGGTGGCTTTGTCGCTGGGAAAAGCAACATAATCGGCAAAATGCACCCGAAAGTATTCCCCCAAATTCATAGCAGTGGAGAAAAAAACAAAACAAAAAAGGAGAAAAAAGAGAGATGAAGAGGATTTTAAATCGGGAATTAGCTGATTGGGGGTGCCCCTCCTGTAAATATTTCAATTTTAGCTGGAGAGATAGATGGCGGAGATGTATTCTGGAATCAAAGAATTGGACTCATCCTCCGGGTGAGAAATACAATAATATGGACCCCGAATTGGATCTTAATCAAGATGATCTTTGGCCCGACTCGAGGACAATTTCCATTATCTGTAAGGTAGGCTCTCCGGTCCTTTCCTTTTCCGGAATTGAGGTGGAATCAGGACTATCGTCACTTAGATGTCTAATTGGCAAAACAAAAGAGTTTGGATCTCCGGCCCTCTCTATATCGGCTAGCGATAATCTTTATGATCTTTGGCGGTGGGCCAAAAGAATCTGGAACCTCCCCTGCCTCTCATGCCCTTGTCTGCTATCTGCGGGCGAAGTTTTATTTATCTTCAAATCAGAACAAGAAGCTGCAAAGATCCTGGACAAAGGCAATGATTTGTGGAAAGATCGCCTCCACTCCCTCCTCCCTTGGTCCAAAGATTTCTCCCCAGGGCTGGAGGAATTTTGGGTCAGATTTTATGGTATCCCTCTTCATGTTTGGGCCACATCAACAGTTCTTTTTGGTCGAGTCCTAAAAGTAAAAATGGAAGGGAGCCATAATCAGTGTATGACCTTCGTCTCTGTTAAGATTCTTGCTCCGTGGTGCAAATTTTTACCACCCTCTGTTCAAATTCAAATTTCAGGACAAGCTTATACAATTGGAATTGAACCTTTGGGGAGTAGGGGACTATCGTCTCCGAATAAAGAATCACTCCTATCATGCTCCAGCCCCTTGAATTTTTGCTCTCAAATTCTGGAAAATTTTGTGTTGGTGGCGGAATGTCCGCCTGTTCTTTCACTGGAAAATCTTGGCCGGGGAGCCGTTGGACCCTTGGGGCCCTCCCCTTTGATTTCAAATTTCAAACCTTCCTCCTTGTCAGAATGGTCTCCTACCTGTGGCCTGGGCTATATCTAGAACCGGAAATGGGTTAAAATTTAAGAAATCTCCGATGCAGAGCCCGTCAAGGCATGTCAGTCCTTTTCACACTTGGTCAAGGAAAGGACGTTTTGCAGGAGCGAGGAAATATTTAGGTATTGTCAGAGAAAGATCTATCATATCCCTTCCGGAAAGTTGCCAAGGGGGTCGTGTGAAGAATCGCCAGATAATAACAATGCACGATGCAATCTTTCGTAGGGGATCCCGGTCCAAGATAAAGGAAAATGTAGTAGGGCCCCCCTTGGGCTCATTTGGTAAGCCCACCCTGCATCGTAATCTCCTCGTTTCTTGTAGATGATGAGTTATCCTGATTGGTAGATAGGCTTCCTATTTTGTAGATAGGCATCTATTAGTTAAAATTTTGGATATTTCTGCTAAGAGGGTGGTTTGACTAAGCTAGTAGTATATACAGTATTATCTTGCGTAGTGAAAAAGGATATGGGTGTGTGATGACGGCCACTTTTGGTGGTGACGTCTCTTTGTCGATATTAGGATATGCCTTGTCGGGCAAGTAACCTAATTTTATAACAACTGACATTATCGAAAAGAGGTTGTGGGCCAAGGATGCGAAGATATGGGTTTTATTTAATGGGATAATAGGTCAATTTATTAGGTTTGTTCGTATTCTTAAGCAAAGGTAAGTAATACTCTTATCTGGTGGTTCAGAGAATGGCTGCTTCTTCATCTGTTCCCCGTACCTATAAGAGATTCCATATTACAAGGAGTGGTTTCAACATCGTCAATGGGTTCGTAGCCTGCAATATAATATTACAAAAGCCTCGGTGGAAGCCCTCACCATCCCGGAATAAGTTAAAGGGATTATTAAGCGTCAGTGGAAGCTGTTAACTAACCAACTTCTCCAAAAGCTTAAGCTGTTGGAGAAAGGCGTTATTTATCTTTTATACTTTAACATAAGCAATTTCAGGAAGACTACAAACTCATTCCGAAGAGTTTTTCCCTCTAACAGGTACACTTAATTTAAAGGAGTTTTGTACACCGGTGTATAAACTTCCTTTTTTCCAAGGCTGGTTGGAATATACCAATACCCTGTGACGGCTAGAATGGGACGCAAAACGAACCCTATGCTTTCACAAGATAGCAGAGCTTATAGCTCTCCAGAAGAACCCGGTGGAAGAGGTTCCCTATCCGCAGTTTGCCTCGAATTTTTTCCCGGATGATATGGAACAGGAGTTAGACACATGGTTTTAAATTTCGACCGAAATTTCGGATTTCGGTGGAGACCAACACCGAAACCACCCAAAACCGAAATGGTCATTTATTTCGGCTGAAATTTCGGTTTTTCCGAAATTTGACCCACAAAAATCTGTTTTTTTTATAATTAATTTAATATTTCACCGAAATTTCAACCGAAATTTAATAATGAATAAAATATTTGTTTCGATTTTTGTACCAGATTTCAACCTAATTTTGAAATTTCAAGGTCCGAAACCGGTACCGAAACCGAAATTTTAAACCTTGATTAGACATCGGGATCCTAATGGTGGAGCTGAGCGAATGTGTGTGATAGTATTAAGCTAAGGCTCGTTTTGTTAATTTGTTTTGGAAATTGATGGATGGTTTTTTGGAAGCTGAAACATAGAAGAAGAAGAATGAATTTTTTAATAGTTTATATGGATGATACACTTGTGGAATTTTAATTCTGTTTTTTTGGAAGAAAGAACGGTTTGATGGAAGCTCGGGTGGGGGTCCTAATACTGGAAGAGATATAGGTGCTTCTGGAAAATATATGGTGTTTCATCTAAAGAGTAAATGATCATTGAATGTGCAGGAGTGATAGTCTCAATGCTACTTTCGTAAGTCAGGGTATGCCCTGACTTGCCCTTATAGATGCTATGTAATGTTACTAGGGACTTCTTGTCCCCTTTGTATCTTTCATGGTATCAATAAATATATGTCGCCTTTGAAAAAAATTTGTTAAGTTCAAGTTTCTATTTGGATATTTATTACTTTTAGTTTTTATTTTTATTACGGTATACGTTGTTGTTTTCCTTTTAAATATCTATTCCACAATTTTTCTGCGTGTTTTGTTTTTAAAATGATTTTCATAAGTTTCACACATATTTCCCACACATTTCACATACGTTTTCTACAGGTTTTCCATACGTTTTTCACGTGTTTCATATAAGTTTCTTATATGTTTCTCATGCATTTCAGAAATGAGTTTCCTTTCCGAAACGCATTATAGGGGAAACGAGTTTCCCACCTGCCCAAGGAGTTTCTGGCTACTATGCTAAGTATAATTGGAGAAGAATATATGTGACTAATCTACTACTATCTAATGTTTAAGTACTTTGCCATATGTAATGCAGACGTGTACAATTGTATACTATGGGATATTATATGCTCTAATAGTATACATATCCTGATCAACACTATACCATGTACAATATCTGGGATCGTCCTCCATTTCAAATATATATATATATATATATATATATATATATATATATGGGATCATCTTTAGAATTATCTTGAATCACGTCCAAAACCTGTACCATTTCAGTTTTAAATCCATCTGGTAATCCTTTCCATTTACTTCCTCGAGTCTTTGGTTGCACATGCTTTGTTCATGATCTTACTCCTAGACACGATAAGTTAGATCCACATGCTATTAAATGTGTATTCTTGGGCTATTCTCGTACTCAGAAGGGCTATAGATGTTATAGTCCTCAACTTCGCCATGTCTACGTATCAGCCGATGTTTCGTTTTTTGAGGATACCCCTTATTTTACTGAGTCCGTTTCTATACCAGTTCCTGCTTCTCAAGTTTCGCTGCCATTATCCTTTCCAGTCCCGAATTTGTCGCTTGTGGAACAACCCAAGCCATTGGAGGTTTGTTCTCGTTGAGGTTAGCAGTCTTCACTGCCTCCATGTCCAAACGACACCTCATGCCTACCAGCTCTCTCATAGCTCACAGGACTCCCTACTGCTCCGAGGTAACTATTTCTCTTGATGAGGCCCCTATTTCATCTCATACACGCTCTCGTTCTACACATCATCCCATTTATGATGTGGTCTCTTATACTCATCTTTCACTCACTTATAGCTCCTTTTTATCATCTATATCCTCTGTTTATGTTCCACGTTCTGTTATAGAGGCTATGGCCCATCCAGGTTGGTGAGCAGCAATGGAGGCAGACATGGGTGCTATGAAGTCGTATCATACATGGCACTTGGTCTCCCTTCCTCTAGAAGCGCAGTTAGTAGGCTGCAAGTGGGTGTTCGCAGTAAAACACATCCCAGATGGGACAATATAAAGATTGATGGCTAGATTGGTTGCAAAGGGGTATACATAGACTTATGACATTGACTATATTGAAACCTTTTCACCTATCGCCAAAATCCCTTACAATATGAGTTTTGATATCCCTTGCAGTGAACATGTCATGGCCTCTCTATCAGCTTGATGTCAAGACCGCCTTCTTGCACGGTGATATGCAGGAAGAGGTATATACATGGAGCAACCTCCTGCGTATGTTACTCAGGGGGAGATGAAGCATTGTGCCTGCAAGCTACAAAAGGCAATATATGGCCTTAAGCAGTCCCCTTGTGCATGGTTTGGAAGATTTATTGAGGTAGTGATACGATTTGGCATGAAACAGTGTGCCGTAGACCATTCAGTGTTCAGCTCTCAAGGCAAAGATGGTAGGATTTTCCTGATTGTTTATGTTGATGATATCATAATTACAAGGAGTGACAGTGTAGGTATGTAGAAGTTGAAAGAGTTTCTTCAGAAGGACTTCTGCACCAAAGATCTTGGTCGTATGAGATACTTTCTAGGGATAAAGGTAGCACATTCACGTGGAGGGCTATCTTTATCACAAAGAAAGTACGCACTGGATATATTGGAGGAGACTGGTCTTCTGGGAGCAAAGCCAGCCTAGACTCCCATGGACCCAAATGCCAAGCTTTCACCTGATCAGGGGGAGTTATTAGAGGATCCAGGCAGATATTGAAGTTTAGTTGGGCGATCGATTTACCTTATTGTCACACGCCCGGATATCGCTTATGCAGTTGGCGTAGTCAGTCAGTATATGAGTGCACCATAGACATCTTATTGTTTGGCAGTTATTCAAATAATGAAATATCTGAAGAAAGCTCCTGGTAAAGTATTCAGATGCAGATCAGGCAGGATCTCCTGCAGACAGGAGGTCTACAAATGGTTACTGTACTTTTATTAGAGGTAACATAGTGTCCTTTTTTTTTTTTGAACAAAAAAACAGTGTCGTGGAAAAGCAAGAAACAAGAAGTCGTATCAAGGTCAAGTGCAGAAGCTGAGTATAGAGCCATGGCCTATACAGGTTGCGAGTTGATCCGGTTGAGGTCATTTATGTCAAAGATTGTGTTACCCTACTCGTCGCATGCGTCGCTCCACTGTGACAATAAGTTCACCATTCTTATAGCCATGAATCCAATCTTTCATGAGCGGACAAAACATATAGAGATGGATTGCTACTTTATTTGTCGTCAGATTCAAGAAGGGTAGATTTGCACTGTGTCTACAAGATCAAATAATCAAATAGCAGACATGTTTACAAAACCATTGAGCAAGGCTAGATTAAGCGATTTATGTAACAAGTTGGGAATGTATGATATACGTATTCCAGCTTGAGGGGAAGTGTTGAATATAGCTTGAGCGGAGTGTTGAGTATGGCTGTATATGTGCGTGCCCCACTTTGGGGGTATTTATGTCTTTCTCTATGTATCACACGTAGATATATGTATATTGTGTGCATGGGAGGAATTGAATCACTCTCTCATTCACGCATTCTCCACCATCTCTCCTCTCCTCTCTTCTCCACTCTCAACCCTTCAATATGTAGAATTAATAGCTACCATATGCTTCCTAGTTGGGTGGAAAGTGGAAAGTGCACTTTCACAGAAGCTTTTGTGAAAGCTAAATTCTTCTCATTTCCCATATTTAGGAGAAGCGTCCTTCCTATGTGCTTCTCTTAAATAAGAGTACGCTTCTTGTTTAGATGATTATTTTTTCCTAAAAGAGTGTTTTCTCCTTTGATAACGTCGAAGAAGTGAAATTAAAACTTTAAAATATCTGTTAGTTTCAAATAAACTATGTAGATATTGTTCCAAAAACTTAACCTTAAATCTTTATGAATAAAACATATACAACTATATATTTCTAAGACTTGTAATTCTAATCAGCTGTACAATTCTCTTATGCTTTCTATACGCATCTTGCCTGCTTTTAATGAGGCTTATTACTTGCTTCGTGTTGACTTTCTATATTTCCATATTTCATGTTGACTTTCTATAATTCTTCCGACGTTTCGTCTTTACTTTCCTTGGAACTTTTCGATTCCCGTATTTTCTTATTTCTAGATTCCTCAGTCCTCACTTCCTGCATCCAATCCCACCTCGCTTCTTGCTTTCACTTCCCACTGTAGCAACTATGATTTAGAGTTTGCATTTAGACACTATGATTAAGAGCTGTACGTTAAATTCTTTATCCATAAATTAATGCTTGGATCTAAAACGAAAGTTCTAAACTTGCTGTTTCATGGTCTGTTGATTGAAATCTTTATTGTTTATCAATAAAAAAGAAACTTTGTTCTTTTTGAACGTGTATGCATACTAGGTGGTCATTTTCTATTATTACTCTAGTTTATTTTGTATGGCATTGAAGCTTAGCTTCCCATGTTTGTGTTTCATTAACAAAACCAACTTGTGAGTGCATGTGGGTTTAATAGTTCTGATGTTTTTTTTCTTCTGATACTCTTTCTTGCTTGTGTGCTATTATGGCATTCTATTTCGACGGGTAGTTTATCTGCAAATTAATTCGAAAAATATTTATTGTTGTCTTTCAGGATGCAAAGGAGCATATTGCTGCATTGGCTGACAAACTTGGCCCATCCCTTAAAGTGCCTTGAGAATGTAGCCTTATCTTTTAAGCTTGAGACTAAGCTAACTTGTTTCTTTTGTAGTTGTCTATTAAATCACCGTCTACACCAGCAGATGCTTCTGAACAGGGTGAGGTACATGCTCTAAAAAAATTATGTTTTTTTAACTTTGGTACCAATCTTGCTTTCCTACATTGGTGGTCTTGATTAAAGTTTTCTTCTCAGCAAAATTACTAAATTTAGTGAATGTAGTATTTTCGACCCGATTAAAAAAAAGTATTTATGAAAAATTTATTCCTTCTGAATATTCCAAGCGGATGTGGGAGATAGTTTGGGAATGAAAAGAATGCCCCAACCAAATCTACCTTATGTTCTTTCTTTTTATTTGATGGCTATTATTTTTAGGGACGATGAAAAAGATTCTCTTTTATAGTATTTCTAATTAGTGGAATGATAATTTATTAAAACAAACAAGCATGATTCATGAAAGAGGGATAAACTTCCCACCAATTTAGTAATGGAACAAAAATTTCCAATTGTTTCTGGCACATTAAATTAATGTACACCTTTGCCACATACAGATATGCCATTACGCCACAAGGCCCACAACTAAGCTTAGCAAGCGGGTGCACCTTAGACTTATTTTCCCATGAACACGAGATGATGGAATTCTCAGAAGAGGACAAAAAAGCTTCAGTGTCTCTAACATGAGAGAAGAATTTCCTCGGAGGAAGAACATTCTACCACAAACTTCTTTATTAATTATCCAACTTTAAGCACAGGGTCCCCTTAAACCCACAACTTTTATCGCATGATCATATAGTTAACTTTAAATCAATCTCTAGAGCCATAACTTCCACTTTAATTTCATGTGAACGGATATCTTGATTTGCATAGAGAAGGATTATGAAACTACTAAATGGTCTGAAATAGTCCAACCAAAACTTTCTTACATGATGTCACTCACACCCATCAATTATTGACCTTTGTAAACTTCTATCAAACATAGCCTTTAACTAGTTTAGGAACACCCCCCCCCCCTGCTGTGATGATTTCGAAAATATCCTTGCAAGCATGAAGCACCAACATAGTCAGACTTCATTTTCAATAGGAATTGTGTTTGAATCTATATCTTGGCTAGGGCAAAAACTCTTTTTGATACTTGCACAATAAGCTTGTGGGCAAGGTTGTTAGAAATGAGATTAGGGTTAGAAGAGAGGAAGAAGAAGAGGAGTGAAGGATGGAGAGTCTCCACTTAGGAAGCTCCTCATGAATATGATGTATATATAGGCCCAAACTAGGGCAACAACATACAATGACGACAATACCCCTAACTAATACAAGTAATGTCTAAACTAACCTAATACATTATTCAACACTCCCCCTCAAGCTGGAGTGTATATACTATGAAGCTCCAGCTTGCTACAAAGAACTATGTCAACAACTAAAAAAGTACAAGAAGCTCATGCACATCCAGCTTGGTATAACACTCATCCTCAAACTGGTGTGGTACATACATAATGAAAAACATAAACAAAAAAACAAAAGCCACTATGAACAGCATCGAGATCAATGTCCATCAAAAGAGTAGCTCCCCTGAAGTAGCTCAACAACGAGAGCGATCAAATAGGGCCTCTCCCTGAATTAGAGCACGACGAACATATCCGCATATCGAGGGCAATGGAGGTGCCATGGCAAGAACAACTATAATTCATCAAGCAAAAGAGGCACACCAAAGGTGCGCACAACGAACATTGGCAAAGCAGCACAACGCCAAGTGAAGAGGATAGCAACTGATGGGGAAACCATCGAAGACAAGGTCGACGGAGAAACTGTTGCCTGGAGAGAAGGGATAGAGAGAAAGAGGATAACCAACCAATGATGGGAAACCATCATCTGGAGACTAGGTCGACGGCATGAACATCGTCACCTGAAAAGATAAGAAGATAGGAAGAGGATAACCAACCAGCGATCGGGAAACCATCGTCTGGTGACAACGTCGACGGCATGAACATCGTCGCCTGAAGATAAGAAGAGGAAGATAACCAACCAATGATGGGGACATCATCGCCTGGAGACAAGGTCGACGGCATGAACATCGTCGCCTGAAAAGAGCATACCAACGATGGGGAAACCATCATCCGGAAAGGAGAGGTCGACGGGAAAAGACAGTCGCCTGTAAGAGAGCCGACCAACGATGGATATGGAAGCCATCGCCCGGAAAATGAGGAAGAAGATAACATGAAGGGATAAGGCAAAAAGCCGAACAACACGAAGAGACATGAAAACAAGACAACACTCCCTCGAGAAGACAAAGACAACACTAACAACACTCCCCCTCAAGAAAAGACAACAAAGTGGACAACACTCCTAAGAAAAGACACAAAGAACTAAATGAAAACACTCCCCCTCAAATTGAAGGTCAAATACCTTCAACTTGCAACAAAAAGAAGACAAATAAGGCACTACACCGCTTTCGGACATTTGATCAAACACTTGGTGTGCACCGTAGAGAAGAATACTATGGAAAGATGACAAACAAGGCACCACACCTCTCTTAGACATTTCATCAAATACTTGGTGCGCGCCTTGAAGAACTACATAAAAGACAGAAGGTAATAGAAAGAAAGAGATGATAAGAAGATGACAACAAGACAAGCACGAGAGAACAACAAGAAACAATACAAGACAACACTCCCCCTCAAGTTGAGGCCAAAGGCCTTCAACTTGAAACAAAAAGAACACTTTCAAGGCACAAAATCCCTTTGAGACATTTCATCAAACACTTGGGGTGCACCTTGAAGATGAGATGAGAAAGACAAAGGCTATAGGCCAAAAAAGCTATAGAGAAGAGAAAATAAAGAGAGCTTTGGAGTGGAGGAGAACCCAAAATGGGTTTACACAAGTAATACAAACTTGATTTTTGTTTTGTTTTGAGATATACGATAGAGGGAAAATGGGTTAAAAACGAAATGGGTTTGACGAAATGAAAGAGAAAGAGTGAGATTTCTAGGGTATAGAAATGGTTTTATTTTTTATTTTTTATTTTTTATTTTTATTTGGGTATTGTAGCAGGTTATTGTAACGATTTACTGTAGCGATTTACTGTAGCGTTACTGTAGCGGTACTGTAGCGGTACTGTAGCAGTACTGTTGTGGCTTACTGTATCAGGGAATGGAGGAGTTAGGAGAAAGGGAAGATGGGCAATGGGAGGAGGAGGAGGAGAATTGAGGGAGAAACTATAGAGAGATAAAGAGAGAAAAACGAGATACGAGAGAGATACGAGAGAAAGGGATGATGGCATGGAGGGAGATACTCTTCTTCTTTCCTTCTTGAAGGATCAGCCCATTGGCTCTGATACCATGTTAGAAATGAGATTAGTGTTAGAAGAGAAGAAGAAGAAGAGGAGTGAAGGATGGAGAGTGTCCACTTAGGGAGCTCCTCATAAATATGATGTATATATAGGCTCAAACTAGGGCAACAACATACAATGACTACAATACCCCTAACTAATACAAGTAATGTCTAAACTAACCTAATACATTATTCAACAAAGGTATTAAATATCAGTTTCAGTTTTGTCGCCACAGAAACAGAAACATTTCGGTTTCGGTTGGAAAGTTCGGTGGAAATCTGTAAAATCACGGAAACATACGGAAACATTTGCAAATGATAGAATTTAAAGATGAAACTTCAGGAAATGCTACAGTATGCACAAATACTGACTTCTCCCATCTTCTCAAGACTTGCTCCTTGCAAAAAATGGAAATACCCAGAAGGCAGTTTTTCCAAACCCTAACCCTATTCTTTCACTCCTTCCAATTTACTTCCGGATTTTCCATGGATTTCTTCAAATCCTTCTTCTCCAATGATCTAGAACCCTCACTTCCTCGGAAATTTCAGAATGCCGAATCCAAATCTCCAACAAATCCATTTGAACTTGTAGAAGGAGAAGAAGAAAAATAGAAAAGAGAAGGGGATCCAGGACAAGAACTTCAATTCAACGAACAAAACCTCAATCCTAACCATAATTTCTCTGGCAATGGTGGTTGGTTGGAGCTTTGGTGGGCTGTTCAAAACCTTTGCCACAAAATCTGATTCAGTTCTCCAGACATACCACCGCGTTCTCAAGGAATTCAGCTCCGGGCTAAAGAAGGGCACGATGGTGATCTGTGAGGCTGTTAGCGGTGCTGTGAAAGAACTCCCAGTGTGACTGGTGTTTCCGTTGGACAAGAGTCGCCTGAATCCCTTGGGCAGGCGATCAACGACTTTGGATCTCTGTCTGGTGTGGACAACTGACATCATCTCCCAAGGTAAGGATGCAATTCTCTCTGCAGATCACGATAGCGATTCTTTTGATGTAAGAATGTTAGTAGTTCGACTCTGAATTCAAAGTTGTACATTAGATTTGAAGCGCTGGTTATTGGACTTCAGTCCGATTCAAATAGACAAACCAGAGGATTTGGATAATTTTAATCAATGGAAATTGGGGTTTTCGTTGACGGAGAAGCGGGAGGAGATTATGAATCTCTGCAGTGAGAATGTGATTGTGGAAGGGATGTTTTCTAAGCTTGTTCCGAATGTTTTTGATCACAAGATGTTCTGAATGTGATTGTGGAAGGGATGTTTACTAAGCTTGTTCCGAATGTTGTTGATCACTAGACGTTCTGGATTGGGTATTTTTTATAGAATTCACAAGCTCAAGCAGGTGGAGGATGCTAGGGCTAACCTTGTAAAGAGGGGCAATTTTGAGGGGAGATAAAGAGGAATTAAGTTGGGAGGTCAGTGGGTTAGTTTCTTACTCTTTATTTTAATTTTCAAAAAAGAAAAAAACGAAAAAAGAATGTTGGGAGGTCAATGATGAAGAAGAAGAAGAGACTAATGTCTTGGAGTCCAAGAATGATTTGCCTGAAAACCGAGTTCAATAAGGAAGAGTGGAAGACAATTTTGAAGCTTCAGAATTGTTAATGGAGAAAAAACCTATTTATGTGTTGCAGATTGAGCATATTCAGGTTGTTGCTAAGACGGGGAAAAGTTCTGATAGCAAAGCTACGGATCTTGGGCTCTGTCACAAAACCCGCTAGCAGTAGAGTCTGATGGGAAAGTGCTGTCCGGAGGAAGAGGCAGACCTTTCTGAAACAAATAGTGATGAATCAGTGGCAAAATTCGATGAGAAAATGTTTCTGGAAGGGAAAACAGATCCCAGTGAGTCGAGCAAGGATAGTGATTTCTCGGTTGTGTCAAGCCCATGATTTTAAATTTCGGCTGAAATATCGAAATTTTGGATTCGGCCATGACCGAAATTTAAAACCGAAACCGAAATTTAAAAATTTCGTCCGAAATTATAACATTTTTACCGAAATTTAACGAAACTGAAATTGCTACTGAAATTTTGGAGTTTTCGGCTGAGGCCGAAACTGAAACCGAAACCGAAATTTCAATCTTTGGTCAAGCCAACCATTGGTACAAGAGGATGATGACCTTGGGTGGGATGAAATTGAAGATCTCGGTAGTAGTGATGAGAAGAAGGTGACTGCTGGCTGAAGCCCAACTAGGGTAAAAAATACGCCAGTGTTGAAGTGCTATTAATGATGAGGAAGATCTGAGTTGGGACATTGAAGAGTATACTGTCTAACAGTGATCCTAAGACAGAAAACAGTATACAATTTATTGTAACATGTCCTCCTTTACCACTTCCACTTTTTTATTCTCGTGTTTCATTAACCATTCAAA
The DNA here is from genome assembly GCF_043159265.1 of Tasmannia lanceolata. NCBI lineage: Eukaryota > Viridiplantae > Streptophyta > Magnoliopsida > Canellales > Winteraceae > Tasmannia > Tasmannia lanceolata. Next base: position 39,226,452 of record NW_027518683.1, on the reverse strand, counting down.
AAAAAAAAAAAAAAATCTCGTGTTTCATTTGCAGGTGTGTAGTTGTATAGTTCGTTTATCATTGTTTGGTCACTTTGCTTCCTTTATGATGTAAATGATTTCCTGCATCTCTCAGACAATTTCTAAGTGAAGCAATTCTATCCCTTGATGTTATGAAAGCACAAATACACACTTAAAAACCATCATATGAGCAAGACAGCCATCCATAATGGTTTAAAACATCGAACACCTAGTGAAATGCACTGTCACGCACGTCTGATAATTTCGTACGCAGCAAATTTCTCATGTAATTCAAATAAATATTTATTCCACCATTTTTATCTTTTGATTTGCTCCAATGTTCCATTATTGTTTCTTGCACTTGGTTTCTGGTCTTGGAATCCATATGGTGGATTTATCAGTGAAACTTTTTGCCATATTATCAGTGAGATTCTTATCTACCCTAATTTCATCAGAAGAACTTCGTAATTCTACCCCTTTTTCCTTGGCATAATATCTTAGTGCAGTGGCCTGGCCCACCCTAAATGCCTCTGCTGTTAGCCCATGTTATGCGACCGTAGGTTTCATGGAATCATCGGAAGGAGAGGGCTAGGGGCTATGTTGGTACGAGATTGAACTTCCCAATTCCATGGGGATCCAATTAAATCAATTTTCTTGCATGCTTGCAGTGTCGTTTTCTAGACATACCTGGCTTTCAGTATTTAAAACAATGCTGTTGGAAGATTTGCTGACTAATATAATTAGTTCTAATCCATTCAAAATGGTAGTATTAAGGCAATTAGAGCTAGGCAGATTGATGTATGCTGGTTTTCCTAACAATATTGACTGATGCTATTTCTATATGTTACTTAATGTTAGGATAGAGATTCAAACTCTGTAATGGGTGTGATTGGCCTCCTATGAGTCCTATCTGACATAAACCATAGATTTAGAGAATCTGAGTTAGATTTATCGTCCAAGACTCATTGTTTATTGTTTTTTTGGTTGCCTGGGAAGGTATTTTATAAATTCGTGTAGAACACCTTTTTTTTCGTTTTTTTTTGAATGGTTGGTGTTGGTTCACTTTTCTGCTGTAGATTATGATAAAAAGCATGAAGATGCTGTTGATTATGAAGATATTGACGAGGATTATGATGTGCGAGAGATTCAGGCGGTTTCGGAGGAAGACCACTTGCTACCAAAGAAAGAATATTTATCTGCTGAAATTTCATTTGCTTCTTTGGATCATAGGGCTTCGGTCGTTGATGAAGAAGATTATGATGATGATGAGGATGCTGCTAAGGAACACGAGATGGCTGAAATTAATTCTGAACCCCCGGCAATTTCTTCACGAGGTTATCCCATTCTACTAGCTATTGAATTTAAAGTTCGTTTTCAAGTAAACATGTTATTATTCTTTATGTTGGTATAATTCATAATTTTAGGTGATTTTTCATCTGACATTCTGACAAAACATTTTAATAACCAGTCATTTCTGCTTTAATTTTTAAATGTATCTTATGTCTTAAGTTTTAAGTTACAAATTTGCAACATCGGTTTAGTGACTGATTTGTTAGTTCTTCAGGTGAGCATCTTGGAGCGAAAACTGTCAACTCTCCCGAAATAGGTTTCGAACCTACAACCAGTCACAACTTATCATTTGAGAAAGATATTTCTCCCACTGATGATCTGCCTTCTCTTGGATCCTTTGAAGCAGAAAATGTCTCTGTTGATTTGGATGAATTTCAGGAGGTCAGCTTATATGGTTATTATTATTGTTCCTTTAGATATTATTTGTTCATGAGGGCATGGTATTATCTGCTTGTCCTTGCAATTGCCATCCTGTCCACAATCCTTTATTTCTTGTAGGAATATTCATAACAGAAGACTTCTATACTATGTTTCTGAACCTCTTTACCTCGATTGTACTGCTGTATTTGCATTTTTTTCTGCCTATGTTGTTCCTTTGACCACATCAGTCTCCTAGTTTAATAAAATCTCTACGTTATAAAAAATAATAATAATAAAAGAACTTTTTTTTTCCAAAAAGCTCCCATTATTCAATAACAACCAACGATAACTTCATATTTATACTCTAAAAGAATGAATGTGAACATCTTCTTAAGAGTTGCAAGTCACAAGTTCCTTTGAGGCACCACTGTAGGGTTTGATGAATGAAGGCCATCTGATAAAGCTCTTGGATTAATGGTTTTTCTAAATTGGTTTAGAAAACATTTGACTTACTGACTGAAACCGTAATTTTGCATTGATTCGTATTTCATCCTTTATGCCCTTGTGAACGAAGGTTAATTCTTTTTTCAACTTGTTCCACACCAAGGATCTTCTAGCTACTCAACTGCTGACATGAAGCAAGTTATCTCACTTTTGACATTGTGCTCCAATATTTGAGCTGAGAGGATGATGTCCACTTTATTTAGTTTTGATATTTTCTTCTCTATCTATTTTATGATCTTTTCTGATGGTTGTTAGATAACATGTTGGGAGTGTAAGAGCCAATGAGAAGAGTGTAATTTAAAGAGAGGGCTGCTAAGATCAAAACAAATGGGTGCACATATCAGCCCCCATGAATCATTACAATAATTGTAAGGAACCAACACCACTTGGTTAACAATGGCAAATATAGTTCATACTTCCTTTTGTCAGAAAACTCTCATTTTGGTTTGCAAAGTGAGGTCAACAGTCTAGGCCTCTATTAAAATAAAGATTTCCATCCCTTAAAAAAATAGAACTTGTTAGAGAATCATTATTTCATTGATCAAGTTACCAATAGAAAATGAAGCTTTAGTTGTACTTCTTGGAGAAGACACTACATTCCAAACTTCTTCCACGGGCAATAACATGTGGGTTAGGATATTGTTTTATATGCACTAGGGAGAAGAATAAGAGTTTAGACAAATCTTGAGACATGCTTAAGGCTAATATTAGTACATTATGTTCCCACTGTGTTACCACTTGACTAGAAATAACAGTTGGTAATGGCTAATCTTAAGACCCGCTTATTTTTTTGTACTAGATCTTTGTATTGTTTTCGTTGGAGTTGGCTAGCCCATTATACTATCGTGCTCTGGTTTTATTGATGCTTCTCAATTTCTTGTGAAAGTTATTTACTAAGTAAGAGTACAAGCAACTCCATAGTGCAGCATTTAATTTTTGTAATTTCCTTTTATAACCTTGGTGTTGTTTTATATGACCTGATAGGAAGAGCCTTCAGTTCAGCATGAGACATTTGATGGTAAAAGGAGCACTTCTTTGCCTGTTTTGTGTATAGAAGATGGGATGGCAATCTTACGGTTCTCTGAAATTTTTGGCGTTCATGAGCCCTTGAAGAAAGGGGAGAAGAGGGACCGTCGTAGGTATTCTATTCTTAAAGGTATGTGGTGTTTTCAAGTAGCTGCTAACAATATTAAAGAAGTGTACTGGTAATATGATATTATCATTTTGGTTGTAGCAAACTATTCTGTTCATGCAAAACTTGGTTGTAATTCGTGATTTTCATTATATGCGCATTCACTGATTACACAATTATACCGTACAAATTGTTGCCATGAAATGTTATTTTTTTTTTGAATGGTTGTTGCCTGGAAATGTTGATATCGTGCTGCATGGGTGAGATTTTTGGTTGCAAGGTATTATTTGGGACTAGTACAAAATGAAGAAGCAACTAGCTTGGGACAAAGGCTTTGTTGAGTTGAGTGTAGTTGAGTACAAAATGAAGAAGTTGATCTGTCTAACAGCTTTCTAGAGCTGCCATAAATATGGTCGTTAGAGATCTCAAAGATCTTTTTAATTATTTGTAACTTTAACTTTGAAACATACTGATGATTTATGAAATTGGCTACCTTTCTCAAAAACAACCAAACATGCCAACTGATTAGAAAAGGAAAACACATACATGTTTTGGGATTTATTTAGGCTACTGATATTGGGACTACCATGTTTTAATAATTGCACAAACTCAGCTTATCTTTTTTTTTGAAGCACAACATCTTTTTCTTCTTTTATTGGCTTTTGAGAGCTTTTTGGGAACTGTAATTACCTTTGACAACTGTTTAACTAATAGAAGGCAACATGAGTCCGGGCAATTATCAAAACATGGTAGTGCCAAAATAACTAGCCTTTATTTAATGCTAAATACCCTTTTGCACCTCGCAATCCTTATCCACACCAATGCTTTTAATTAGGAAAAGAGAGGCAGGATGTATGCCTTAATTTGTGAGGTACAAGTTAAAATTACAAAATATGGATGATTTTTTTTTTACTTTGGATAGACGTTACAATTTTCTGTTTTAAATTATTTCTAGATGCATTTCAACATAAATAGCAATTGCCAATTTCTGCCCTAGTTGTTACCAGTCTTCTTTTATCCTATGATTTGGCCGACACTTCGAATTTATTGCCAACTCATGTGTCCTGCCGTGTCCGACACGACACGCGTGTCCAAATGTGTCAAAACTCCTTTGGACACTTTTACTTGTATTGCTGGAAGTGTTAGACCTAATGTTAGTGTGTGGACATGTTTTTGTACTGTGTCAAGTTGATATTCTGTTGTTTTATTGTGTTCACCTCATTTAGACAACTCGTATCCATGTCGAAATTGGACACACAAATCCATATCCACAAATCATGATTACGTATACTTCCTATTTTAGACGTGTCCTCGTTTCTAAAGTTTGGGGGTTTGCCGTGTCTGACACTCCGTGTCCGTGTCGATACGCGACACTCATGTCGGTGTCCACAAATCATAGCTTTTATCGCATTTCTTATGCAATAATGATGATTTTGAGTAAGTGTCATAGACTGATTTTCTTTCTGTTTTTTTTAGCAAACTTCTTCCTGTTCCTTCCATATTGTCATGGATTTGCCTGTTTTGCTAACTTGCATCGTTTGGGTGATTATATGATGCAAATGCTTTCAGAAGGGCATAAAACCATGGATGCTTCTGATAGTGTTGAAGAGGATGAGGAGGTTTTTCTGAAAGGTTCATCTCAAGGATCACTTATTAGTAGACGCTCCTGCTTAACTCAAGATGATTATGTTATGGGGAGGGACAGTGATGGGGAGCTGGAGATATTTGATGTTTGGGAAGGGGTTGATTTGGTGTCTACTCAGGTAGATAAGCAAAGGCAAAATTCGTGTCTCTGTGCACAGCCAATGAAGGAGGGCGTGACAGAAGATCTCTTCGCTGGATGGCAATCACCATTATGTCCAGAATTTTTTCCTCTTGATCAGCAAGACTGGGAGGATGGAATTGTTTGGGAAAATTCTCCCCAGGTTAGTCACGAGTCCTTTGAGAGTTGTGTAATCCCTGGACCTGACTCTGAAGCTTTTACGAATTCTGAAGTAGAAGTGAATCATGGGCCCCACAATTTGAGGACAGACTTCTATGTGGAGCCAGATGAGAAGGATCATAGTATTTTTCTGCGTAGCTGTCCTGTTTTGGTGGAGCCACTTGGTTCAAGAAAATATTCAGAACCAACAAATGTTCCATCCTCAGAAAGGAATTATCATCCTCAAATATTGAGATTAGAATCTCATTCGAAATTAGATGATTCACAGTATTCTGTAGTAAGAATGGAAAATCGATCCGAAGAAAATTGTAGAGGTGATGCCTTGCGGCACTTGAGCAAACTTTCCTTGCAAAACAAGGACTTGCTAGTGGGTCTTGGTTAAACAAAATTATCTGGGAACAACGTGATTCTATTCCCAGACCAAAATTGATTCTTGATCTTCAAGATGATCAAATGCTTTTTGAAATTTTAGACAACAAGGATGGTAGAAATATTCGCTCTCATGCAAGGTCTATGATAATCACTCGTTCCTTGAAGGGCGGCTCTGATGATTCTTTTGATCAACATGGTCAAGCAGGGGCATCTATTGGTCGATTCAATATTTCTAATGACAAGTATTATTCCAACAGGAAATCCTCTCAACAATCAAAATCCCATGCGAAGAAACGTGCAGTGCATGGTATTAAAGTTTGCATTCAGTACCCGCTCTCAGACTGCAGACAATGAATCCCAAGTCGAGCAAGTATGAATCAGAACTATTCATTCCTTTTGTGATGTTTCACTACGTATTTGTAATGTATTCAAATTTTCTTCTGTTGTAAGTCACATTGAAAACTATTTTCGTTGTTTTCTCTAAATCGTAAAAGTGAAACTCTTTAGTTTTTATTTTTTTATTTAGACGAGGAATGGGTGGATTTCAATTTTATGAATGGCTGGATTAAGCTTCTTTATTGAATATGTTATCTTTAATTTAGTTTAGAAGCATTAAGCAATGAAGGAAAATACATAGATTATACCGAATATGGTGATCTAGAAAAAACAGATTGTTTGTTAAAACAAAAAATGAGAAAAATATTCATAGAGCCCCAACTCACGCTGAAATCATGTAGATTAAATGAACCGTTTATGTTTTTGTTGATTTGGAACTAGTCCTAGACTGGAAAAGGGAAAGCTTAGTTCATTACTTATGAAGAGAATGTTCCCAAATTCGTCGATATGCCTTCTATCTGTCAATTTGTGCTTCTTCCATATGTTTGATTCTCAATTCAAGTAAAAATTAATAGAAAATTGTTATATGGCATCCTGGGGCAATATGCCGAAACAGTGAAAAATGATCGAAATGAGAAGAAAATGTGCTTCAGGATGTGTCTTTACTCAACCTAGAATTCACTGGATTTTGAAACCAGTAGTTTAATTAATCAATACAGGCTGGTTCTGTCGGAGTACTCCATCATCCATTCATGATAAATTCTAAATCTCTGGTTATGCTATGTGATACTACTTGCCGCCTTGTTGTTGGATCTCCAAGTTTTTACATTTTTAGGAATATCTGGTTCTTCAAAATATTGGTCTGGATTTTGTTACTTTTTTTTTTTTTTTGCAAAAGATCAACTGTTTAAAGTTTATTGTCCTTTTGTTTGCAGTAAATATATTGCTAATTTTCATAGACCTAAATCTCTATGGTACCCCCACGACAATGAAGTTGCTGCCAAGGGACAGGGAAAGCTCTCTAACCAGGGACCTATGAAAATTATCTTGAAGAGCATGGGGGGTAAAGGGAGTAAGATTAATGTGGTTGCTGAGGAGACCATGGCCTCTGTCAAAGAGAAAGCATAAAAAAAGTTAGGTCAGTCATCTTGCTGTTACTTCCTTAAGCTTGTTTTTTTATTGAATCCTTCTTGTTTCTCGTAGTTAATTGTTTTCTGTGTGTGTTCATGCTATTAGTTAATTAGACATATCTACTGATTTGTAATTTGACATAGCTGCTGTTGTTTGTTAATTGATCAATTTAAGTTTAAATAAAGAAATTTTATCTTGGAACCCTTGTGCAGATTTCAAACCATCCGAGAAAGTAATAGTATTTTATTCTGGGAAGGAGCTTGAAGATGATAAGTCTCTTGCCATGCAAAATGTGCGGCCAAATTCCTTGCTCCATCTTGTGCGCACAAAAATTCATTTAGGGCTAGGGCTCAAAAGCTTCCAGGTGAGAATAAACCTTTGCGTCCTCCTGGGGCATTTAAGAAGAAATCTGAGCTTTCTGTGAAAGTTGGACATGTGTTCTTAATGGAGTAAGGGGCCTTCTAAACTATTTCTTGAATGCACCATTTCTTGTAATCATATAGGGATTGGCACTACCAATAAGCCATCAAATATAATTACATATTTGAATCATTGACAGGTATAATTACCCTTATGTTGGAATTGAAATCATGACTTCATAAAAGTAGCATTATTGCCTCGTATTTAAGTTCCATTGTCAACCTTCATATGAATCTTATATTTTTCTCCTAGTTTTATCAAAAGGTAAAGTTGTGGGTCTAAAATTTGGTTTATAAACCTATGTCCCTCCGTAGAGTTTTCATACTTGGCAATCCATCCCAGTGGACCTTCAAAATCAGGATTATTTTCTTGGCATTTTACATGATTTAGGAGTAGCATTCCTTCGTTCTTTTCTGGATTTTACTCATACGGGTTTATATTTGTTTTCAATAACTCATATTACAGATTTACCCACATGCACATCCATTTTTTCTGCCCTTACCATATCCATATCTATGCCCCTGTTGTACTGCACACTCTTTTCTATGTAGCATAGAGTTCTCTGTCTCATTTTTTGTTCTTGTAATTTTTTTTTTTGAAATGGCAATATATTAAAAAGGAACCGAGATGGTCCACAAAGAGAAATACAAGGAGGAAAAGAAAAAGCAATAAAAATAACTAGAATGTTTAGGAAACTTAGTTCTTTTGCTTATCTTTGAATTTGAGAAGAAAATCCTAATGTCATGTAGTGGATGGTTTAGATAAACACCATTGTAAATTTGGGAGCATGTGGCCCACCTATGAAGCACGGGTACGAGATGTGGGTACGGGTACGCGGGTACGTGATTTTTCGAAAAACCCGGGTGTGGGTACGCCTGGGTACGCCGAATATAATAATATATTTTTAGATTTTATTATATATTTATAAAAATTTTAAAAATTAAAAAAATAATAGGAGAGCAATCAAATAACAATAACATCACCAAAATGGAAGATTCTAATATTTCTCTTCATTTCATAAGTGATTAAGTTCCAATGTTCCATATTTCATCATAACGCACCAAAATACCAAATGCATCATTTTTCATTAGAAAAGAAGTTCGTTGCCTCATCTCCAATATCGTCCTCTACATTGTCGGTATAAACAATGGACTCCAATTCCGACTCATCCTAGGAAAGAGTAGCAACTTCAAGTACCCCAACATCCTCAGAGGAATCAAATGTATCCCCACCTATATCCCACATCTTTGTCTCTCCTTGATTATATTTTGGAGATTGTCTTGATAGGAGACGAAGATTGCTATGAACAAAAACTAAATCTTGAGCTCGTTGTAGAGTTATCTTGTTCCTCTTGAAGGGATGCACAAAAGAGTAAGTGCTCCAATACCTCTTGGCACAAGATGGAGATAAATGTTGCATAAGAAGCTTCAATGATATACTTTGAAGCATAGGAGTACATGTACCATGGATGGCCCACCATTCAGGAGGCTTGATAGTGAATCGTTCATTGATGGAATCAATCTCATTGAATAATCTGGACTTCATAGAGAATTGGGCAAACTCCACTTTAGCCCTCGTGCGATACTCGGAATTGGGGAAGTACCTTTTGAAGCACTTTACTCTCTTCGTATAAATTTTTGCATCCTTATGTGGAGGCACCCGGCTTGAATCCTCACTAAGCCATTGCTAACTATAATACCTTTAAGAAAGAAAAAATTAATTTAGTTTCAACTTTCAAATTAAAAGTAAGAAATAAACATAGATAGCTACTAATCCAAATAAATATAAAGTCACCTAACCTTGGATTCAATGAATGAGCCAAGCAATGAAGTGGAGTGTTGCTCTTGTTCCAACGATCAACAAAAATTTTGTGCACCACGTCATAAAAGGTGGACTCCGCTTTTTTCCTCTTTCCTTCCTTCCTATATATCGCCGCCTTCACTTTCTCTATCATGGTGTCCCACAAATTATAAACCAAATGAAAGCAAGGCGTATCCGTGTCACACTCTCTAAGCATGTCATAGATAGGGGATGTAAATGAGAGTATGTAGTCGATAGAATCCCACAATATGTCATCTAACACCTTGTTTTTCACAAACCTTGCTCTCCCCACATCATTGTCACTAATCACAATTGCTTGAAGACCTTGCTTTAAGAGTTTGAATTTCTTAAGCATGACAATAACACTCACAAATTGTGTCTCTGCCACGGAAAGCAACTTTAAAGTATTGAATTCGTTGAATATGGCTAATCTCATGGAATGATTCATTATGAAATTCTTAATGATCATAACATCTCCCGAAACATCCGTGATTCAACTACATTCTTCATATGTATCTTGATTTGTTTTCACATTTTTTGCCGCACATATATTCTTCAAAGCAAGGTTGAGGGTGTGCACCACAGATGGGGTCCAAAAGATGGAAGGAAATTGCGCCTCAATAAGTTGTCTGGTTGCCTTGCAATTTGGGGTGTTGTCGGTAATTACTTGGACAACATTTTCATGCCCAACCTCTATAATTACCTCCTTCAACAAGTTGGCAATAAAATGTTTGTCCTTTGTCTCCCCTGAACAATCTATTGCCTTGAGAAACATATGCCTACCATCGGTTACCGCATGAAGTTAGTGAGAGGCCTCATTTGTGAGTCGCTCTATCTATCACTAACAATGCTCACTCCTTTATCTTTCCATGTATCTGTAAGGGGTTGCAGCAACCTATCAACATTTGCCCTCTTTCTTTATAGTAGAGTCGTCCTTAGCAAATTATATCCCGGAGGCAAATATCTGGAAAGTGCATTATTGGCGGCATACGAGTATGAACTCGAGTAGTGTGGGTTCCTTGGTAGGCGAAATGGCACGCCACCAAAGTAAAACATCCGAGCAATCTCGGCATGTAGTTGATCACGGGCAGCCATGTTGAATGCCTTTTCAATAGCACTCACACTTCCACTTAGACCACTTGTCTTCCTCCTCTTTAGATCAAAACTTGGAAGGACAAACATACTACTCGTGCAACCCAATGATCCACCACTTGATGATGCGGCAATGGCACTCTCTTGGGAGCATTTTGCTTCATAAGCTCCTTGCATTCTTCCTTCAACCTTTGCATTGCAAGTAGATCACTTGCTTTCACTTTAGTACTTGCTCTGATTCCTTGTCCCGTTATCTTCAACAAGTGCGCCCTAACCCTTGTGTAGGAGCTACTGAAACTCTTATGACAATAATTGCATTGCCATTTCACATTCCCTCCACCCTCAGGATCTCTATCAAATCTAGACTCCAAAAGGGCTTCGAGATATCTTCATCACTAGAAGGTGCATGTGCGGCTTGGGCGGCACTTCTAGCCCTGGATGAAGATATTCTTAAATCTATTAAAGAACCAAAAAAAAAAACTCAGTACGCAAGGTAGAAAACTAAACAAAACAGGCAACAATTGAAACCTAAATAAGATTTGGGTTTGGCCCTTTTGGGTTCCCAATCGATTGTCACAATCTCAAACAAACAAGGCCTAAATTGTGAGCCCCAAATAGATTATTGGACTCTAGTTTGAATCCAATAATTAGTTTTGGGCTCTCAATTGGTTGCCACAATCTGAAACAAACAAGGCCTAAATTAGTGAGCCAAGCCCCAACCCAATTATTGGACTCTAGTTTGAATCCAGTAACATGTTTTGGGCTGTCGATTGGTTGCCACAATCTCAAACAAACAAGGCCTAAATCTAGATTACACTAAAATTATTTTACTTACACAATTAAACTTAAAATTACAGGGCCTAAAGCCCTAATCCACTAATTGTGAGCCCAAAACTGATTATTGGAGTCAAAATCAAACATAATTTTCACTCCAAAAATTTGTTTTGGGCTCCCAATCGGTTGTCACAATCTGAAATTAACAGGACCTAAAGCCCTAATCCACTAATTGTGAGCTCAAAACCAAGGAAGCAGGATTCGTCCCTAGGAGTGGGGAACCTCGATTCCTGGGTTCTCGAATTCGAAGCGGGAATCTTCTCGAATCCCCAAAAACTTGGAATCCCGGTTTGGATTCGCCGGAAACCCGATTCCCACTTTTGAGAATCGCGGTTTATGATTCCCCGGAAATCCGATTCCTACTTTTGGGAACCACAGCTTAATGTTATGTTAAACGCGATTTCCCGGAGATTCCCTGGCGATGCCCAACTCCCCAGCGATTCCCCGACAATTCCCCGACGATTCCCTTGCGACTCCCCGGTGACTCTCCGGTGACTCTCCGGCGACTTCACGGTTCCCGCTTCCGACCATCCCGGGAGCCTTCGATTCTTGCTCTGGCAACCTTGCCATAATTTTGACTCCAATAATCAGTTTTGGGCTCTTATATCGGTTGTCACAATCTGAAATTAATAGGGCTTAAAGCCCTAATCCACTAATTGTGAGCCCAAAACGGATTATTAGAGTCAAAATCATAATTTTGACTCCAAAAATCAGTTTTGGGCTCCCAATCGATTGTGACAATCTGAAATTAACATGGCCTAATTCCCTAATCCAGTAATTGTGAGCTCAAAACTGATTATTGGAGTTAAAATTAATCATAATTTCACTCCAAAAATAAGTTATGGGCTCCCTGAAATGAACAGGGCCTAAAGCCCACTCATTATGACAACCGATTGCCAGCCCTAAGGCCCTCTTCGTTTCAGATTATGACAACTTATTATCAGCCCTAAACTGGGCCCAATAATAGGCTTGGGGTTCCCAATCAGTTGCTATAATCTCAAAAGAACAGGGCCCAAACCAAAAAAGGGTTTGGGGAACACAATCAGTTGTCATAATCTAAAAAAGCAAAAAATGGGAGAGAGAGAGAGAAAGAGTTGTAGAGAGAGAGAGAGAGCAATAGAGTTGGAGAGAGAGAGAGAGAGTTGGGGAGTGAGAGGGGTTTACCTTTGAGAGAGGGAGAGTATGGTGAGATTGCGAGAGAGGCGGAGAGTCCGGAGAGATCGTCGTCGTCGAGAGAGAGAGAGAGAGAGAGAGAGAGAGAGAGTTATGATAGAGAGAGGGGAAAGAAAACCTAGGAGAGAGAGAGAGAGAGAGAGAGAGAGAGAGAGAGAGAGAGAGGGGAAAGAAAACCTAGGTTAAAACATGTCTTGTTTAACCCCCCTCCCTCTTTACTCCAGACACCCTCTTTAAAATAGAATATGTTCTTTTAACATAACCCCCCCCTTTTTTTTTTCACCCCACTGCCCCGTAATTTTTTTAAAAAAGAAAGAAAGAAAAACTTAAAACGTGTCAGGTGCGTCAGGGTGCGCACCTGACATGCACCCAACCTTTAATTTTCATTTTTTTTTAGAAAAACTTAATTGGGTGCGTACCTGGTATGTACTCGGAACGTACCGGATACGCACCCGACACGGGTACGGTAGGCTGTTTTGAGTACCCGTGTTTCCTAGTGGCCCACACTTCAGAAAGCCCCCTAGGGGGTGTCCTTCAATTGTGTGAGCCCTACACATTCCCCACTGCCCATTGTGGTCCTTGCTCTTGGATCTTCGAACTGAGCAAATGTAGATTTGATCAAGATTTATTTCTGTGGAGTGCCAAATGCGAGCATAACAGGAAAATCTCAAACTCTGTAAAAAGAAAATAAATTGCCACGGACTTGTCAAACAGGTATTTGAGGATCCAACATAGCATATAATTTTTTTTTTTGAAAATTGAACATAGCATATAATATAGTGACATGTTTTGTTTGTTCTTGTTATTTTTAGGAGAAAACCACTGCCATGGAGGGTTTCCCTGTATTTTTCATTATAAATAGTTCCTCTGTTTTGTCTTTGCTCTATTTTGTTTCGATATTCATGTCGGTGGAACTGTGGATAGGTCAAATGCTAATGCTACTGCTAAATATTTGTTCAATTAAAGTTGGGCTGTTTCCTCTATTGGTTTCTGGAAACATTTTTGTCAGCCATCTTTTTTGTGATCTTTTCAGGTATTGCGAGGAGAGACCTTTACTTTTAGGGAATGTTGGGATGGGTGCAAGACTTTGCACTTATTATCAGAAATCAGCCCCTGGGGACCAGCCCTCTTCCTTGCTCCAAAATGGAAGCAATAGTTTGGGGACAATTGTCACTCTTGATCCTGCCGACAAATCTCCTTTCCTTGGAGATGTAAGACCTGGTTGCAGCCAATCGTCTCTTGAAACCAATATGTATCGAGCTCCTATATTTCCCCACAAACTATCGTCAACTGATTATCTGTTGGTTCGCTTAGCAAAGGGAAGGCTTTCTCTGAGGCGCATTGATAAATTGTATGTTGTTGGACAATAGGTTAGTTTTCCTTTGGTTAGTTTCCCTGCGGCTACAAATAATGACCAAAATCATGCCTTTACCAAATGTTTGTGTAACGACTACCCTCGTTCATCTATAAAGTTATTTTTTTTAAACCTGTAAATTCTAGACCATTGAATCAAAATTTAGGGTCGAGATTATCGATCTGCCTTGGATCGATTCTCGAGAGTGATTGTTTCGTCCTTCCTTGATTATCTTGGATCAAACGAGTTGAGAATCAAGGCCCTTAATTTAATTCAATAAATACATGAAATGGCTAGTAATTATAGGATTTTCCTTGGAAATTATTTTACATGGAAAAACAACTTAAAAGTGGAGAATAAATAGCAAGTGGGGAGTCCCACGTTTTCCCTCTTGTGGGAAAACGTGTGCACTTTCCTTAAGGAGTGTGGGCTCACTTGAAGATCTTTTTTTTTAAATCCAATGTTTTAGTATGTCTTGCTGTTAAATTGATCTAACATTCAAAAGCCATTCAATATGCATAATTAGGGTAAGTGATTAGGGTCATATGATGGCTAAGTTAAGAAGGTTAGTAAGGTTGAAAAGGAAAAATAGTTGGAAATTTTGGGGAGGGAAATCACTATCTCTAAAATTGAGAGAAGAGTGGGCAAAACTCAAGATTTTTATGTGGAACGTATATTTTGTGGGACTACCTATCCTTGCTTTGAAACCTAAAAAAATCCCACCAAATTAGCTACACTACCTTATTGTTAAGATCAAAAAAAAAAAGAAAAAAGGGAAAGAATACTGTGAGAGAGGAAGAAAGAGAGAGGCTCGGGCACAACATCCTTGTTCTTGGCCGGGAACCCATCTTGCTACTTCGTCTTCGCCATTTACCACAGCCGAGAGGTATGCTGGTTTTGAGTTTACTTGAAATTACTTGATCAATAACTACCCTCAATTCCATGGCAACTTCTTCATCAAACCTTTTTGGAAGCCATGGAATTGCATCCCCAACCTTGTATACAATGGAACCCTCTTTGTTTATTTCTTTAAAACCCATTCCATTTCCAAGATTTCTTTCATGCCCAATCTCATGTTCCAACACCTGCAAAACCCACACCTATGTTAAAAGAAAAAATAGGGATGCTGTAAACAAAGGAAGCAAGATACAAAAAGGGAAAAATAAATAAAGTAATTTATACATACTTATACACCTAGTTTTACCCTTGAGACACCCCTTTTTGTTATTCGTCTTTTCTAAAGACATGTGTCAGAGGCTGTTCCAGCATTGTTGTATTTTATTGCCACTAATGAAACATATATGAGGAATTCTAATTTTCCAAAAATTATTATTAGAGACTTTAACAGTTAGAAGTCTATTTGAGAAGTAAACTGTAAATATGATATTTCCCCCATAGCTACTCATAAGGGATAGCAGCATTTGAGTATGTAGTAGTGATTGGATTAGTTCCTAAATAGAAAACTTTAATAGTTAGATATTTGAACAATTAAAATTTTTCCCAAAGGTTGTAATGCACGGTTTTATCCGTTCCTAATAGATCCTACAAAATGATTTTCTTTTATAATTTTCAATCTATCATTTCTATGCTATTAACCCTCTTAGTACAATTTTGTGTACAGTTAGTAACTTATCAGTGATACATATAGTATTTTTTTTAAATAATTGATCTACATGCCTTGCTTCTAATATACAAAATCAAAACAGTAGGTAAAACCCAAAACAAAATTACAACAAAGAAAGAAGATTGTACTGTGGACTAAAGAGTTTCCAAATAAATCCTATTTTGAGTGTATCATCTAATTTTGTGAGTGCCCCAATGATTTTTTTTACCAAGTAGTTATACTCAGTAAGATAAGATTAAATGACTTCCGTACAGATTTCCACATAAATGTCTTCGTACACACACATTATTTTATTTCGTCAGGTTCCAAAGAGATGCTCTCATATATTCCACATTCTTGGTACTAAAGATCAAATAAATTTTATGAGAAAATCTTCTTGAACAATAAAATTCACCTATTAGCATATCCACTTAAGGTTCTAAAGTAATGGTAAGGTCTAATTCACCTTAATCAAAATTTTAAGCTTATGACAAACTTAGCGTATGATTCTTTGCTTTCAGGCCTATTACTTCCTTCTCCCACTTAAAGGGGCCCATTTTAATCTCTCACACATCTCCAGGTTTAAAAAGGCAGGTGACAGCTAGACCTTGCTTTGTAATGGTTTCCAATATAACTTGTCATATGCAATATAGTTATATTTATAAAATTTTGTCTTATTGATACCTGCTTAGCTTAATTATACTTGCTTACCTGGAATTAAATGAAATGAAAAATAAATTGTTCTAAACCTTATGCAAAAGAATGCAGGAAAGAAGACAAAGGTAATGTACTTTAAAATCCCTAATTGCATATCATACATGGGGGAGAGTGAAAGGGAAATTAAGGGTGTGGTGATATCATCCTGGGACCTAAGGTCCAAAGGCCAACGCGAGAAGCGTGTACAGCCTTTCGTTGGCAAACCGTCCAAAGGGATAGTATCCCCGAAACGGCTCGGCATTAAATGCGAGACCGAAATCCGAGTCCATAACGCCACTAATCTTGGACAGGGGTAGTGGGTAGTCGTGCGGCAAGGACACCTGCAAAAAGGAGAAAGTCAGAAAAGAACTGACAGCAATGTAAACTGAGGAAAAGCCGCATGTACCTGGGGAATGTGCTGTCTCAATCTACATAATCGTTGCATACATAGTATAAACTTGAATCATTGTCACTCATTTTTATTATATTGCCATGGATAGTGTAATTCATTTTCAGTCGTTATCATTGTTTCTAGATATTGCTAAGGATTTGGATTATATTGTATGCACCTTTTATATTGTCTCTCTTACTCTGCTCGGTCTCTGGAGGACTTTGCTCTAACGTTGTTTTCTCCACCACAGGGGTTGAGGCGTTAAATGGCGGAGTGTTTGCAAACGAAGATACCATGGGATAAGGGATCATGTGATCGGAGAGTTCGCTTCATGGATTATTGCGCTATGACGTCTTGCGTCATTTTCTATTTTTATTTTGTCGGGACTTTCTTTAGTTTGAACTTTAGTGATTAAAAACTTTACTTTTCATTTGGAGTATGAGTATTGAAAGAACCTCTTGTTATGGTAGACTTATTTAATTTGGAATAAGATTTTTGTCGTGGCTGTTGATTATCTTAAAAAAAATAAAAAAATAAAATAAAATATTTCCATGATTTTTGCGTTCTTTTGCTCGTAGCGACTTGACGGAATCGGGTCGTTACAGTTGTGGTATCAAAGTTCTGGGTTTTTGTCAAATACCTGGACTACGTGAGTGTGGGCAGGTTATAGGATTGGGGTAGACAATTAAGACTTGACGACCAAAATATATGCACTCTGATTTCTATACCCTTAAAGGGAAGACACGGTACTAAATTTTTAATACTACTCAATAAATGGCAAACAAAGTGTTCTAGTAGTATGATACTTCCTAGCAATAAAAAGATTATGTCATTGATATATATACATATGACTATGTATTGTTCATTTTGCAGATGTATCAGGGGCGGGGAGCTGCTAACCAGGCTAATGTCCCTAATAATGATGGACATGAACCAGCTCAGCCTGGTGCGAATGGCCAGGATGGACATGACCCAGCTCAACCCCAAAATCAAGATGGTCTGAAAATGCTGGTAGAGATTCTTAGACAAAATCAGGTAGCTCATCAGACCGCCCTTCAGGCAATCGCAGCCAATCTCGGGGCTCGTCAGGAGTCGAGGCCTCGTGAGGATGCCCCTCAGGTACACTGTCAGTTCCGAGACTACCATCCATCTGAGTTTACTGGTTCAGGTGACCCCTTAGCGGCAGATCATTGGCTTACAAAGGTAGAGGGGATCTTTGCCGTGATGGAGTGCACTAGCGTTCAGAAGATTCGTCTTGCTTCCTTCCTACTGAAGGGAGAGGCGGGTGTCTGGTGGCGGAATGTGGTTCAGAATTATCCCGCAGTCTTGTCTAGAACTTGGGGACAGTTCAAGTCCCGCTTGAATGAGCAGTTCTTTCCGGAGTGCATAAAAGATCAGTTGGCGGGGCAATTCGCAGAACTAAAGCAGGGGGCATTGACTGTGGCTCAATATGGAGCCAAGTTCAGAGAGCTGTCACGTTTTGCACCTGGATACGCAGCTACGGACGCAGATTGGGTTCAAAAATTTGTTAGCGGTCTTCGCCCTTCCATTAAGGCAAGTATCGTTAACCTTGGTACTAGGACTTTGGCAGAGGCCTGTGAGAAGGCCGAAGTGGCAGAAGACTGCGAGAAATCAGTACAAGTAGCTAGATCTCAATCAATTGTTAGCAAGAATCAGGGACCTCCACTCAAGAAGCAGAGAACTGATGGTGGTCGCAATCCAAGACCTTGTGCCCTCTTTGCGGAAAATTCCATTCAAGCCAGTGCTGGAAATCAATGAACGTCTGTTTCAATTGTGGGGATCCGAACCATAAGCAGAGGGAAAACCCTAAGAAGAAGCGTCAGCAGTATGCCAGGCAGCCATATCAGCAGCAGCAGCAGCAGGCTCCTCCTAGACCTCCACCCCAGCCGCAGCAGCAAAATCAGTGGAGGGGAAACCCAAATCACATACCGGTCCAGGGAAGAAATGCACCCCAACCTCCTATCAATCGGGTCTTTGCCTTGAGTCAGCGCGACGCTGAAGCATCTGATGCAGTTATCGAAGGTCAGCTTCTCGTTAATGGTATATCTGTTCATGTCTTATTTGATTCTGGCTCTACATTATCATTTATATCACCTGATTTTGTTCGAGAACTAGCTTTATCTCCTGTACCATTACTACATCCGTTGAGAGTGGTCACACCAGTAGGCGATGTGGTAGTTACTGACATGATATGTAAGGGTTGTATAATTAAAATTGGGGACCGTGAGCTTTTGGGAGACCTTGTATTGTTGAATATGAATGACTTCAAGGTCATCTTAGGCATGGACTGGTTGGCGTCTTATCACGCCAGTGTGGATTGTTGCTGCTGATATGGCTGCCTGGCATGGATTGTTGCTGCATCTGCTGCTGCTGCTGATATGGCTGCCTGGCATACTGCTGACGCTTCTTCTTAGGGCAATCCCTCTGCTTATGGTTTGGATCCCCACAATTGAAACAGACGTTCATTGATTTCCAGCAGTGGCCTGAATGGAATTTTCCGCAAAGAGGGCACAATGTCTTGGATTGCGAACCACCATCTATTCTCTGCTTCTTGAGTGGAGGTCCCTGATTCTTGCTAACAATTGATTGAGATCTAGCTACTTGTACTGATTTCTCGCAGTCTTCTGCCACTTCGGCCTTCTCACAGGCCTCTGCCAAAGTCCTAGTACCAAGGTTAATGATCCTCGCCTTAGTGGAAGGGCGAAGACCGCTAACAAATTTCTGAACCCGATCTGCCTCCGTACCTGCGTATCCAGGTGCAAAATGTGACAGCTCTCTGAACTTGGCTCCATATTGAGCCACAGTCAATGTCCCCTGCTTTAGTTCTGCGAACTGCCCCGCCAACTGATCTTTTATGCGCTCTGGGAAGAACTGCTCATTGAAGCGGGACTTGAACTGTCCCCAAGTTCCAGACAAGTCTGCGGGATAGTTCTGAATCACAGTCCGCCACCAGACACCCGCCTCTCCCTTCAGTAGGAAGGAAGCAAGACGAATCTTCTGAATGCTAGTGCACTCCATCACGGCAAAGATCCCCTCTACCTCTGTAAGCCAATGATCTGCCGCTAAGGGGTCACCTGAACCAGTAAACTCAGATGGATGGTAGTCTCGGAACTGACGGTGTACCTGAGGGGCATCCTCACAAGGCCTCGACTCCTGACGAGCCCCGAGATTGGCTGCGATGGCCTGAAGGGCGGTCTGATTAGCTACCTGATTTTGTCTAAGAATCTCTGCCAGCATTTGCAGACCATCTTGATTTTGGGGTTGAGCTGGGTCAGGTCCATCCTGGCCATGCGCACCGGGCTGAGCTTGTTCATGTCCATCATTATTAGGGACATTAGCCTTATTAGCAACTCCCCTCTGATACATCTGCAAAATGAACAATACATAGTCATATGTATATATATCAATGACATAATCTTTTTATTGCTAGGAAGTATCATACTACTAGAAGACTTTGTTTGCCATTTATTGAGTAGTATTAAAAATTTAGTACCGTGTCTTCCCTTTAAGGGTATAGAAATCAGAGTGCATATATTTTGGTCACCAAGTCTTAATTGTCTACCCCAATCCTATAACCTGCCCACACTCACGTAGTCCAGGTATTTGACAAAAACACAGAGCTTTGATACCACAACTGTAACGACCCTATTCCGTCAAGTCGCTACGAGCAAATGAACAACGCAAAAATCATGGAAATATTTTTTTTTCTTTTAAGACAATCAACAACCACGACAAAAATCTTATTCCAAATTAAAGAAAGTTTTGGAAAAGTAAAGTTTTAATCACTATAGTTCAAACTAAAGAAAGTCCCGACAAAATAAAAATAGAAAATGACGCAAGACGTCATAGCGCAGAAATCCATGAAGCGAACTCTCCGATCACACGGTCCCTTATCCCATGGTTTCTTCGTTTGCAAATGTTCCGCCATTTAACGCCTCAACCCCTGTGGTGGAGAAAATAACGGTAGAGCAGGGTCCTCCAGAGACCGAGCAGAGTAAGAGAGACAATATAAAAAGTGCATACAATATAATCAAATTCCTTAGCAATATCTAGAAACAATAATAACGACTGAAAATGAATTACACTATCCATGGAAATATAATAAAAATGAGTGACAATGATTCAAGTTTATACTATGTATGCAACGATTATGTAAATTGAGACAGCACATTCTCCAGGTACATCCGGCTTTTCCCCAGTTTACCTTACTGTCAGTTCTTTTTTGACTTTCTCCTTTTTGCCGGTGTCCTTGCCGCACGACTACCCACTACCCAGTCCAAGGGTAGTGGTGTTATGGACTCGGATTTCGGTCTCGCATTTAATGCCGAGCCGTTTCGGGGATACTATCCATTTGGATGGTTTGCCAACGAAAGGCTGTACACGCTTCTCGCGTTGGCCTTTGGACCTTAGGTCCCAGGATGATATCACCACACCCTTAATTTCCCTTTCACTCTCCCCCATGTATGATATGCAATTAGGGATTTTAAAGTACATTACCTTTGTCTTCTTTCCTGCATTCTTTTGCATAAGGTTTAGAACAATTTATTTTTCATTTCATTTAATTCCAGGTAAGCAAGTATAATTAAGCTAAGCAGGTATCAATAAGACAAAATTTTATAAATATAACTATATTGCATATGACAAGTTATATTGGAAACCATTACAAAGCAAGGTCTAGCTGTCACCTGCCTTTTTAAACCTGGAGATGTGTGAGAGATTAAAATGGGCCCCTTTAAGTGGGAGAAGGAAGTAGTAGGCCTGAAAGCAAAGAATCATACGCTAAGTTTGTCATAAGCTTAAAATTTTGATTAAGGTGAATTAGACCTTACCATTACTTTAGAACCTTAAGTGGATATGCTAATAGGTGAATTTTATTGTTCTAGAAGATTTTCTCATAAAATTTATTTGATCTTTAGTACCAAGAACGTGGAATATATGAGAGCATCTCTTTGGAACCTGACGAAATAAAATAATGTGTGTGTACGAAGACATTTATGTGGAAATCTGTACGGAAGTCATTTAATCTTTTCTTACTGAGTATAACTACTTGGTAAAAAAAATCATTGGGGCACTCACAAAATTAGATGATACACTCAAAAGAGGGTTTATTTGGAAACTCTTTAGTCCACAGTACAATCTTCTTTCTTTGTTGCAATTTTGTTTTGGGTTTTACCTACTGTTTTGATTTTGTAGATTAGAAGCAAGGCATGTAGATCAATTATTTAAAAAAAATACTATATGCATCACTGATGAGATACTAACTGTACACAAAATTGTACTAAGAGGGTTAATAGCATAGAACTGATAGATTGAAAATTATAAAAGAAAATCATTTTGTAGGATCTATTAGGAATTTTGATAAAACCATGCATTACAACCTTTGGGAAAAACTTTAATTGTTCAAATATCTAACTATTAAAGTTTTCTATTTAGGAACTAATCCAATCACTACTACGTACTCAAATGCTGCTATCCCTTATTAGTAGCTATAGGGAAAATATCATATTTACAGTTTACTTCTCAAATAGACTTCTAACTGTTAAAGTCTCTTATAATAACTTTTGGAAAATTAAAAATTCCTCATATATGTTTCATTAATGGCAATAAAATATAACAATGCTGGAACAGAATCTGACGTATGTCTTTAGAAAAGACGAATAAACAAAAAGGGGGTGTCTCAAGGGTAAAACTAGTGCATAAGTATATATATATATATATATATATATATATATATATATATATATATATATATATTACTTTATTTATTTCTCCCTTTTTGTATCTTGCTTCTTATGATTACAGAATCCCTATATTTCTTTTAACACAGGTGAGGGTTTTGCAGGTGTTGGAACGTGAGATTGGGCATGGAAGAAATCTTGGAAATGGAATGGGTTTTAAAGAAACAAACAAAGGGGGTTCCATTGCATATAAGGTTGGAGATGCAATTCCATGGCTTCAAAAAGGTTTGATGAAGAAGTTGCCATGGAATTGAGGGTAGTTATTGATCAAGGAATTTCAAGAAAACCCAAAATAAGCATACCTCTCGGCTGTGGTTGAAGACGAAGTAGCAAGATGGGTTCCCGGCCAAGAACAAGGATGTTGTGCCCAAGCCTCTCTCTTTCTTCCTCTCTCACTGTATTCTTTCCCCCCCTTTTTTTGTTTTGTTTTTTATCTTAACAATAAGGTAGTGTAGCTAATTTGGTGGGATTTTTAGGTTTCAAAGCAAGGATAGGTGGTCCCACAAAATATACGTTCCACAGAAATCTTGAGTTTTGCCCACTCTTCTCTCAATTTTAGGGATCGTGATTTTCATCCCCAAAATTTCCAACTGTTTTTCCTTTTCAACCTTACTAACCTTCTTAACTTGGCCATCATATGACCCTAATTATGCATATTGAATGGCTTTTGAATGTTAGATCAATTTAACATCAAGACATACTAAAACATTGGATTTTAAAAAAAGGATCTTCAAGTGAGCCCACACTCCTTAAGGAAAGTGCACACGTTTTCCCACAAGAGGGAAAATGTGGGACTCCCCACTGGCTATTTATTCTCCACTTTTAAGTTGTTTTTCCATGTAAAATAATTTCCAAGGAAAATCCTATAATTACTAGCCATTTCATGTATTTATTGAATTAAATTAGGGCCCTTGATTCTCAAATCGTTTGATCCAAGATAATCAAGGAAGGACGAAACAATCACTCTCGAGAATCGATCCAAGGCAGATCGATAATCTCGACCCTAAATTTTGATTCAATGGTCTAGAATTTACAGTTTTAAAAAATAACTTTATAGATGAACGAGGGTAGTCGTTACAGGGTACGAAACCGAAATTACAAAATTTCAGAAATTTCGCCGTAATAAATGCTTAATTTTGATTATTTACTTTACCAAATTTCGACCGAAATTACCAAAATTTTGGCTGAAAAACCGGTATTTTTTGGGCCAGTACCCAATTTCGACTGAAATTTCGTGATTTCAGCTGAAATTTCGTGATTTCGGCTGAAATTTCAGTTTCTGGAAACACCGAAATTACGGCCGAAATTGAAATTTAAAACCTTGGTAGAGAGAGAGAGAGAGAGAGAGAGAGAGAGAGAGGTGTTTCTACTCGATTGAGTAGATAACGTATCTACTCTGTCCTCCAAAAACACAGTGGGCCCACATTGTTTGGATGGTGCTAAGCATTCATTTGGTAGGTCCTCACATATAAAGGGCGTGCGCAAAAAATCAGCTCCATAGGATCATCCTAACCCTTCGAACTGTGGAGTTAAAAAATGGATAGATTTGTGAAGGTTTATACCCGTCCATTTTAACCTCCATTGATCGAAGGGTTTAGATGATCGTATGGAGCTGATTTTTTGGGCACGCCCTATCTATGTGAGGCCCCATCAAATGAATGGTTTGCATCACTCAAACAATGTGGGCCCCTGCTGTATTTTAAGCCGACGGAGTAGATAACGTATCTACTCGATCGAGCAGAAACACTTTTCGATCGATCGAGGGAGGGAGAGAGGGAGGCTCTGAACTACCCATAACCTACTTTAGATCTCTATTTCCCTTCTTGAAGGAATCTCTTCCCTTACCAAAATCCTAAAAGAATTTCCTAATGACTTGGGAGTCGGGACTCTTAAAACAGAAATGGCAACTAAAAACTACCGGCTCTATTTAGTCTTCAGATGAGATATGGATTGCAGCTAGCGGTTACCGAGGAACAAACTTATGCCCTTCTAAAGTTCGCAATGTCTGGGTTTTACTTGAGCTGGATTTTGCGCTATATTAGAAACCAATATATGGGATCATCACAAGTTACCTTTAATGTATCACGCATTGCAGTGTTTCAAAACTCTGACCCGGAAAAGACCTCAGCCAAGGTAAAAGGTAGTCGACTCAGGCAAGTCAATGATTGACACAGTTAATTTTTCAATAAATCGGGAAACTCAAATAGGTTTTAATTCCATTTGGTGAAAACATAATAATTCCATTTGGTTATAAACTTGGTATTGTTTGCATTTCCATGCATAATGTGGCTAAGTATGAAGAGCTCACCGTTGTTTGATGTGAATAGTTAGGCAAACTACTTGTTTTTAGTATTTTAGAACTACATTTGAAGATGAGATTTGTTTAACTACTGTTCTCTTCAGGAGCCTCACATGGAAGTAATTTCTCCTAAATCAAAGGGTCGTCAAGCATATATTGAGAACAGGTTATTGCTATACATATTTCGCCAGTTTCGTGCCACTGAAAAGCCTGGTTTCCCACCTTGTGTTCGAGCGGATGAATTGTCTGCACAGTTTCCTTACTTTTCAGAAGTCAATCTAAAGAAAAAGTTGAAGAACTGTGCAGACTTACAGGTAGCCATTTTTTTTGTATTCTTGTGATTTGTCTTTGCACCATTTCATGTTTAAGTGATACAGTTTGATTCTGCCCTTCCTTCTGAACTCACTTTTAAGGTTTTGCTCTTTACTTATTCTGTGCTCTCTTTGAACATCAATTATGTTACTTTTCTGGGCTAAATCTGAAACTCTTTCTGCACATGCAACCCATCAGATTGGACCAAATGGGCACACGTTTTGGGTTATGAAGCGAGGTTTCCGTATCCCATCAGAGGAAGAACTGAGAAGGGTGATGATGCCAGAGAATGTAAGTTTCATTCTGACCTTGTTCTTTGTTTAAGTTTCATTCTTACCTTGTTCTTTGTTTCTTTGTCATGTTGTCATCGTATTTTCTATACTACTTCTATAGCAGTAATGCATCAAAAACTATGGGGAAAGCCTGTATCCATCATATGAAAATGAAACCATATCCTGAAGCATTTGGTTAGAAAAAAATAGATAAAAGAGATCTAGACGTATCACGGTGAATCCTAAAGTAATGGAATCTGGCACGTGTCCGACACGAGTAAAAATAGATTGTAAAGGATTTAATAGCTAAGAAAAATTTAAATTGAAAAGTTTTGAAGGGCCACCCAAATTTTCCTACTATATATTATATAAATAGGTATAACATATTTAATAGCTAAGGGGATATTTACGTTCAATATGTTTTTAGATGACCTTGGGACCACTCACTTTTTCCCATTATACAGTAAGCATATTTAGATTCAAAGGAAAGAGAGCATATTTAGATAAATAAGAGATTTAAGAAACATAGAGAAATTTACATTTGTAACGTACCTAATAACTTCCAGAAATTTACATTCATAAAGTTTCAAATGATCTTGAGGCCCACCAGGTTCTCCCATTATTTATTGTATACAATCGATAGATATAAGGTTTTGTTTTTGTTTTTTTTTTTAAATGGTAAAAGAATGAATTAATAAGGAGAACCAAGAAGGTCCTCAAAGCCGCATAAAGAAAGAAATACAAAACAGATCGAGAATTTAGGGGGGAAGGAAAGCAAACCATTCCAACCCTACCCTAAACACACCATCCCTAGATATAGAGTCTGCGCCAGAATTAGTAGATCTCCTTACATGCCTAAATACAATAGAGGATCCGAAAGTTAAGTCAGCGATTTTCTCAAAAAAGAGGAAAATCTCCAAGGGGGAGACGCTGAACCCGAGAGCCACCGCCCCACATTTTTAGAATCATCCTCTAGAATTGTTTTATTATAGAGAGCCTTGTCAATTTTAATAATTCCTTGATACACAGCTTTAACCTCCGCCTCAGTGCATTCACCAACTCTAATGGGGCCAGAAAAGGACCATAAAGCTGACTCAAAAGAGTCTCTACGCAGACCTCCAATACCCTTCGGCCCTGGGTTGCCCAAACTCGACCCATCAAAATTGAACTTGAGACAATCCACCGAAGGAGGCTCCCAATGTTCAATGATTCGAGATCTAGCTTCACTTTCATTGCACACTATTTGCCATCCTTCCCATCAATCAAAGGCCGAGACAAATTGAAACAATGTAAGGCTCTTCGCCCAAGCAATAGAAAGAGCAATTACTTTGATATATGGCCAATATGGAGATTTGGTCACCCCATTAAAGACTCTAGAATTTTTCTCATTCCAAATAACCTCCCAATATGCCATCAAATCAGGGATTGACCGAGGAAAAATCCAACAAATACCAAACCGCCCTAGGATGCGGCTCCACACCTCCCTAGCAACCTTACAATAGATAAATAGATGGTTAATAGATTCACCATCTTCCAAACATAAGGGGCAATGATCCACGAGCGACATCCCTCGTTTCCAAAGAAAATCAATCGTTTGAATCCGGCAATGTATCACCGCCCACCCAAAGAAACTAACTCTAGGAGGACAATGAAATTTCCATACCTTGGCTGAGATAGAGGGTACACCGCAGGGCACAAGATGATGATAGAAGGATTTAATAGAGAAAAAGCCCGACGAATTCCAAATCCATACTCTCTTATCAAATTCGAATCTTTTGATGTAGCATCCCCCAATCAACTTTAATAGCTGGGAAACTGAATCCAATACCCAATCGAAAAAATTCCTTCTGAAACTCGGCATCCAATTCACACTGCTGCCCTCCCAAACAAAGCATTCACAAACTAAAACCGCTTTCTGGGAAGCGATCACATATAAGTCAGGGAACAAACCATAAGAGGTTCACTTGAGCACCACGCATCAACCCAGAATCTAATACGGTCACCAGTGTAGACTTTATATCTAATACTACCATAAAAAAGGTGCCTCAGCTTGTAAATATTCCGCCACACAGTCAATGACTTTTTATTATATAAATCCTTTGAGCCCCATTTACCAGCCGAGAAACCGTATTTACTTCCTATCACTTTCACCCATAATGAAGACTCCTCCAGCCCAAACCTCCATAACCATTTTCCCAAAAGAGCATGATTGAAGTCTCTAACTCTTCTAATACCCAGACCCCCTTATCGAAAGGAAGGCAAACAGATTCCCATTTAATCAATGGAATTCCTTTCTTATCCTTAGAGCCCCCCCCCATAGAAATCTTCTCTGAATTCGCTCAATCCTCAACACCACACTCACAGGGCACTTGAAAAGAGATAGGAAGTAAATAGGGATGTTTCCTAACACCTATTTGATAAGAGTTAGCCGACCTCCTTTAGATACTAAATTCCTTTTCCAAGTTTCTAATCTTCTCTCAATTCTCTCAACAATAGGCTCCCATAATGCTTTATTGGGTCTCCCAACTCCAATTGGAAGGCCAAGATAAGAAGACAGCAGGGCCTCCACCTTACAGCCCAAGATTCGAGCAAAACCGCATAGATCATTCTATGAAGAATTCAAAGCATACAACCTAGATTTCTGGAAGTTGGTTTTCTGACCAGAAATCATTTCATAACATCTGAGAGTGGCTTTTAAGTTCAAAATCTGATATTCCTCAGTAGCACAAAAGAGAAGGGTATCATGAGCAAATTGGAGTAATGACACTTCCATAGAGTCACGACCAATCTTGAAACCTTCGAAGAGCCCCAAAATATTGCCCTTTGTTATTAACCTGCTCAGAGACTCGGTAAATATAACAAACAAAAAGGGAGAAAGAGGATCCCTCCGCCTTAGACTTCTAGATTATTTCAAAAAGCCTCCAGGGGAACCATTAATAAGAATAGAGAACCAAGCCGAGGAAACACACTCTCTGATCCATCCTCGCCACTGGCTACCAAAACACATCCTCCCAAAGAGGTAACCCAAACAGTCTCACTCAACTCTATCATAAGCTTTCTCCATATCCTATTTGCATAAGACACCACCTTTCCCAGACTTTTGATAGTAGTCAATTGCTTCATTCGCTATGAGAGAACAGTTCAAAATTTGCCTCTTGCTAACAAAGGAGCTTTGACTATCTGAAATAATTGATGGAAGGACACTTTTCAGTCTATCTAGCAAAACTTTTGCCAACAATTTATACAAGCACCCCACCAAGCTAATGGGGAGGTATTCCAACACCTTTGAGGCTCCCTCCACCTTAGGGATAAGGGTAATAAATTCAGCACCTGTTCCCCTATCCAGAGTCAATCCATGATAGAATATGTTAAAAAACTGTAGAATGTCAAACTTCACATACGACCAAGACGATTGGAAGAACACTAAACAAAAGACATCGGGTCCAGGAGCCTTATCCTTACCCATGGAAAATAAAGCTCTTTCTATCTCTTCTTCCCCATAAGGTTTTTCCAGGCTCGAACACTCTTCTAATGATAGGTTACAACTCAACACCCTCAGGGATGGGGCGAACCATGTTCTCTGATGAGTATAGAGAAGAATAGAAATCCAAGATAGCTTTAGAAATCTCCTCTTTGCTATTCACCATATTTCCATTGACATTTAGCGACTCTATTATGTTTCTCCTCCTTCTAGCACTAGCCATAGCGTGAAAATATGCCGTATTTTTATCTCCTTCCAAGAACCACTTCACTCTAGATTTTTGACGCCATGATATCTCGTCTTGAAGAAGCACGCTTTTATGCTCTTCTTTTAATCTTCCCAATTCTTCCCACTCCACTTCATCACCAAGGCCACATTCCTCTAAGGCAGACAACTCCATCATGTGATTCTCAATCTAAAGTTTCCTACCCCCATATTGCTGATTCCGCTCCCCAACCCACTCTTTCAATTTTTTCTTCACAAACCTCAATTTGAGGCCAATCAGAACATTAGTAGGACCTTCTGCAGGAACAGATAACCACCATTCACCCATTTTTTCCACCATATTAGGAATGCAAAGCCAGGATAACTCAAATCTAAAAGGAGGAGGCCCCCACGACTCCAATCTAGGATCAAGGATAAGTGGGTTATGATCAGAGACAAAATGGGGCAAGGCTTTATGAAAAACCTCGATAGATATAAGTTATTTAATATTTCTAAAAAAAAAATGTATAAGTTATTTAATTGCTAGGCAATTTTGCGGAAAGCCATTTCACGACTAACTTTTGCATGAGAGATAGGAATTTTGTGGAAAGCCATTTCACGGGTGACTTTTGCATGAGAGAACAGCCACACAAGCACATTTAAATGAATAAGACAAAATCTTCTAAAAAATGTGCCCGTGTGTGTTCTCTCATGCAAAAGTCAGCCACGAAATGGCTTTCAATGAAATTGCCTAGCAAATCCTTAATAGCCGAGTAGAAAGCCCCAAGTTTTCCCATTATATGTAACTGTCAATGAATAAATATATCAGGGTTTTGCTGGGTAATTTTGTAGAAAGCCACTTTGTGACTCGCTTTTGCCGGAGAGAACAGCCACCTCAGATGCATTATGAGCCACGAAATGGGTTTCTGCGAAATTGCTTAGCAAATTCTAATATATAAATATAGGAAAAATTATGAAAAAAATGCAAAGTTTACGTTATATTGTGAATCAAGGGTGGGATTTTCAAATTCATGAGAAAAGGGCTGGCAGGTACGGTAGGGAATGGAAAATGACTAAAATACCCTCCCATCACTTTAACCACTCGTTTTACCCTTTCTCCCCCTTTTACCTTTTTTCACTCGTTTTCTCTCTTTTTTCACTCGTTCTCCCCTTTGTACCTCGCCGACGGTGACTATTCTTGCCGGAAAGCTTCGGTCCGCGTCAAAAAGCTTCGCTCCTCGCCGGAAAGTGTAGCTCCTCTTGCGAAAACCACTACTTCAACTCTCCCAAGGTTATTTTTAAACCATTTAATCTAGGGTTCATTTTTTGGGTTTTCTTGTTGGGGGGTTGGATATGACATAGTTGGAACCATTATTGAAATTGTATAAAGCTATAATTAGTTCCTGTGTTAAGGTTTCAAAAGGTTTTAGTTGATTTCTAGGTTAATCAATGGTTTCAAATGGTTTGGAAAGGGTTTCATTTTGTTGATTTTCGTTTTTTTAGGGTTTGGATGGAATGAAAGAAATATATTTTAGAAACCAAATATTTTCTTAGTTTCCATGTATTTGACTATGGTTTCGATGGATTTAATTTAGGGTTTCTATGTTTTCAAGGGTTTCATTTAGGGTTCCAAAGGGTTCCATTTGTTATGAAAGGTCTAATTGTGGTTTGTTAGGATTTCATTCAGACAACCGAAGGAGATTATTAATGTGGAGCAAATAAAAAATGCACTGGGCCCAGGAATCGAGGATGGATTTAGAAGGCCTGAGAAGATGGTTGACCTGTCAAGCTTTATTCCCCGCAGAAAGGACCTCAAATATTTGGCTGAGCAGGAGGCACAAAGGAAAACCTATGAGGAGAGGAGATTCTGGGAAGAGGAATAGAAGAGGAGAAGCAAGGAGAGGATGAGGGACGAGAGGGCTTGGAGAGAAGAAAGACAGATGCGAGAAGAGCAACAGAGAGAATTAGATCTTGGAAGGCATGAAAGCAGGGCAGGGTGCGAGAGGAAAGGCAAAAGAAAAATAAGGGACACAAGTTAAAGGATGAGTATTTAGAGGAGCATAGGGAAAATAGAAAAGACCGAAGGATTCCGGAAAGGGACCGAGCTGCCAAGAGGCGGCCTGTGTTTGATTTGGGGAATTATGCCACAGAATATGCCCCTCCAACAAAGCGCCGTAGAGCGGGAGAGGTAATCTTGTATTCCTGCATCTTCCTATTTACTACATTGCTTGAGTCTGGTCTTATAATACTGGTACACCCATCATTAGTCTAATGAAGTTTTGGGATGCTCTCCATGTTTTTTGCATGGAAAGACAAGGCATGCTCTCATTTCACTTTTTCTAAATGCAAACCGAGCCACTCGTATTGATGCCATTCTTCCAATAAACTACAAACAATTTGAGATACAGCAATTTGAGATTCAGAAGGGACATTTACCTTTAGGCCAAGGAAAAAAAAATTCTAAAATTTCCAACTTTTTTACGCCCTGAAAAGGATAATTGAACCAACGTATTCAAATTTTACTTTGAGAAACCTTCAATTTATGAAAATATCCATCGAAATTAACCATAATCACGTCATTTCTCTCTAAATTGTGGAATGAAAAAGTTTTCCCAAGAAAAAATTTCCACTAGAAATTCTTTCTTGCAATCCAAACAGGGTATGTGGGGATTCAAATTGAACTTTCTCAGGATTTTTTCTGATGATTTTCTAGGATCCACGTTTTCCATTTGATCCCGGATATGGATTGGGGATATTTATAGCAGAAGAGAAATTAGAGAATTTCTTGAATATTTTCAAAATTCTGTGAGATTTACACGTCTGTTTCATTTCTTTAACATAAAGTTATGCTATACCTACCTCTCTCTCTTATACAAGGGTAAGATTGTAAGGATGAGATTATTTCTAATACGTCCTCCGCTGCAGAGTCAGAGATATTTTTCCTATGACTTTTTAGTTCCCCTCTCTCTCTCTCTCTCTCTCTCAAAGTCACATCAAAGCAGGTTTGATAGGTCAGAGATTTTTTCCCTGAAAAATCTATAAGCTTTTCTGAAAAATCCATATTTGGAATTTCGTTCAAGTATGGCATGAATGCCTGTTATTTCTCTCCAAAATGACTCCCCTTTCCTCTGCTAAAGGACAAAATAAACCTGTCTCCATACCGTGTGTGGAAGGAATAGATGTAAAGTCAACATTTACGTCTGTCCCAACCCCTCTCTCTATACAGTGTGCTGTTTTCCTCTCCCTCTAATCTATTAGAATATCATATTATGGGGATTGCTACCCTCCTTCTCAAAAAACACCTCCGCGCTGTTCCTTTGCATGTGATGACATCCATCTATGTTGATGATGACAGCATCTATGTTGACTTTTAACAGATTTTGTCTTATTCACTGCCGTGGCTGCCTTCACATGCAAAGGGCAGGCGCAAAGGTGTTTTCTGCAAAGGACGCTAGCAAATCCATCATATTATATAAGTAACGTCTGCTTCTTGCATGCATCTGCTGAGACCACTTTTCTAAATTTACCTCGTGAAGCCATTTCTCAGCCGTTTTTATTTACAAATGATGGCATCCACGAATTCACATGTAAAAGATTGTGGAGAAATGGCTTTCCGAGAAATTGCCTAGCAAATTCCTTTTTTTAATATATTGTGGACTGTACAGCCCACACCATAGGATGATCCAAACCGTCGATTTGATGGACCGCAATGCAAATAGGTTGGGCCCTATAAATCATTTCCATAGGATGATCCTAGCCCACCAATCTATAGAGAAACTATGTATAATCAAACCTCAATAGATCGGAGGCTAGGATCATCCTATGGAAATTATTTTACGCCAAAACATATTTACATTGTGGCCTACCAAAACTCATCACATGGTTGGGAAGATACAATGCATGTATTCATCGGGATATGCTAGGCAATTATTTCACTAAAAGCCATTTTTGCGGCTGACTTTTGCATGTTAGAAAAGCCACACGGGCTCATTTTTTCGGCAGATTTTGTCCTCATTTTATTCATTTGAGGTGGTTATTTTCGTATACAAAAGGTAGCCATGAAACTGCTTCCCACAAATTTTCCCTAGCAAATGCCACATTCAAAATTCAATTAATTTTTTTTATGTTATCTCTACATATTTTTAGACAATTTCAACCTTCATTTATTTTTCTAATCCCTAAATTTGTATTTGATTTTTGAGGCAGAACCTATTTACGTTGTGGCCCATCTTATGGACAATTTGGATCATCCTATGGTGCAAGCTGTACAGTACTTTTTGGTGCTTTTTCTTTTCAGAAACTTTGTAATTGACTTGATTCGTAGGTTTAGGTAGTAAATTAGGGCACAACCTATTGATGTTGTGTTCCATCACATGGACGGTTTGGATCAACCCGTGATGTGGTCCGTATAGTTCTTTGTCGGCCCGTTTTTTACTATATATATATATATATTTGTAGCCTTATGGAATCTCCATGGAATGATCATGAATTAATGCTAGTCATTGTTCTGTGGTACTTCATGAAGATTTGGGCCAAGTTGCCTGTATCTTCTGCCACTTCTTTCTCAAACCAAATCCTAATCTGCATACACATCAAAACACGTATACATATACTCAAAATGTACATAATTACATGCATGCATGCATGCATAGATACATTGTCATGGCTCTGATTGTACAATTCCTGCATAGGTTGCACTGTCAAACATTTTAGGGAATATCGTGGAAGGCCTCAGGGATGCGAAAGAAATATCTTATCTTTTCCTGAAGCCGGTGTCAAAGAAAGAAGCTCCTGATTTTCTGGACTTCATAACAATGCCGATGGATCTTTCGACGATTGGAGAGAAGGTGAGGAGGCAGAACTACAAGAGCAGGGAAGACTTCAGGCATGATGTGTGGCAGATTACTTATAATGTGCACTACTACAACGACAGCCGCAACCCTTCCATCCCTCCCCTCGGGGATCAGCTCTTGGAACTCTGTGACTATTTGTTGAAGGAACATGATGGTGGCTTGACCAAAGCTGAATCTGGTATTAAACTCAAAGATACTTAAAACATCTACGAAAGCGTTATTTTCCTTTTGTCAAATGTGCATTATCTGCTGGTTTTATCTGTAAAAATATGGAGGCTTAAAAATTTCTTCAATTTTCGGTTGGTAAAAGAAGTGAAGGGAATAAATGATGCTTTAATTTTGTCTATCTATTGTGCCTCTTCTTAAAAAAGAAAAAGAAAAAAACAGACCCCCCACGAGGGAAAATAAAAATACGGGAGAAGTACATTTACACACCCTCAACTATGCCAAATTCCACTCCTGACCGTGGTATCGACTTCATCAAAGACATCCACTCATCTTTCTGACATTTTTAAGTAGACCCCCTCGGTTGACGGTCCGTTAGTTTAACGAGAGAATGACTTTAACTGCGGTTAATATTTTGAGGACAAAAATACCCTCGTCACTGGTTTTAAGCCATTTGCAGAGGGATTAATGTCAAAATAAATACCCTCGTCACTGGTTTTAAGCCATTTGCAGAGGAATTAGGATTATGCCTTTTCCTTCACGCCCACCGTCGCCGTTGCCATCTCTGGCAACTGTCGTTGTCGCCTTATCCATGTCGCTCATTTTTGAAACATGGTTCGTAAGCTAGAGCTCATATAAGCTTATATGAGCTAGAGTGCTCAAACACATGGGTCCCACAATTTTTGTGGTGATCCGAACCCTTCATTTGCAAGGCCCCATCATAGATAGGGTGTGTACCAAAAATTATGTCCATTGGATCATCCTAACCCCGCCAAAAGTGGAGGGCAAAAATGGGCAGATTTGTCGACAAACATTGTCTATCCATCCATTTTTCCCTCCACTTTTGGATGGGTTATTATGATCCTATGGACTTTATTTTTGGTACACGCCCTATCTATATAAAGGCTAAATGTGGGACCCATGTGTTTGTGAAACTCTAGCTCATATAAGCTTCGTGAGCTCAAGCTCACGAGCTATATATATATATACTAGTAAAAAACCCCGTGCGATGCACAGGCGGACAAAGAACTATACGGACCACATCACGGGTTTATCCAAACCGTCCATGTGATGGAACACAACATAAATAGGGTGTGCCCCAAAAATCATTTCCATAGGCTGATCCTAGCCCTCCAATCTATAGAGGTTTCCATAATATGTTGTTCCTCTTAAATCGGATGGTCAAGATCACCCTATAGGATTTTTATTAAAAAAGCATAAAGGAGGTGGGTAGGATTGAAATTATTTGGCTCTAATGGGTGCCTTTGTTAAAAAGCATAAAGGAGGGGATATGATTGAAAATATGTGTGTTGAATGGGTGCCTTTGTTAAAAAAAGTCAAAAAGAGTGATGTGTAATTCTACAAAAAATTCTCTTATTTTCTCTTCTACTATATATATATATATATATATATAATATATATACTAGTAAAGCACCCCGCGCGATGCGCGGGCTAGAAAAAACTTAATAGTTATAAAAAGATGTCTTACTACTATTATTTAACAAAAAAAAAAAGAAATGCATTGATTATCATTATTTCAATCGGACATATATAACAGAAAGAACTTTTGATTGAAAGAGGTTAAAAGGTAGCAAGGCACACGATCATACCATAACAAAGCCTCTTAAATGGCAATCCGAAAGCAAAGATGGAAGAAAAAATGTGACTAAACTACTGGAAGCCAATTTTATCCCTTAAAAACAAATACTTCGAATTCATTTAATAAACAGAATCAGGTTCTATTTTTTCAGTGAAACATATGACTTTCTCAATCAGTTTGCATGGCATGAATAGCGTCGGTCTTCTTGATAAAGAACAAAGTACCAAGCTTGCTAGCTTCGTATTACATAGTACATTATAAAATACAAAAGTGAAGCAATATTTGTAAATAGTTAAGAATCGGAATTAGATAAAAGAATTAGAGTAATTAAGTAAATGAGGCTCATTTCAACACTACCCAAAATGGATATATGGAGTTTCTCTATAGATCGGAGGGCTAGGATCATCCTATGGAAAAGATTTTTGGGGAACAACCTATTTACATTGCGGCCATCAAATGGACGGTTTGGATCATCCTGTGGTGTGGGCTGTATAGTCCATTTTGAAAAAACTTGGGTGAATATTGTAGTAGAAAGGGGTGGATTTATCACCGCGCAATGCCAAAAAACTTCTACTTCAAAAATCATCTCCATAGGATGATCCTAACCGTCTGATCTATAGAGGTTTGATTATATGGAGTTTCTTTATAGATCGGGGGGCTAGGATCATCCTATGGAAAGCAATTTTGGGGCACAACCTATTTAAAATGTGGCCATCAAACAGACGGTTTGGATCATCCTATGGTGTGGGCTGTATAGGGGTGAATATTGTAGTGCAAGGGGGGTGAATTTATCACTGCCCAATGCCAAAAAATTCCACAACGTTTATATGAAATGGGCCCACAGAGCATATAAGGTCGGAGATATGCAAAGAGAGGGAGAGAGCCGCAAATGTTGACTTTCCATTCAAATTTTATATTAAAAATTGGGATTTCCTAGCATCCATCGCGGAAGGCATTTGGTGGATGGTCTGTTGAAGGTGAGGGCAGCCACTAAGGCTAACTTTTCAGCAGATTTTGACTTCATATATGAGGTGGATGCTCTCACCTGCAAATGCCTTCTGCCAAATCCCTTGCAAGGATGGATAAAACTTCATTTCGTCCTTTAGAAGGGGATATGGGGAATCATTTTGAAGATAAAATAGGGCTATTCATGGCATTTTCGCCCGAAATTCCTCCCTTTCAGAAAAGTAAACATGGACGTGTAAATCTGACAGAATTTTGGAAATATTCAAAAAATTCTCTAATTTCTCTTCTGCTATAATATATATAGATATATAAAGGAAAGTGTTCCTGAGTTCTAATCTATAACTCAAAAACACATGTGGCCCCACCTTTTTTAGCCATCCAAAGCATTCATTTGGAACGCCCTTCTATGGATTGGGTGTGTACCAAAAATCAGCCATATAGGATCATCCTAACCCTGGCATCTGTTGAGGGAAAAAATTGGCAGAAACATGGACACACAGTGTATGCCCATTTTACACTCCACCTTTGATTGGGTTAGGATGATCCTATATGGCTGATTTTTGGTACACACCCTATCCATAGAAGGGTGTTCCAAATGAATGCTTTGGATGCCCCAAAAAATGTGGGGCCACATGTGTTTTTGAGCTATAGCTTAGATAAGCTATAGCTTATGAACACTTTCCTCATATATATATATATGAGGAATAAGATTGTGCGGTCGACCGCACCAAGCTTAGGTGCGGTCGAGGGCCCTAAACTCATGTGTGCCCAATTTGTTAGGATGATCCAAAGCATTCATTTGAAAGGCCCTTACATAGATGGGGTATGTACAAAAAATCAGCTCCATAGGATCATCCTAACTCATCCATTTGTGGAGGTCAAAATGAACAGACACTGTTTGCCACAAATTTGCCCATTTTTGCCCTCCACTTTTGTAGGGGTTAGGATGATCCAATGGAGCTGATTTTTTGTACACACCCTTTCTATGATGGGGCCTTGCAAGTGAATGGTTTTGATCAACACAAAAAATGTGGGACCCATGTGTTTGGGCCCTCGACCGCACCTAAGCTTAGGTGCGCTGGACCGCACACTCCTTTTCCTCTATATATATATATATATATATATGAGAGAACAGTTTCTTTTCTATA
Source organism: Tasmannia lanceolata (assembly GCF_043159265.1). Lineage (NCBI taxonomy): Eukaryota > Viridiplantae > Streptophyta > Magnoliopsida > Canellales > Winteraceae > Tasmannia > Tasmannia lanceolata. The sequence continues at coordinate 39,188,882 of NW_027518683.1, read as the reverse complement.
CACAAGTGTAGATAAGTTATCTACACACTAGCTTAAAATACAGTGGAGGCCCACATTGTTTGGGTGATCCATACCATTCATTTGATTGGCCCTGACATAGATAGGGTGTCCACAAAAAATCAGCTCCATAGGATCATCCTAACCCTTCGAACCGTGGAGGCAAAATATGGACATATTTGTGAAGGTTTATACACGTCCATTTTACCTCCACAAATCGTAGGGTTGGGATGATCCTGTGGAGCTGATTTTTTGTAGACACCCTATCTATGTGAGGGCCAATCAAATGAATGGTTTGGATCACCCAAACAATATGCCCTCCACTGTATTTTAAGCTAGTGTGTAGATAACTTATCTACACTTGTGTGTAGAAACCGTTTTCTCTCTCTCTCTCTCTCTCTCTCTCTCTATATATATATATATATATATATATATATATATATATATAGAGGAAAGTGAAGCTACACCGCCGGTGTAGCTAACTTAGCTACACCGCTGGCTTAAAATATAATGGGCCCACATTGTTTTGGTGATCCAAAGAATTCATTTGATTGGCCCTCACATAGATAGGGTGTTCACCAAAAATCAGCTCCATAGGATCATCCCAACCCTACGATTTGTGGAGGCAAAAATGAACGTGTAAAAACCTTCACAAATTTGTCCATTTTTGCCTCCACAGTTTGAAGGGTTGGGATGATCCTATGGAGCTGATTTTTGGTGGACACCCTATCTATGTGAGGGCCAATCAAATGAATGGTTTGGATCACCAAAACAATGTGGGCCCATTGTATTTTAAGCCGGCAGTATAGCTAAGTTAGCTACACCGGCGGTGTAGCTTCACTTTCCTCATATATATATATATATGAGAGAACATTTCCTACACACTTGTGTAGGTAAGTTACCTACACACTAGCTTAAAATACAGTGGGGGCCCACATTGTTTGGGTGATCCAAACAATTCATTTAAATGGTCCTCACATAGATAGGGTGTCCACAAAAAATCAGATCCATAGGATCATCCCAACCCTACGATTTGTGGAGGTAAAATGGACGTGTATAAACCTTCACAAATTAGTCCATTTTTTGCCTCCATAGTTTGAATGGTTAGGATGATCCTATGGATCTGATTTTTTGTGGACACCCTATCTATGTGAGGATCATTCAAATGAATTATTTGGATCACCCAAACAATGTGGGCCCCCACTGTATTTTAAGCTAGTGTGTAGGTAACTTACCTACACAAGTGTGTAGGAAATGTTCTCTCTCTCTCTCTCTCTCTCTCTCTCTCTCTATATATATATATATATATATATATATATATATATATATATATATATATATATATATATATATATATATATATATATATATATATGAGGCGAGGTTTCTGAGGTATCGCGCAGGCTAAGCAAGCCTCTATATAACACCATCTCCCATGTTCTATGACTCATCCTACCTCTTCATTACATAGGATCTCACATAGATAGGGTGTTCCTAAGAAACCAGCTCCATACAATCATCCTAACCATTCGATCTTTAAAGAAACCAGCTCCATACAATCATCCTAACCATTCGATCTATAGACGCCTAGTTTGTAGCCGTCCATTCTAAAACTCCACAAATCAACACATACCACGATCCTATAGAGATGATTTCTTACGGGCACCCTACCTATGGTAGGTCCTATAGAATTAACAGGTTGGATGACTCAGACACCATGGGAAATGGCATATATAGAGGGCTGCTCAGGCTGCACGATACCTCAGAAACCTTTTCCCTATATATAAAAGGGAAAAGGTTTATGGTTATGGTTATGGTTATGGTTAGGATTATAGGTTACGGTTAGGGTTATGATTTGTGGAGGTTTAACAAATCACAGTAGAAATTTCAGGCATTATTTCCGAAATTTACTATTTTTAATAGATTTATTTATGTTCTAGCCGATTCAAATAAAAATCACTAAAAATATTATATCATGTACAAAAAATTCATAATATTATTCTTCTGGGCCAATCCATCTTATTATCGAGTTTCAGCTTCCGAAGAGTTCATTTGGTAACATCTCTTTTACACATGTGGAAAATAATATATTTTCATTAAAAAATCCAGTAAAAATAATAAATAAACACAAAATCTTTCAATTTTTTTGTATGATCTTAAAAGAGTAAAACTAGTAACATGTTTAGGGGTGTCTTTTTCTTATTTTTCCATGATTTTTTGTAGAGAAATTCATGAGATATTGTCTTGCATGTTCATGATATGATTTATGATGAGCCAATTCATATTATTACTAATTTTGATGGAAGAAAAATCGTTTTACATGTAGAAAATAAGATGTTCAATGAATTAGGGTTTCAATTGATCTTTGAGTTGATTTTCCAACTCAAAGAATGAAAATTTTGATCAAGGGTCCATGACGACAAGCCACGAAGAGCCTTGCAGAGAACGAGGGTACACGGTGATAAACCGCGAAGAGCCAAGCAAACGGGAATCTAGGGTCCGTAGCATTAAGCCACGAAGAGCCAAGAAAACAGAAATCGAGGCTCCATGGTGACAAGCCATGAAGAGCCTCGTGGAAAAGTTTTTTATATTAAAAAAATGTAAATCGAGGGTCCATGGTAATAAACCATGAAGAACCACACAAAAGATATTGAGTGATTGATTTATTAAAAAAATGAAAATCAAGGGTCCATAGCCATGAACTATGAAGAGCCAAGCCATAATCAAGGGTCAACAGCAACAAGCCGTGAAGAGCCACGCCATAATCTGGGGTCCATGGCAATAAGCCACGAAGAGCCTAGCAAGAAAGATGTTGGGTGATCGATTTGAACGAAGAATGGAAATCGATGGTCCATAGCCATAAGCTACGAAAAGCAAGAAGAAATCGAGGGTCCACAGTAACAAACCGTGAAGAGCCACGCAATGAATCTAGGGTCCATGACAATAAACCACGAAGAGCCCAGCATGAACAATGACAAGTAATGGGGATGAATATAATGAGTATGGATAGTGGGTCCATGAGACAACCTAAAAGATAGATCACGATGAGCCACTCAAGAAGCAAGGGTCCATGGTATACCTGAATGATAAACCACAAAGAGCCTTGAATGACTAAGGATAGTGGGTCCATGATACAACTTAAAAGACAGATCATGAAGAGCCACACAGGAATGCAAGGGTCCATGGTGTACCTAACTAGCTAACCATGAAGAGCCTTGGGAACCAATAGGTGTTGCTGAAAATTGATTGATTTTGAATCATTTTTCTAAGATTGATTGCCTCTTGCGAGGAAATTGGGAGTACGAGTTCCTTCCTGAGAACCGAACTTAGGTAACTTGACGGGGTTTTGAATATTGACCCTTCTTTAACAGGTGAAAAGCATTCTGCTGAGGTTTGAAGATTGCGGGAGTAAATTCTAGACTCCGATGGGGAAATTGATTTTCTTTGAAAGTTAACTCTTTCAGAAAGAGGGTTCATTTGAGGAGTTTAGAGATTTGGTTCGAGACGTGCTCGTACTTCTTTTATCTTAACTTGATGAAAATATTGGCACTGATTGCCTTTGTATGCTAAATATCTTTTATGACGTAAGTCATAAAAGATACCCCTAGTGTATTGTACTTCAATGACAAAAGTCTTAACGGAAGAAAGAACCAGGGTAGGTAAGGGAAATTTGGATTTGCACGGGTTCTTTCTTTGGAATAAAGATAGGATAATTGCTGAGCCCGAAAATTTCTCCTTTCACTGTTGTTCATCACTTGAGGTTTTCTCCTTTCATTGACCACTATTTAAGGTTCATTCTTTCTACCACTCCCTGCTTGAAACTGGGTATCTTTATCGTATCTGACATGATATTTCTTGCCTTTCACTGATACGTAAACTAGGTTCTATTCCAAGTTTTTTTTTTCACTTCGGAAGGTATACACCCATTCTCCCAGTGTCAGACAACTTTGGACCTTGAAAGGAAAATGAATAAGAATGAGGAATAGACTTCTAAAGACTATCAAAGAAAATGTACATTATTCGAGAGACTCTACTCACTTTTGATTCACCCTTAAATATAATGTGTTATTTTTTATGGTAAGGCTAGCCGCTCTCAGAGTAATCTCGAAAACTATGTCAAGAGGCTCTAATTTCCCCCATCAGGATTTCCGTCATGATTATTATCCCCTTCGGATTGCTCAGTCTTAATGCCCCTAGTTTAGAAAAGTATCAAAGTAAACCTTACCGACACTACTCAGATTCCAGGATCCTGCCCTGTTCAGAAAATGTTTCTCCATCTCATCGACTTCTCTTTTTGGCAAGAAGTCACAACTAATGTCTTCCATGCTTTTGGTCTAATAAACCACTTGTCTCAACTTTTGCCTGGATTACTTGTTCGACTCGAACCTTGGAATTTTTTGCAATTGAGGAACTCCTTCTGAATCTCATTAACTCACTCTTTATGGGAAGTCTTTACCTCTGACTGGATTGTCTCTTCAAGTTTTCAATCCAGCAGACCGCTACCCTTACTTTGCATAAGTCGACTCCTTCGGTTATCGACTTGGCAAGTACATGACTCTCACTTTTCTCTAGGCCGACCTTTCGAGTTTTCAACTAGTGGGTCTTCAGACTCTCGTTCTTTTCTTTTCTTTCTGTTTTTATTTTCATTTGCCTTGAACCTTTGCTTGTTTCACCAGAAGGACTTTCTAGGTGGGCTTGGGTTCAAAATGGTAAGATGTTTCTTTGGTTCAAACGATTTGGACCGAATCTAGTCTTGCCAGACTGCCTACGTACCCAAAAAATGGAGGATCAGATCCGCGTAGTTCACTTTTTGGGGTTTAATAAAGAATGGTTTAGATTTTAGCTTCAAAAATTAAAAAGAAATTTTATCCCAAGATTGACCGAACCTGAATTAATCAGACTGCCTACGTATCCCTGAAGAGTTGGAGATCAGGTCCGTGTAGTTCGGGTGCAAAATGCCCCTGGTTTATGATGTATTTGAAAGAAATGTTTGGTTGTAGCTTTTGGCTCAAAGGGTTGCAAACGATTTTTCAGAAGTTGTGATTTTGGCCATAAAAGTTTAAACGTCCAAGGATGGCTTCCTAGTGCTTTACGTGCAAGCTGTTTTGCTTAAGGTTCAAAGGCTTTGAATGTTTTTGTCGAGGAGTCTGGCGGCATTTACAGGCAAGACTTCAACCACAATGCTCCACTCTCATCTCGGGATCTTGAATCTATGTCCAAGATTCCACAACTCTCATTAGTCTCCAAATGCTGAAGACAATTTTCATAACTAGGGTTTAGCAACGACAGATCTTGAAATTGAGAATGTGTTTAGTAGGTAATGGTGAAGAACTTAGATCTACAAAATGATTAAAATAGCTTCGATGATTAGAGCTTTGTATCACTAGCCGGATTGTCTGGCCGGAGAAGGTAGTAGAAATGGCCAGAGTAGGTAATAGAAATGGCCAAAGAAGATAACAAAATAACCGAAGATTTAGGGTTTGGCTTGAATTTTCCTTCTCTCTTTCTTTCTCTCTCTCTCTCTCTCTCTCTCTCTCTCTCTTTCTCTCTCTCTTGCTTTCTACAATCTCTCAGATCCTGCAAAATTTCTCTTTAAAATCTCAGATATAGATATGAGATTTTGCCTAAAAACTCTTCTCCATTCTCTCGAGCTCTCCTCCTCTCCATTTATAGCAATTAGTGAATTCATGGGAATCTTTTTTCTCCCATGGACACCCCTCATTTTGGATAAATCATCTCCCTCCTTCTTCATAATAAGAATAACTAACATGATTCCTTCTTTTCTTTTCAAAACAACCCCCCTTTTTGGCAACTCACCCCTCTACAAATGACACTAACACCTCTTCGCTTTGTAACTTGCACAAACTTTCTTTGTCTTATTTGCCATTTTTTATCAAACTCGTTTGAAATTTTGCAGGGGCCTTACTGGGACTATAACCTACCCTATGGTTAATTTTCGGACATTAATTCACAAATTTAAAGGGTTTCTATTCACACATGCTGGTTTAGGGTTCGGTCAAAATGCGGTGTCTACAGTAGGCAAGACTGGTGCTAGTTGTATACAGAAAGAGATGTCCAGTCTCTTTTCCAACTAGGAACTATTAAGGCTTGCATAGAACCGAGATGCCATATTTCCTTGCTCCCTTAGAATTGTGAATCCTTTGAGCATGGCATTTCTACAATGCTACCTAAGGACGAACATGTGTCAATACAATAAGCACATCACACACATTCTTAAATGTAAATACCCATTCATGTCATGAAATAAACCTTTATTAATTAATAAATGTCATTCTACTGGCTTTTCAAGGCATATATTCTAACAATCTCCCACTTGCCCTCAAAGCCAGTCATGCATGTATCTTAGACCCATTCCCTCCAGATGCTTGTCAAAAACCTTTTGACTAAGGGACTTGCTCAAAGGATCTGCCACGTTGTCCACTGAAGCTACTTTAACTATGGCCACATCCCCTCTGTCGATAATCTCTCGTATCACATGATATTTTCGAAGGATGTGCTTTGACTTCTGATGAGACCTAGGTTCCTTTGCTTGAGTGATCGCCTCGTTGTTATCACAATACAGTGTAATAGGTCTCTCAATATAAGGCACGACTCCAAGTTTGTCTATAAACTTTAACAGCCATACCTCCTTTCGCTGCATTACTCACAGTGATGTAATTTTCCTCGATCGTGGAGTCCGCCGTGGTGTCTTGCTTGCAACTCCTCCATGAAACTGCTCCATTAGCTAAGGTGAAGACAAAATCTGATAAGGATTTCATGTTGTCAACTACTGATTGAAAATCCGTATTGGTATATCCAGAAACGACTAATTCATCTCTTCCATATACTAAACAGTAATGTTTAGTTCTTCTGAGATACTTAAAGATATGCTTAATTGTTGTCCAATGCTCTGGACATGGGTTTGAATGATGTTTACTAACCACACTTAGAGAGAAACAAATATCTGGCCTTGTACACAACATGACATACATTAAGCTTCACACTGCCGAAGTGTAGGGAACCCTGTTCATTTCTTCCTTCTCTTAAGATGTCTTAGGAGCCATCTTCTTAGAGAGCTTGATTCCATGCCTAAAAGGTATTAACCCTTCTCTGGGAATCTGCCATATGATACTTGGCCAATATCTTATCTATGCAAGCTTTCTGTGATAGTCCAAGTGTCCTATTCCTACTGTCTCTAAACAATTTAAGGCCAAGAATATATGACGCTTTACCCAAATCCTTCATAGCAAAGGAACTAGATAGCTATACTTTTGTATTATACAATATTCCAGCTTCATTCCCAATGAGTAGAATGTAATCTACATACAAAACAAGAAATGATACAGCACTCCTACTGACCTTTTTGTAAACACAAGCCTCATCTACGTTTTGAGTATAGCCAAACTCTTTGACTGCATGATCAAAATGAAGATTCCAACTGTGAGATGCTTGCTTTAATCCATAAATGGATCTTTGAAACTTGCACACTTTCTGACTTCCTTCTTCGGTAGCTTCCAAACCTTCTGGCTATATCATATAGATATCCTCTTGAATGTTTCCATTCAAGAAAGCTATTTTGACATCCATCTGTCATATCTCGTAGTCATAGTGTGTTGAGATAGATAATAGAATCCTAATAGACTTTAGCATAGCTACCGGTAAGAAGGTTTCCTTATAGTCATTTCTAGCCCTCTGACTATATCCCTTCGCCATTAACCGTGCTTTGTAGGTCTCTACCTTACCGTTAGGGCCTTTCTTCCTCTTGAAGATTTATTTGCATCCAATAGGCTTAATGCCCTCGGTGGATCAACTAAAATTCAAACCGCGTTAGTGTACATGGAGTCCATTTCGGATTTCATAGCTTCCATCCATTTTTTCGCATCGATGTCTAGCATCTCTTCTTTGCAGTTAAGGGGATCATTATCATTTTTATCTGAAATCATATCATATTTTTCACCCAAGTAGACTAATCTATCAGGTTGTGTGATCACTCTTCTACTACATCGGGGTGTTTGTATAGGTATAGTGTGCTCTTGATCAGTGTCTTCTCTTCCCATTGGAGTTTCAGGTTGCCCTTCTAAGGCAATCATGTCCCTCTTGATAGTATCTTGGATGAGCTCTTCTTCCAAAAATACCGCATTCTTGCTTACAAAACAATTTTGCTCGCTTGGGTTATAGAATATATAACCCTTTGTTTCCTTAGGATATCCAATGAAAATACACTTTTCGGTTCTTGTCTCAAACTTATCATTTTAACATGTGCGGAACACCCCCATATCCTCATATGATTCAATGAGGGTTTTTTGCCTGTCCTTATCTCATATGGAGTAAATGGTACTGATTTAGTTGGGACATGATTTAAGACATAGAGCACCGTTTCTAGGGCATATCCCCATAGATATAGAGGTGCTTTTGCGAAATTCATCATAGATCGGACCATGTCCAACAAAGTCCTTTTTCTACGTTTTGAAACACCATTCAATTCTGGTGTTGCAGGTGGGATCCATTGAGAGATGATTCAATTTTCCTTTAAGTAATCCCTAAATTCATCCGAGAGATACCATCTACATCTATCAGAGTGAAGAGTCTTTATTCTTTTATTTAACTGATTCTCTACTTCATTCTTGAACTGTTCGAACTTTTTAAAGGTCTCAGACTTACATCTCATAAGGTGCAAATATCCGTACCTTTAATGGTCATCCGTAAAAGTGACGAAGTATATTAGTCCTCCTCTTGCCGGATGAGAAATGGGTCCACATATGTCACTATGTATAATCTCCAATAAATCTTGGGATCTTCCACTCTTGCCCTTGAAGGGAAATTTTGTCATTTTACCTCGAAGACATGGTTCACAAGTTGGAAAAGGTTCCACTTGGATAGAATCCAATGGACCGTCTTTTTACCAATCTTGTAATCCTATCTAGGTTAAAATGGCCTAATCGAAGATGCCATAGATGTGTGGAATTAGTCGTATTCCTTACTATTTTGAGGTTTGAAATATTCTGAATAGGAATATTCTCAATGTTACTTACATTTTCTAAAGTATTTACTATAAATAATCTGTCAACTAATGTACCTTCTATGATCAAGGAATTACCGTGTTTGATAAAAACACTACTTTTATTAAAAGTTGTTGAGTAACCATCTATCAAAAGTTTAGTAACTGAAATTAAATTCCTTCTAATGGAAGGAACATAAAGACAATTATTTAAACGTAAATATCCTCCTGAAAATACTAGTAGTGGATCACCCACAGCTTGGACTGCAACTATTGCATCCGTTCTAACCTGTAAGTAGAGTTCGCACTCAGTCAACCTTTTTCACAATTGAAGCAAGTATCATTGGTATTGATTGACTTCTTCTTGAAAGTTTTCTTGTTCTTGACTTTGGAAATGTTCTTCTTAGAACCCTGGCCTTTACCCCTTTTTTTCCCTTGCCTTTCAGTTTGGGAGTTGAGACTACATTAGCTTCAACTAAGAAAGAGGATTTTTTATTCATTTTCTGGATATCCTCAGTAGATTGAAGATGATTCAACAACTCTGTCAACATCATTAACAATTTATTCATGTGGTAATTCATGACGAAGTCATTGAATGATGGTGGTAGGGATGCTAACACCATGTTGACGTGCAACTCTCCATCTAATATTGCTCCTAAAACTTTGAGCTCATTTAGATAGCCCATCATCTTCAACATATGATCTCTAACTGGGGCTCCTTCCACCATTTTAATGGAAACCAGGCCCTTAATCGCTATTTGTCTGGCACTGCGATTTTGTTCTCCAAACATCTCCTAAGATTGTACATACTATCCATGGCTGAAGCCATTCCAACATGTTACTGTTGCAACACGTTCGACATCGACCCAATGATACAGCACTTAGCCATTTAGTTATCTTCATGCCATTTTGTGGCTTTGTCCCTGGCTTCCTGGGGAGCATCGGGATCAGGCAACTCAAGTGCCTCAGTAGTCTAGACCCAATGAACTTTCCTGCTGTGAGAACTAAAGTTAAGTTCCTCTTCCAGTCCACGTAATTTGGACTAGTAAGTCTGTTGTCCTCAAGAATCCTAGCTAATGGATTGAAGGATATCATATCTAATGCAAAGGAAAGAAGGCATAAAATAAGCAAGACTAACCACTTTAGATTTATCATGACATGTAACCATTAGATCTGAGTTTTTGATCTGCAATGGTACTGCCAATTGTTTGTCTCATTTATGTGCCCCACAAACACATAAACGAAGAGAAATAACATGATTTCTCCAATGAGCATCGGATGCTCATCTACAACAACTTTGTTGAGTATGAGTGGATTCATCTAATCCATCATATTATAAATATGAGTTTCGATTTGATTTTGGCCTTCAACATCGCAGTGTATCTATCCTTTGGGCATCAACACTCTTTGTTTGGTTAAGCTAACACCCACAGTTTAGGAATGATTTTACAAAAAATACTAGCTTCTGCTTTGGCATATGACTAATGTATTTTTCAAATATCCCTTATCCATGTAGGAATCTACTAGTTACTCTAGATAGAAAATCGAGATCAGCTTCTGCTTTGGCATATGACCATCTTGTTCTCTATACTAGGCAACCAATAGATGGCTATGGAGATCAATCCTTTCGATTCAAATCCCCATTTACAGCTTAATATTTTATAAAGAGGGTTTTTTTTTAAGTGGGAAAAACTTATTCCTATGCATTCATCTAAAACAAACCATCCAATGAAAATACATACATAAGGAAAGAAAAATGCAATCATCCATCACGCATCCAAACCACAGAAAAGTAAAACAACCACATCCATAAGCTTAATTTTGACATCTTGGATTTATAGGGATTCTCCCACTAACTATTTTAGAATTATCTAACTATTTTAGAGTTAGTTAATCCCCAAAATTCCATATTACCAAAATTAAGGGTGAAATTTGGACAACTATTCGCTATTCGCAATAAGAAAAATTTGCCGACCTCAAGGCGATTTTTGAAAGGTATTTGTACTGATATACTTCATCATATGAAGTATTTTAGATCAGTAAAATCATGAAGAATGCATCCGCCCTCCATTCAATCGATAGAATCGAGGTCCGCCATCATCTATAGCCTTCTTGAAGCATCGCCATGTCCAAGTTCTCTTTGATTCTTCAATTGACCACGTCAAGAGCGATTTTCTTTCTTCATTACTTCTTATGTAATATGAAAATAAACTACTCTAGTATCTTACACTAGCCTAAATAATATGTACATCAAAAGAAATTCTCCATGGGAAACCAGTTGTCGGCACAACTACTTAGAGGGAGTAAATAAACCAATAAAACCTTTAATTAATACATTGCAGACTTTTAATTGCTACATTCCAACAATATCAAACCATAAAAATAAAAAACAAACATCCACAATAATTTTTCATATGCATCTCATGTATGGATAGAGGTAGAATAATTCTTTTTGCCCAATTTTCACCAACAGAGATCAAATCATGCTGAAATTATATTAAATAATTTTTAATTCGGCCATAAAGACTGCTAACATCTAAATAAACTTGATATAGTCAATCCTTATGATGTCAGAAGTCACCACAAAAACTTTTGCGTAAAAACAAAATTGTTTGAGCGAGAAAAGCTCAAAATAGTGGTTTTCGAGAACCCTTTCAGAACAACATAATTTTCGAATATTTTAAGTGGGAGCAAAATTAATTGGACTACCATATTAGTTACTGATTATACTTAGAATACACCTAAATAATGTTTGAAAAATTTATCTTGGGCTATAAATTTTTCTCACGACTTTGGGGCTATTCTGAAATAAAACATGTAATTCCCGAAATAAAAATCAGCAAAAGACTATATTTTCGGCCTAACTTGTAAAAATCATATCTCCCAATCCGTTCATCGGATTTTGATGATTCTTGATGCGTTGGACTCGTATTTGAGTCTACTTTTTAACCATCAAAGTTGCTCAGATCTTAGAGTCTAGAACTTGAAATTTGTTTTTTATCTTGCAATTTGCTAAAGATCCTAGAGTTAATTATGTTAATCAAACATAAAGAAATACAACTTTGAAGAAGAAATCAAGGAACCACTGTGGACCCCGATCCGAGAAGGCGACGAGGGACCAATCCCCGTCGGTCCTTTGGATCTCCACATGATGGAGAGCTTTACCAAGGAACTCTCGAAATAAAGCGCCCTATGGCGATAAATGAGATACCTCTTGATCCGGAGCCAGAGCTCGAAACCAAGACATACCTAAAACTATGAAAGAGTCGTCATCCATGGATAGGCCATGAAACCAAAAATAAATGCTCTGTTTGTAACGGATAACCAGAGAAGAGAGGGTCCGTGCCTAATTACGAGTTGGGAAGGTGTTAGGCATCCAACTCGCCCGAGCGCACTCGGTCTCTTATGCCATTTGTATTAACTTTGAAGAGTTTTGAGCGAAAATCATGTGAAATGGGAACAAACATCGTCGAGAAAACATCTACATAAACATGCATGACCCGGGGATGGGAAAGGAAAAATAAACATCCAAGTCCTAACTCATCATATCTAGCCCTAACTCAACATATCTAGGAATGCAGTAATAAACACATGCACAACTACAGCTAAGCAGAATATAGCAGATATGATAAGCTAGAAAAACAGTAAAGCAATAAAAAAAGCTACAGCTAAGCAATAGAATCAAGAAGTAATAAACTGGTGAACAGTAAAGAGCTACAGCTAAGCATGTGAGATAGCAATAAAGAAAACAGTAAATGCTATAATTAAACATGAGCATAAACAATATGAAAAACCGTAAAGAACTATAAGAGCTAGAACTAAATATGGTGAAGCTACAACTAAACATGTCAAGTAGAAACTATAACTAAAATATGTGAATACCAAACCGCAAGCAATCCAATCAAAGAAAGAAAGCACACTAACATGATCTTATATGTAAACACTCCACATAGGGAAAGAAAACACACTAACATTTTCCTATACAAGATATCATAATAATCAACAAATCACAAGCCCTAAAACTCTAAACGTTTTCGCCCGAATCTTGGACGGCCTTACATTCATCCAAGCCACCTATGTATCCCCGCCTCAACAGGAATCAAGGTCACGTAGTTCCTGCGCGTCTATTCTAAACTATGATACCTAACACATCTAGGACCGCTATTCTAGATTCGATCAACTAGACTCGACTAATTGTTAAAAATTCTTGAGCGATTATTTAAATTCAAGTGGATTGTAGATTTTAAGACACCATATATGTCTTAACTAGATGCAAGTTTAGCCCTAAGCTAATGCAAGTAGTTCCTATATCCTATGTACAACTAGGCTGTATGTCTTAAGAAAAATAATGGAATCACTAACGCATCCTATTATAGTCATCAGTCGGCGAAGAGTATCGTCAACTGACCGGACAGAGGCGAGGAGAAACTCCTAGCTAGAACGAACTCCTAACTCTAACACAAACATAAAACACCAAAAACACTCAACACATCTAGGATAAAACTTCTAACTCTAGAGGAAAATCTTTTCGAAAACAGGTTTATTGAGAAGCTTCAAAAGCTTTTTGTGTTTCTAAAAGGTTTACATGGTTTATTTTTGAAGGTTTGACTGGACTTGGGATAAAGATCCCAAGCTGCATACGTACCTCGTGGAAGAGGATCAAGCCAACGTAGTTCGGAAACAAACTTTCCTATTACGCTCCTAAAAATATTTTAATTTCAAATATTTCAATATTTTTGAGTTTTGAATTTCTAATGTTTTTGGATTTTAAAATTTTCAAGTGTTTTTAGATTTTTAAAATGTTTTCACCCTTTTGGTCAAAGGCCAAAGGGAACACATAAAGCAACAGACTAGGGCAAAACCCTAAGGCTAAAGGGAAAATCCCGAACAAGCAAATTAATGTCCCAAGAACATGAAAAGGATAAGATCCCAAGTAGCTCTAACACAACTGAGTAAGCATCTAATCAAGGGGAGTGATAATGACTCTAAAGGATAAACTCATAACTGACATCACTAAGGAGAGAGTACAAGTAGATCAAAACATGTCTAAAAACTCTAAGAGATGGTGCAAATAAGTCAAAGACTCTCTATTAACGCTATCAAAATATGGGGGTAAATAAGTCAAAGACTCGCTAATAACGCTACCAAAGCATGGGTAAATAAGTCAAAGACTCGCTATTAACGCTACCAAGAATGGGGGGCGAATAAGTCAAAGACTGCTTCTAAGAAGATGAAGTAAACATGGGTGCTAGTGAGACTGGGCAAGTCTCCTAAATACAGAAGTGGGCTCCAAGTAACCATATCATTGCCCTTGCAATGATAAATAGGTCTAAGGCAACTAAAGGACTGAGTTAGTCCCTAACTTAATTGGGGGTGTAACTTGTGAGACCCGGGCAGTCTCCTAGAATGGGGGGCTCTAGGTGACTCTTTCATTGCCCTTACAATGAAGAACAAGAACTAATGTCTAATGTTATACATAGAAAAGACTAAAACAAGGGGAAAAATGCTACTCGGACTATACAAGTCTCCTAAAAGATGGGCTTCAGATAACTCCTTCATCGCCCTTTAAAGAGCAAGGAACAAAGGCAATGAGACAAAAAAGAGTAAAAATATGATTTATAGAGAAATATCCCATGCAGACTAGGATAATGGATAATACATGAGCTTGTATAGGCTAAGAAAATATGATCTCAAATCACATCGTTTGTAAACAACATGAGTCTGTAGTGAGTATCAACCAAAATTGCAGACTTAATATGGTAATGATTAAACATACAAAGTAAAATATGTACACCATCGGAGAATGAATATAGAAACTTAAGCTAAAAGGAATGAGCACACAATAGATAGACAAGTATCAAAATTCAATTGGGTTGAACAAGGAAATGAGGTTAGTGTCACCATTAAGGTCTTTTATTTCTCTTATTTCTCATAAGACAGCCAAATGATCTTAATAGCTCTCATGAGCCACATAAAAGAACTAACTATAACATGGGCAGGCTTTGAAATTTCCATGAATCATTCGAGTCTTAGTGTAAGTCCCACAAGTCTCTCATAAGCAAATGAAATGCGATATCAAAACTTCTAATATTTTATTTTCCAATATCGAAGTCTAATAAGATGTAATTGTAGATCCTAACACACTAATTAAAATGAACAAACAAGCTGAAACATTTAACACTAATCCAGACAAACCAAGTCGAATAAGTAATAAACACATCATGACACTTTGGTTTTTTTCCTAAACCATTTCATTTTTCTCTTTTTTTAAAAAAGAAATCAATTACAAGCAGCTTATATAGGAAATTGCATTGAAAGATCTAGAATATAAACACTTGCCCTAAATCCAGTAACCAGTAGACCTAGCTATCCCAAAATTAAAAAAAATGATAGCCAATCTCATAAATCCATTTAAGATGATGCTAAAGTTCAAACATGCTTTAACTGGTTATCATTTTGGACTCTAAAAAATACATCTTAAAGGATTATGCTTTCATATGAAACCTAAGATTTTTGCCCATGATCAAAAAGAAGAAAATTATGACAGACAATGATGGAGGCAAACAAACACAACCTCCTAACCCTCAAAACATCCACAGTAGCATAATACATTACTCATGTGAGAATCACATCAGGAGAATTAAGCTTTGAACGAAAAAGATTTCACTCATGAATTCATAGATGGGGTATTGACAAGAACAAAACAAACAGATTATGTGCCCCTGTTTAAACTAACAAAATGTCGGATAAACATAAAGCAGAGCTATTTTTAGCATATGGATCCTCATCATAAACTAGTGAGAGCATCGCCAAAAAATTATGCAATTATGAGAGCCTGCACATGTTAATCCAGCTTAAAACAAGACCATCACATCTCGCATCAAGACCAGCATCACAAACTAGTCAAAGTTATAGGATATTCACTTAAACATTATGGGCTGGGTAAATCTATTGGAACAAAAGAAAACAACACAGACCATTCTTTCTACCCTTTCTAAAACCTACTAACACTACTACCCAACACATAAAATTGTACAGGTCATTTGAAAGTCAACAACAATATAAATCAGTCATACAAAGCTAATTTAATCCTAGTGCTCATATCTACATGCTACCAAACTAAAGAATTGCTTTTGACATGGGAAAAAAGATAATCTACCCTTGTTGCTGATCTTCTTTTAATGATATGATAAACCCAAAATAAACTGATGAAACACCTTTTTACTTAAATAAAAGCATCAGCCCAATGCTCATTACATGAAAGATTATGCACATTAACTTGAGCTAAAGTTTAATATGCTTCCCTTCTCATAAGATTTTAGCTTCAAAATACTGGGAATGAATTTTCCCCTTCATAGCTCAACTAACACTTAATTCAAATAACCAAAATAAGCTAACCACTATAGCCTAAATACCAAAGAATACATAATTTGAGTCCTCAAGTCATAGAAAAATCAAGCCTAAGATACAGACTCACCCTGTCATTACTTCTGTAAAAGAAACACTTGCTCAAAAAAATCAATACAATAAGACCTTATCAAAAGAATCTTAAGTCTCGATAACAAGTAATTGAAGAAACATGATTGTGCACCAGAGTACTACCCATCATTATCATTCATCTTTCTTCTTCTTCTTTTTTTAAAGTAAAGATGAGGCTCAGATTTCCATGTTCAGTTTCTACATAACACCCGAAGTACAGAGGAAGTCTATAGGTCTTCTTCGTTTTCTCTTCCATTTTTTCTTTCAGATATGCCAATTAAAACTGAAAATCATATAAGGATCGAATTTAAGATCCTTCTCAAACATTCCATTCAGACATGAAGATCCAAATCAAAATTCATCTGAAAATGCCAAATTTAATTTAAATGAAAATGAACTGAACCAATTTGTGAAGTGAGGTGAACCGTTTTTGAGATATACACAAACCAACAGAGAATAACCTTATATATACATGCCTTTTTTTTAAAATCCAACAGATGCTTACTAAAACATATCAGCAACAAACAACCTCTCTTTTAAAAAAAGAAAAGAAAAATCAAATGTCACTGTTCTACTTTGTACAACAGATTCCTGGTTCATAAAAAAGGCACAACCAAAAGACTCAAAAGATAACCTTAACACATTCAACTTAATTTTGCACCTGTTTCTAACTTGTTTATATGAAGATCAACAAGAACTTCACTCAATATTTTAAAAAATAGCAAAACATACAACCTTTACACACAAGCAAAGTAAATCCTTGAACCTCTACTCCTGAAGGTCAAAACCAAAGGGAATCATGACAAAGATATTGTACCTTCCCACCCAAAGCCATCACAATAACAGTTCATATCAAACCACATAATTAATCCTATCTAATTAACAAAGGTAAAAGAATCATTGCTTGATTAATTGATCTGAAACAATTCTTATCAATGCATACAGGTTAAGAGGAAAATGTGCGAAAATTGAAACTTCAAGCATCAGATTTGATCAAGAAATTGACTGTAAAAACAATAAAAGAGAGAACGATGATCCTAAGATAAGAAAAGAAATATAAATACCTTACTTATGATAAAATCATTTTCAGCAAGAACCAAAATAATTAAATTGTCCAAAATTCCAACTAACTTATGCAATTCGATCAAGTGAACTTTGATTTTACTAGAAAACACAAGACTTGTATATTTTGCACAAATCTCAGCACCTTTCTTCCTTTGCTTTTCTTCTCCCTCTTTCTACAACTCTCTCTATCTCTCAATTCTATTCTTAAACCCTCTCTTCTAAAAAAAAAAAAAAACCCTGGGATGGGCAGATCTAAAGGAAAAAAGGAGGAAAGGTTCGGATCTACGGATTTGAGTAAAAATATGTAAATCTAGGGTTTGATGAGTTAGATCTTGAATTTCTAGGGTTTCTAAGGCTAGATCTAGGGTTTAAGAGCTAACAAAAGGTAATAGCTTGGGAAAGAAGACATTGTGAGGATGAAGATGGCCAGCCGGAGCTTGGCCGGAGCTCCGGTGGGATTGCCGGGGAAGAAGAACGAAGAAGAAACCCTAAATCGCCCTCTTTCCCTCTCTGCCTTTCCCTCTTTCTCTCTAAACCTCTGAATTTTCGTGAAAATGAGAAAGCCCTCCCCCTTCTGTTTGTTTTTTTCAACGAGAATAAGAGAGCCCCTTTATATAAATGGAGATATATTTGACTCCCCTCTGTTCATGCCTTGGACTGCCCACATGATGAATTCATGACTATATTTTTTTGTTCTACAAAGAGTGGTCTAGGTGGAAAAATGAAGGGATAAAATATTATAATAAACTTAACCTTTTACATCTAATGGACAAACCCCATTCAGATAATTCACCCCCCTCTTGCCGATTGAAACTTCCCTGTATAAAAAAAAACAGATGAAATATTTGTTCACCTTTTCCTCCCTTGGACAACCCTCCTTAGTGCATTTAAACTACCCTTTTATCCTACAAGGGGGAATTTATCATTTCCATTACTTCAGCTCACTTTGCTCAAAAAAAAAACACCAAACCGTTCATTTGTTTGACCTGCCCCTTCTCCATTAAATGAAAGACACTATACATAAACCTCTTAAAGAATGCTTTGTACCTCATATAATTGACTTCATGCTTAATCGATCTGAGCCGTCCATAGAATCCACTCTCTTTCCCACTCTTTCTAACAAAGATGAAAGAAACCCCCCATAAAAAATCCAACTGATGGGTTTTGTATAGATAAAATAAAAATATGCCAACATCAACACCTCTTCAATTTGGTTATCATACCCCTACCTGCTGTCTCCCTTTCTACTTAAGCCACACAAATAACAAATTTCTTCATTTTCTTAACTGGGCCACCCATTTTAAGATAATTCACCACTCTTATGCTCTTTTGAACAAACAATATTTCTCCCCAGGACAACCTTAATCTGAATAAATCACCACCCTTTTGGCTTGAACAAAGAAAATGACATCACACACTAAATTTTGTTAAAGACACTCACTCAACTTGTCTTTTTGGAAATTTATCCGATTTCTTTTAAATTTTGCTTGGACCTAAATGAGATTCTAACCTACCCTAAGATGTATCTTAGGACACTAATTCACTATATTTTTTAGTTTATTATTCACACAAACATATTTGGGGTTCGGTCAAAATGGGGTGTCTACAACCATGCTGTTTGATCTATTCCTTGAACGGTTGTGATTGTTCTGAACGCTGCAAACCCCGCAAGTTGAACCGATGGATTCTTTTTCTTTGCTCGGACTATTGTGGATGTGAATAACTCTTATTCACCTCTTTAAGGTCGGATCTAATCAATACCTTTATTGTAGAGAATAGAGAAATTGATTGGAAGCCTTTCTCCTTGAAACTATTTTCAATTGGAAGAGAGATAGAGAGAGATGGAAAACAATTTTTTCAAAGGGAGAAGCAAGGGAGAACGAATTTTTGAGTATTCCTCACTTTAAATTTTATTCATTTTATTCAACCCTCTCTCATATATAGAAAATAGAGTTTTGGTTTGATAAATCATTGTTTCTCTCTCCCAATTCCTATCCAATTGAGAAACCAACTTGAATTGAGACTCCTCGAGTGAATGGGACTCTCCCAAACCTCCAAGGCTGTGTGGGGACACTCAAGATATATGGGAGAACGTGTATGGATGCCTCTCTCTAGCTCTTGTGGCCTTATCTAATAAGAGTTGGTGTTGGAAACAAATTGCTTACTTTGTAGATCCTACAATTTAGCAATTCTTATCCAACAAGGAGTTTGAGTGCAACTTAAAGTCCTTGAGCAATTGAGACTCTTTTTCCTAGCTCTCCAACTGATTTGGGAGTGTTGTGGGCCATACAAACCTTACCCAAATGTGTAGTCCTATCCCAATTACCAATTCCGTTCCAATTCCTTAACTTTTGCAAAACCGGTTTGGGAATAACATCCTCATTTGGATTACACATTATTATTCTTATTATTAATCAAATTAATAAATAATAATGTATAATAATTAAATAATTAATTAACAACTACATCCAATAGGAGTTATTTCGCTCCAATTTGTCTTCAAAAAATTCTCTTACTGTCTCTTGTTACTTACTTAACAAAGACATGTATATATACATATATCAACACATACACATATATATATATACACTTAATTAATATCCACATTAATCTAACGAATCATATCCGTCCGTGCAATTACATAAAATGCGGAACCCTGATCTGTTTGGATGTCATCGTGTCATTCGAGTATGAGTGGGATGGTCACAGGGATCCGACGATTGATCTTATAGAACCCTATGGTGGGCCCCACTATGATCTTGCTCTGTAGTTAAACTACACTCGCATTAGGTCAGTGGTCTCCATCGAGACGTAACTCTGAAGATGACTGTCAGATCATCTTACCCCTAATCACATCATGTATGTGCAAGTCCTTTCTTCGTAACTACATCTATTGAGTTGATTCATACGGGAGGCGGACACCATTTACCCCCTTGGCCTACTCTTGGTATACCATTTTGGTCAAGCAGTATTCGGCCTCCAAATGCATTTGTAAAATCTTTTGAAAAAAAAATCAATGTTTCATTAAACTTTCCGATAAGCATTTTATCAAATCCGCTTGGCCAGACTATTTAATATGCATACCGCTCTGACAAAATTGTAGATGTCAATCCCTAAATTTTAGGGTGAAGAATCCCTTGTTGAGTATCACTATTAGTCTCGAGGGTTTCCTCTAGGATATAGCTCTATCCAAATGTGACTCTAAAATAGAATCACTATAAGTTATACTAACACCCTAGAACAGGCTGACATACCAATAAGATCTCTCAGGTCTAAGGACTTATGAAGGGTCCTGTCTGGAAGAACAACTTTATACTTTCTTGTCCGCAAGTTGTTCTTTATTTGACCCGGTTCAGTTGGGTGATCCAATCGTCGCACCCACACTTCTTCCTTAGGGCCCACTACGCAGATGACCGAGATAAGTCACCTCACGACACGTGCATGTAGGCAAGACTGGTGCTAGTTGTATACAGAAAGAGATGTCCAGTCTCTTTTCCTACTAGGAACAATTAACGCTTGCATACAACCGAGATACCATATCTCCTTGCTCCCTTGGATCTGTGAATCATTTGAGCATGGCATTTCTACAATGCTACCTAAGGACGAACATGTGTCAATAAACAAGCACATCACACACATTCATTAATATAATTACCCATTCATGTCATGAAATAAACCTTTATTAATTAATAAATGGCATTCTACTGGCTTTTCAGGGCATATACTCTAACACATGAAGCATATGTTTCCATCTTCCTTTTGTTTTTCACTCGAGTTTGGTGTGGATTTTCCGCTTCCAATATCATCCCAAGTGGGGACCATTCCTGTCATCTTCTTCCAATTCTTTTTGCCTTCGTGCTTTGAAGAGAAAATTTTATTGAGTGGACATTCCAGTATAAGGTGACTCTAAGCACCGGATGTCTTCATTTTCACTTTCTTTCTCTTCTTTATTCCTTCTTTCTTATTTTTCTTTCTCCGTAGACTCTAGAGTTTTGTATTGTTTCATCATCATCGCTATCGGCTTCACTTGATGTAGAGGTGGCCTTGAATGCGAATATTTTCTTCTCTTTTTCCTTTAGCTTCTTCTAATCTTCATGGTTATTGAGGACCATCTGATGTAAGATGAGTGATCTGATGAGCTCCTCCATTGTAAGCTTGGTGAGGTCCCTAGCTTCTTAAATAGCGGTCACCTTTGGGATCCCAAATAGTGGGGAGTGACCTTAAAAACTTAGTCACCAAATCATTTTAGAAAAAATTCTACTAAGAGATTCCAATTCATTTACTATATTTGTAAAGCGGGTATACATTTCGGAAATATTTTCATTTAAATCCATTTTGAAAAGTTCATACATATGAACCAACAAATATATTTTGGATTCCTTGACTTGGTCGGACCATTCATGGGTAAACTCAAGTATATCCCAAATAACTTGAATTCCTCGGTAGACAAGGCACAAATTAGTGCATTTATAGCCTTTGAATTTAATGTGCTTGTCTCTTCTCCTCCATGTTCCATTCTTCAAATAGTGTGGAAGGTGGGGGGGGTATATACCCCATATTGACAATTTTCCGTATTAGCTCAGTGTTGATTGATTGAAGATAAATGCACATATGAGCCTTCCAATATCCATAATTGGACTCATTGAAGAAAGGGTTTTGGAGTGGGCCTTCCAGAAATCTAGTTATAGATGCCATTTCACAATTAGACATCGGGATACCAAAAGAAATATTTTCTCTTTTAGATTTTAAAAATCTCTCCTAAGAGCCTTAAGCTCTGATACGAAAAAGAAATAATGTGTGAGGCCCAGTATGGTGGCAACCTGAGGGGGGTGAATATGGTTTTAGAAAATTTTGCTTTTGAAAAACTTAATTACCAAATTGAAATCCAAGAACAGGTTTAGAAATGAATGCAAGGAAAATAAAATAAAATGCACAAATGAAAGTAAAGAAGAGAAGGAAAGTGTGCATCGTGATTTTATAGTGGTTCGGTCCAGAACAATGGACCTACATCCACTCCACCACAGGTGGTTCCACTAAAACCTGATCTTCTTAATGAGATGGCTCTACATCTCCTCCACTTGTCATCCGAGATGGCTTTGTGCTTCCCTCACTTGCGTCCAAAGGCGTCTCCAATTACTTTCCCACGAAGATGGCTCTACCTCTCCCAACACCTGCCAAGTACATTGATAAAGAAAGAAATAAAATGCCTCTTCAAATCTTTTGCTCACAAGAATAAAATAGAAGATGTACGAGATAAAGCCTAGAGTCCAATCCCTCACAAAGTATTCCAAGAGAAGCACAAGGGTGTTTCTCACTCAATATTAAGTTCAAATAAGGCTTTAGAGTATTTCTTAAGTGATTAAGGGGGAAGAACTCCTTTATATCGAGGTAGGAAAAAAACTAGCCACTATGGCACTCCCAACGAAGTAATCTCAAGTGATCTTCTGACGCTCGAGCAACTAGCCGTTGCATATATCTATATCTATCTACTATAATAAGCCGGGATGAAAAGAGAGAGTTTTTTCGATTTTTTTGAAAAATCCGTGAGAATTACACCTCACATTTTTTGACTTTTTTGAACAAATGCCCCCATTCAACTCATATAATTGCAATCCTACCCCCCCCCTCCTTTATGCTTTTAACAAAGGCACCCATTAGATCATATAATTTCAATCCTACCCCTCCTTTATGCTGTTAACAAAGGCACCCATTAGAGCCGTATAATTTCGATCTTACCCCCCTCCTTTATGGTTTTTTAATTAAAAAACTATAGGGTGATCTTGACCATCCGATTTAAGATAAGAGGAATTATGGAAACATCTATAGATTGGAGGGCTAGGATCGGCCTATGGAAATGATTTTTGGGGCACAACCTATTTATGTTGTGTTCCATCACATGGACGGTTTGGATCAACCTATCACGTGGTCCGTACCATTCTTTGTCGGCCCGTGCATCGCACGGGTTTTTTACTTTTTTACTTTTTTGAACAAATGCCCCCATTCAACTCATATAATTGCAATCCTACCCCCCCCCCCTCCTTTATGCTTTTAACAAAGGCACCCATTAGATCATATAATTTCAATCCTACCCCTCCTTTATGCTATTAACAAAGGCACCCATTAGAGCCGTATAATTTCGATCTTACCCCCCTCCTTTATGGTTTTTTAATTAAAAAACTATAGGGTGATCTTGACCATCCGATTTAAGATAAGAGGAATTATGGAAACATCTATAGATTGGAGGGCTAGGATTGGCCTATGGAAATGATTTTTGGGGCACAACCTATTTATGTTGTGTTCCATCACATGGACGGTTTGGATCAACCTATCACGTGGTCCGTACCGTTCTTTGTCGGCCCGTGCATTGCACGGGTTTTTTACTAGTATACTATATAGTAGAAGAGAAAAGGAGATAATTATTTGAATTTCTTCCAAAATTCTAATAGAATTACACATCATTTTTTTGACTTTTTTTAACAAAGGCACCCATTCAACCCACATATTTTCAATCCTACCCCGTCCTTTATGCTTTTTAACAAAGGCACCCATTAAAGCCACATAATTTCAATCCTACCTCCCTTCCTTTATGCTTTTGTAATAAAAAAAAGTGGACAAAGTCACTTTGCAAAATTACGGATTGGGTACATATGTTACAAATACTATAGATTTTTGTGAACATATAACATAATACTATGGATTCAGGACGCCTTTCAAAATATTGAAGAATTCTGGGCACCTTAAGAGGCACAACATATTATGGAAACCTCTATAGATTGGAGGGCTAGGATCAGCCTATGGAAATGATTTTACGGGCACAACCTATTTCTGTTGTGTTCCACACATGGACGGTTTGGATCAACCTATGATGTGGTCCATACAATTCTTTGTCGGCCCGTGCATCGCACGGGGTTTTTTACTAGTGTGTGTGTGTGTGTGTGTGTGTGTGTGTGTGTGTGTGTGTGTGTGTGTGTGTGTGTATATATATATATATATATATATATATATATATATATATATATGAGGAAAAGGATTGTGAGCTTGAGCATTGGAACATATTCGTGAGCTTGAGCTCAAAAACCATTGAGGCCCACATGGTTAGGATGATCCAAAGCATTCACTAGAAAGGGCCTTACATAGATAGGGTGTGTACAAAAAATCAGCTCCATAGGATCATCCTAACCCATCCATTTGTGGAGGTCAAAATGGACAGACCACTAATCTGCCCATTTTTGCCCTCCACTTTTAGAGGGGTTAGGATGATTCAATGGAGCTGATTTTTGGTACACACCCTATCTATGATAGGCCCTTGCAAATGAATGGTTTGGATCCTCACAGAAATTGTGGGACCCATGTGATTGGTGCACTCAAGCGCACCATTCCTTATTAGAGCTTGAGCGCACGAACATATTCCTCTACATATTCCTCTATAGAGAGAGAGAGAGAGAGAGAGAGAGGGAGAGAGAGAGAGAGAGAGAGAGAGAGAGAGAGAGAGAGAGAGAGGGAGAGGGAGATACCGAAAATGGGTGACTTGAACTTCATCTGATCTTCATATTTGATCTTCTCCTATACTCCGAGTCTTTATCTTCTTGGATTTTTTTGTTTGGCTTTCTTTGATTCATCAATATAGCTCCATAGCCTTTGAGCCAAGCTTCCTTGACTTTGATGTTTAAGTAATTCTACAAATTAAGAGTGTCAAACACATTTAGTAATTATAATCACTTGCGTTTGGAATCATCAAACCCGACAGATGATTGCCAAGGGTTGAACCTTTAGGCTTACAAAACCGTTGGTAAATCTTTTTATCGCCCAATAAATCATCCATCAATAAAAGTTAGGATTTTGCCAGTGGTAATCAAAACCACTACTAGAGGTATTTTACATTTTTTTCTAAAAAAATATTAAATTTTAAAAAATCTTTACCGGTGGTCTTGACCGACGGCACAAACCCTTTTTCTAATCACTTGTGTTTGGAATCATCAAAACACGATAAGTGATTCTAAAAATATATAAATTTTAAAAAAATCTTTACCGGCGGGGGTCATGACCGACGGCACAAACCCTTTTTGTAATCACTTGTGTTTAGAATCATCGAAACACGATAGCTGATTGTCAAGGGTTGAACCTTTAGGCTTACAAAACCGTTGATAAATCTTTTTACCGCCGGATAATTCATCTGCCAGTAAAAGTTAGAATTTTACCGGTGGTAATCAAAACCGCCACTAGAGGTATTTTACATTTTTTTCCCTAAAAATATAAAATTTTAAAAAATCTTTTTCGGCGGTCTTGACTAAGGGTGGCAACGGTTCGGTTTCAACCCCAAACCGAAACCGAACCGAACATTCTTACCTCCAAACCGAAACCGAACCGAACCGAACCGAAACCGAAATACTCCAAACTGAACCGAACCGAACTGATCATTCACTCCAAACCGAACCGAATCGAAACCGAAATACTCCAAACCGAACCGAACCGAACCGAACCGATCATTCAGTCCAAACCGAAACCGAACCGAAATACTCCAAACCGAACCGATCATTCACTCCAAACCGAACCAAACCGAACCGATAAAAAGGGGCAAATTTTTCATTTTCCTATGAAAAGGAGCGCATTTATCATTGTCCAAACCGTACCAAACCGAACCGAAACCGAAACCGAACCGAACCGATCATCGGTTTGGTCGTACCGAACAGAAATTTGATTCGGTTTGGTTAAACCAAACCGAAACCGAATTTTCAGTTCGGTTCGGTTGATTTTGCCACCCTTAGTCCTCACCATGGCCATACCCTTTTTCTTAAAAAAAAAAAAACATATTGGTCATGACTGCCGAGAAAGATTTCTTTTTAATGAGGGAGATATGAATTTTACAAGTTGGACAATGTTCATCCTATATTTTGGACCCTTGAATGGGTATATATAAAGTCCCAACTCCATGTGACCGTTTGGGGGGTAAAACAGTCAAAACTGGGTAAAAAATCCAACTAGCCGTTGCACCCCAACGGCTATATTTTTTTTTAAGAAAAACATTTCTCGGAGTTCCGAGAAATTCTCCGAGTTTCGAGAATTCAAACAGAGCTTTTAATTTTGGAAGAGCATTTCTCGGAGCTCCGAGAATAATTCTCGGAGTTCCGAGACTGGTTTCCAGCAAACAGTGTCGAACTTGTAAAATTCATATCTCCCTCATTTCTCGTCGGATTTTGATGTTCCTATACTCTACGGATATGAGAAAAATGAGAGCTATCTGTTAAAAATATTTTTAAAAATATTTGAAAATATTTTAAATAAGTTTTGATAGGATTTAGTTGCTGGTCCAGGTTGTTGCTTCAGAACTCTGTTTTGTTCATTCTTGTGTTGAATGCCATATGGGTCCCAACATGTTGGTACACCACCATGGCCATTCACCTATCCATTTAAGTCCTTAAAGGGTGTGTTAGTCTCTTTGAAAAACATATTTTTAGGGGTTTTAAGATGTGCCTTGATAAGAGAAAACACAAGAGAGATAGGTGATACAATCTACCCTTTTTACCATTCTCTTGAATGAACTCTTGAGGTAGCCATTGCTTGATCTTCTCTTTGAGTGCATGGCTTGCTTTGGGATCTTCAAGGTTGAGCTTCTTTGCTTGACACCTTCCAAGGATGATGCCACCATTTGGTTCAAGCTCTTTTGCAAGTTGTTGATCCACAAGCTTTGGCCTTCATTGTTCTTCCTTTGTTTGTTCAATGCTTTGAGATGGTTGATGATGAGCTTCTCCTTGGTACCTCCAAGGTGTGATTGGTCCAAGTATGTTCCGAGCTCTTTTGCCATTGTGTTTGGTTCATCTTCAAGCATAGGCCAACAAGGTGTGTGCTAGTATGATTTGACTTGTGTAGTACCTGT
Source organism: Tasmannia lanceolata (assembly GCF_043159265.1). NCBI lineage: Eukaryota > Viridiplantae > Streptophyta > Magnoliopsida > Canellales > Winteraceae > Tasmannia > Tasmannia lanceolata. Next base: position 39,161,469 of record NW_027518683.1, on the reverse strand, counting down.
CTAAAGCACAACACTCAAGGCAAATGATTAGTTCATAAACGACTAATCAATTTGCGTTTGTTAATCATAAAAACAAGGTGATTGAATAAACCCATGGGGAACCCTTGGGCTTACAATCTCCCCCTTTTTTATGATGACAAACCAAATTGATTAGATAGGTGGGAGGAACCTCTTATGAGGATTAGATAGACAATTTAATCATTACTACTCCCCCTCAACATATGCATGTGTTATATTTAACAAGTTATAATACAAGAATGCATATGATAATGGATCTAATCAATTATACAAATTCTCCCCCTTTTTGGCATTAGCAAAAAGGAAGGATTAAGCATTTAAGCACAATTACATAAAGCATCAAAGATATTCAATGAGAATATGATGCTCCCCCTAACTTCTTATCATGAGTTACCAATTAAAATCAAAGTATAATCCAAAGTATATATGGCATGATAAGAAACAATCAACATAGGAAATGAATACTCACAAAACAAATCAAGCCTATGTTGGCAAAATAAAGAGACATTTCAATTTTAGCAAAAAAATTTTAGGGTGTATCTTTGTATATATATAAATCCAATATAATTCTACCCTATGACCCGTAATATAATAATAGATTAGCAAGTTAAAGCTTATATTTTACTTATCATGAAAGAAAACAAGCAAGTTTAAAGTTTAGCATGATAAGCCCCCCCCCTTTTTTAAAAAAATTTAATGATATGCAATTTTTAGCATAATTAGTGGGAAAATGCTTGAATGGATAGTGTAAGCATCTTACAATGATCCATATAAACATAAAGATAGCAATAATTAGCTCCCCCCTAGTATTTGTCATTGGCCTTAGATAAACCTAAGATTTAAGGCATGACATGACCTAATAGGCCAAAGATATGACAATGGAATACTTGGCCACCAAAACTTATTCTTGGAATAGATGATATCATATTAGACCATCTAAGATAAGTCAAAAAGCCTAGAAGAATATGTCACTAAGACCTAGGCTATGGGCTTCTTGTCTTAAACTCTAAAACACAAATAAAAGCACAAGACAAGCCCGAACACCCCATATGGAGCAATCATGCTCCAAATGAGTGAACTTATCATATGTGAGGTGATAACCACATTAGGAATCATATGATAAGTAACTAAGGACAAATTTACCTTTAAGCTCCCCCTTTGAAAATGAATCATGCAATGCATGAATCCAAAGGGATGTCCTTGCATAGACTCCAAAGGTTTTTGGATATATTTTCCAAAAGATGACATGTTAGACTCAACCCTTGGACTACAATGACACTTACTCTCCAAGTGTCGGTTTATCATGATAAAATGATAGCCATAGTTTAGCTCATCATGATAAACAAGCATAGCACAAAAGATTTTCAATCTTTGGCTCATGCTCCCCCTAAATGTGATATCATATTTTCAAATTCACGCTTTACTTCCTTAAGTATGTAACATACATAACTAGCTAGGGAGATCACATATATATGTATACCTATTCATGTTTGAGATGTTGGCACAAGGCCAATTTGTTAGATATTTTAATTAATGTGAATGTACCATCTCCCTCTTAGAATCTAAGAAGGCTAAGGGCACCAATTGAGTGACTTTTAAGATTAAGATTTAACATCTCATATGTGTAGATATTATCAAACAAGGGGTGATAACTATAGAATATGTATATACCAATTTGAGTTCAATTCTATAGGACTAAGACATAGTGAGAATGGTCAATAAAATACCATGTCTTAGAGAGACATCCATGATTCATAAAGGTGAGAGTATACCTTACAAGAAGGATATGATCCATATCAAGGCCTTCATGGATAGTCTACTATGTTTGGACAAAGTGAACATGACAAATGAAGTACAAGGTCCAAACATTACATCTACATCCACAACCACATGTAAAATGACAAGGTATTAGGCACAAAAGTGCATAAGCCCATTGAAAACCAAAAATGTGTGGGAGGCACATGTTCCCATCATAATCTAATGTATACAACCACCTTAGTGAATTTTAATTTTACTCAAGTGAGTAAATGCCCAAATATGATTCTAGATTTCTATGATATTTTCATTTGAAGTCATACATTGAATCTAGATTCATGATTTAACTTTCCTATATAATATATATCCTTTTATGAACCTAGGGAAAGATCCAAGGATTTTATAATATATATGTATCAAATGATGCAAACTACCTTGGACACATGTATTCCATTTATGAACTTTCATGACTACTTGAACAAAATACATATAACATATCTATACATATTAAGGTTCATCTTAGTCATGAGATTATCCAATTAAAGCTATTTGGAAATACACTAATTTTTAACCCATCTATGATTCTTATTAGATTTGATGAAAATCATTAAGCATGTAATAGAATGGGTTTTGATAGGACAATTAGGTGCAAAGTAATAAACATGTTTGTTCACCTAAGGCACAAAAAGATATCTAAGAAGGGATTTGAGTTATTTTCTTAGACATAGCATCTAATACCTTAGTTTTGCTAGAAATGATATATTAAAACAATTAAATACTCAATTGTCTAGCAAGTGCCATGTTTGTCCAAAATAAAGTTAAAAGAATAGTACTTTGGCATTTTCTCAATTTTTGCTCAAATACTATTTGATTGCCAAAAATAGTTTCATTTAAGTTCAAGCTTTAAAACCTATGGGTTTCTTTTCTTTTGGTTTTTCTAGAATGATGTGATCAATTAGCCTAACTCCTAGCAACTACCAAAACGGGTTCAAATTTTAAAGATGTACTTGAAGCTTTTAATTTGAACACATGGGCAAGAGATGTTGTTGTACACTCTATAAGGATCAATTTATGGTTTTCACATTAAATGCTCTATTGTGGTTGTCATGTGGATGAATGACATATTTTAAGTGCATGATGATTTTTAAGTATATGTGGGCACTTAAACTAGGAAACTCAAAATGATATTCAATTAGGCTCATCATATCAAAGTCTCAAATTAATTACATTCAAGCATATAGACTTTGAGTTTTAAGGTGATATATATAGATATATGTTAAGCAAATATGAGAATATGATATCTATATACACATGTTTTGAAAGTATTTTCAATTTTAGGCACAACATGTATTGATACAAAAAAAAAATTAAACAAGAACAAGCACATTATATCAACAAATATATTTTCAAATGATATTCAATTAAAGCACATCCCCTAATCTAAAATAAACACAATATAGATCATATTAGGGGTTTTGGAACCCAAACCATCTTAGTTCCAAGCAAGTTTGTCCTAGGTGATAAGTCCTTTTTAACCCAAACAAACTTACTACTTTTTACAAATCTAAACATACATTTAGATTTGTAATGTCCAAATCTACCACAAAAATCACAAGACATATATGAGTAGGTAGATGGACGGGATGAACAAGATGATTTACAAGAATGATTATGATGAAAACTATATTTTGCACTTTCTTGTAAATAATGATTTTCCAACATTAATGTTTCATTCTTGATATTTAAGTCATTGATTTCTATTTTAAAATTTATTAATTCAAGAGATGAAAGCATTTTAATTTTCTCTTCTTCTTCTTTAAGGAGTAGATTTTCCTCTCTTAGTGAAGCAATAGTATCACTTAGTTCAATAAAATCTTTTTTAAAAATTTCATTTTCTTCACTAAGATGTGCATGATCTATTTCTAGTGACCTAAACTCCTTGTGAATACTAGCTAAATTGTTTTTCAAGTTTGAATTCTTAGCTAGTTGATCCTCAAGTTTCTTATGTAATTCTTGGACATTTTCAACAAGTACTTCAAATGTGAATTCGACATTATCCAAGGGGTCTTCATTAGATAATCCCATTAAGCACATGTTTTGATTTTGAAGATTTTCAATAGAGTCCAAAACATTTTTAACATTTTTACAAGAGGATACTTTTTCATAAATGTTAGGTGGTAATGCACAACATATTGTAATTAAGGCTTTTGTATTTAGTAAAGATAATTTTTTTATCATAATCATTTGATCTTTTAGATTTAACATTTAAATCAAAACCATTTTCAATTATCTTTATCATATCTTTATCTAGACCTTTTAAGAATGTCTTCATATGGATCAACCATGATCCATAATCCGAACCATCCAAAATAGGTAGTCTAGATCCCATCTTTTAAGTTGCCAAAAAGTTTGATCTTTTAACTCTTAACCGGTTAGGGTCTTAATCAAGAGCCCAAGCTCTGATACCAATTGAAATCCAAGTAGTGACTTGGTTTGGCAACCTAGAGGGGGGTGAATAGGATGTTTATAAAATCTTTACCTTTTAAAAACTTTTCCTAAGATTTCACCCAAGACTTATCCATTGTTTAATTAAGTTTGAAATAGTTGAACTTAAACAATATTACAAATTAATATAAGTTCAAAACCCTTGTTGATTAGCAAACTTAATTAGGTAATTTTAATAGCCTAGATAGCAAGGTTAAGATATTTAGGTTGATTATCAATGCTAACTACTCACTCAATTCTAAGCACAAATAATCAAATAAGAGAGTGAGAGGGAGTGAGAGAAATACCAATCACACAAGTGACACAAAGATTTATAGTGGTTCGGCAAACGGCCTACTCCACTATTCTCAAGGTCGCACTTGAGGATTTCCACTATTGAGACTTCCACGACGCCCGACTCTAAGGCTTTTACACTCCAAGGGAACTAAATAAGGATGCCCTTCCACCTTTACAATGACTCTCCTTCTCCGCCGAGTTTTAAGCGGTTCACCCAAGGGAATTAAAAACAACGGATGCCCTTGCCACCGATCGAATAAAGAAGAAGATAAAAGCTTTGCCTTTATGTAGGCTACAATGCAAGTTGAAGCTCCAAGGATGCTCTCAAGAATAAACAAGTTTAAGCCTAAACCAATCTCAAAAGATTTTCTCAAATCAAGGCACAAAGAGTTTGGTTGGTGAGAGAATTTAACCCAAAAATAGTTCACAAATGATTTTCTAGGGTTTGTTGAAGTTGGACAATGTTCATCCTATATTTTGGACCCTTGAATTGGTATATATAAAGTCCCAACTCCATGTGACCGTTTGGGGGGTAAAACAGTCAAAACTGGGTCAAAAAATCAACTAGCCGTTGCACCCCAACGGCTATATTTTTTTTGAAGAAAAACATTTCTCGGAGTTCCGAGAATTCAAACAGAGCTTTTAATTTTGGAATCTGGAGCATTTCTCGGAGCTCCGAGAATGTTCTCGGAGATCCGAGCTCGGAGCTCCGAGAATAATTCTCGGAGTTCCGAGACTGGTTTCCAGCAAACAGTGTCGAACTTGTAAAATTCATATCTCCCTCATTTCTCGTCGGATTTTGACGTTCATATACTCTACGGATATGAGAAAAATGAGAGATATCTGTTAAAAATATTTTCAAAAATATTTGAAAATGTTTTAAATAAGTTTTGATAGGATTTAGTTGCTGGTCCAGGTTGTTGCTTCGGAACTCTGTTTTGTTCATTCTTGTGTTGAATGCCATATGGGTCCCAACATGTTGGTACACCACCATGGCCATTCACTTATCCATTTAAGTCCTTAAAGGGTGTGTTAGTTTTTTTGAAAAACATATTTTTAGGGGTTTTAAGATGTGCCTTGATAAGAGAAAACACAAGAGAGATAGGTGATACAATCTACCCTTTTTACCATTCTCTTGAATGAACTCTTGAGGTAGCCATTGCTTGATCTTCTCTTTGAGTGCATGGCTTGCTTTGGGATCTTCAAGGTTAAGCTTCTTTGCTTGACACCTTCCAAGGATGATGCCACCATTTTGTTCAAGCTCTTTTGCAAGTTGTTGATCCACAAGCTTTGGCCTTCATTGTTCTTCCTTTGTTTGTTCAATGCTTTGAGATGGTTGATGATGAGCTTCTCCTTGGTACCTCCAAGGTGTGATTGGTCCAAGTATGTTCCGAGCTCTTTTGCCATTGTGTTTGGTTCATCTTCAAGCATAGGCCAACAAGGTGTGTGCTAGTATGATTTGACTTGTGTAGGACCTGTCTAAAGCACAACACTCAAGGCAAATGATTAGTCCATAAACGACTAATCAATTTGCGTTTGTTAATCATCAAAACAAGGTGATTGAATAAACCCAAGGGGAACCCTTGGGCTTACAATTTTGAAATCTCAAAGAATGTGCCTTCTAATCTTGTTTTTGCCTTCCTAACCTGTATTCCTAGCCCAAGTAGAATTATATCATAATCCTATGTCTAAATAGACCAAAAAAAATTTAGTGAGTTTCTACTACCCTCTCTAATTAACCACAAAAATGTTCCCTTCACATATCTGGTGATGTTTTCATGGCGGGGAAGGGGCCAAAAGACAGATCTTCATAAAATTGAGAAAAAACTTTTGTTGATAGACGCTCATAATTGTTAGAGAAGGAAGAGAAGAGGGAGACTTAGACTCGAGAGTGATGAAGGACAAAATATTGAAAATTAAGAATTGCTCAAAAAAATGAATATAGCTTCTGTTTACTAAAATACCCCTAAAATAATAGTTGAAGTTGTAAAAAATTGAGGGTATTTTTGTAAAATAGTATAATGAAATCGGATTTAGGACTGACCCATAGGTTTTTTATTAGTTGCTTTGATCCGATTTCGGATCCTATGATAGGGATCTGAATTGTGTTAATTGATCCTATTAATATGTCTAGATCCTGTTTGTTTAAGTTCGGATTCGGATAGTCTATCAGACCGTCTGGATCCATTGACACCCCTAATCCCAAACAAGAAAATGGAAGAAGCCTGGAGTTGGTTTTGCTATCCCTCTTATTGTGGTTATTCTCTTGTTGAAGTTTATAAGCACACTCTATGATGGGGTATGAAAAACAGCAGCCAATTAGCTGTTGACACGTGGCTCCAAGATGGCTCACCGCAAATCCAGTGTCCGCCCAGGGGTAGTTTGGTAATTACCTAAGAGTAGGTAAACTTAAACCTGTGAGAGGCCGACACCTGTCCTTGGGGTAGGTAATCCAACCACCCCAGGTTTCCCTCTATAAAAAGCCTTTCAGGGCTCAGACCAAAGGGTAATAACTTCCCAACCACCACTCTTAAAAACTCGTTCTGCACTCCTGCTCATGCTGACTTGAGTGTCGAAGGGCCTGTCCGGAGCAACGACTCCGGGTTGGTCTTCTGACCTCGTCTGCTCTTGTGCAGGACTCAGCTCCCTCACTTCGGTTCCGCAGGACTCAGCTCCTTCACTTCGGCTCCTCGGGTCCTCCAGTTCAGCCCTGACGTCACTGCCGCATCTGTTACCGATTTTTGGCCTAACAGATTAGCGCCATCCGTGGGACCGCGAACTAAAAGCTGTTCAAATCCCCTTACAAAATGGCAGGACGGAGGAATGCTCGGGTACAAACAGCACGAACTACCCGAGCCGTGCTACCTTGCAAGACCCGGAGCGAACGAATCGCCTCACAGGTGGTGGCTACTTCTGCTACAGTAGAACAGAGCCCACCTCGTTCAGAACACATCAATCCCACGCCCACTCCGGATCAAGTTCAAGCTCTCTTTCAACAGATGACGGCTCTTGTCGGTCAATACCAACAGCTACTCCAAGCGCCTCCCCAACATCCTCCGGAAGCTCCACGACCCGTACAAGAAAGGTCGAACGCCCACAGGGGAGAGTCAGAGCGCCACGGTGAAGACCGGACTCACCACTCAAGGCAAGTCCAACACTCCAGAGCCAAGCATGCCCATACAGAACCTCACCACCGCCGGAGGTCACGGTCCCGCTCTGCACGAAAGCATCGAGCCCAGGAAGACCACGCGCCGCAGGAAAAATTCCGGCCTCATCGCAGGAGTCCGGAAAGTCAGTCCGGCTCCGCGGCGAGCCAATCGGTGGAGAGAAACAGGTTGCTGGGCCGACCAGACCGTAGAGCTGATCCGATGCTACGAAGGATAGAAGAAATAGACCACCGTATAGAAGAGCTGGCAAAAGACCAGAGCCGGCCTGCTGTGAGGGCGTTCTCAAGCAGAACGTCGTTCACCGACAATGTTATGAGCGCCCCAGCGCCCAGGGGGTTTAAAATGCCAACCGTCCCACAATATGACGGGACCACCGACCCTGTGGACCATCTGGAAACATTCAGAACGATGATGCTCCTCCACGGCGCGTCCGATGGTTTCCTCTGCAGAGCATTCTCGACCACACTGACTGGTGCGGCCCGGGACTGGTACTCAAGGATCAAACCGGACTCCATCAGCAACTTTGAAGACTTTGGGGACGATCTGGTCCGCCATTTTATGAGCAGCCGTAGGCCAAGGAAAACAACAGCATCCTTGATGGCCTTGCTGCAGGAGGACAATGAGCCTCTAAAGATGTTCGTCAGCCGTTTCAACAGGGAGGCACTCCAAGTGCCGAATTTGGATCCCTCAGCAGCCATGGACGCGCTCCTCGCAGGCGCTAGATCTAACGATTTCCGCCGGTCAATGGCTCGCCAAAACCCGCACTCACTGGCGGATCTGATGGTCGGAGCGGAGGAATATATAGCAGTGGAAGAGACACTGGCGGCCCTGGACTCCAATCGGAGAAGAACCTCTGAAGACAAGAACCCTACCAGGCAGCGTAGGGAGGATAAGGCCCCCAGAAGAGAGAAGTCCCCCCAGAGGAGGGAAGAGAACTTTACCCCTCTCAACACCTCCCGGAGACACATACTAGCCGCAATCAGAGGAGAAAAGTTCGTTAGATGGCCGACCGGAATGATCTCCAAGGGAAGGAAGAGAGACAAATTGAAGTACTGTCGGTTCCACAGGGACCACGGTCACGACACGGACGAATGCTGGCAGCTCAAGGAAGAAATCGAACTGCTGATTGGCCGGGGATACTTGAAAAAGTATGTCATAAGTGACGGCCACAGAAGAGAGCGCAGAGAGAAGAGTCCCCAGGGCTGGAGCCCTCGACGGTCACAGCCGCCCCCTGCCCGGGATCAATCTCCTCTGCCATCCAGTTCACAGCCAGAGGTGTGCCGATCCCAGCCAAAGGGGGTCATCAGCACGATTATGGGCGGACCGGCCGCTGGAGGCACATCATCTGCTGTTCGAAAGGCATATGCACGCCGAGTCAACGCCGTGTACACATGCAGCAAAAAGATGAAGAGAGAGAATGAAATCTCCTTTTCAGATGCGGATCTCGACAACTTGATACTGCCACACGACGACGCCCTGGTCCTAACTATGCTCGTCGCAAACTGGGAAGTGAAGAAAATCCTTGTCGACAACGGCAGTTCGGCAGATATCCTGTACTATCATGCTTTCCAGAAAATGATGATAGGTGATGACTGTTTGAGGCTGGCAAACTCCGATTTGTTCGGTTTCTCAGGGGAGGTCATGAAAGTGGAGGGACAAATTGAACTCCTAGTCCTCGTCGGAGAGCCGTCTTGTCAAGCCTTCGCGATGGTCAACTTCCTGGTAGTGAGGGTCACTTCGGTTTATAACGCTATCTTGGGACGACCCGGCCAGAACTTAATCCGCGCAGTCGCTTCAGCATATCACCAGAAAATGAAGTTCATAACTCCAAACGGCGTGGGAGAAGTTCGGGGAGACCAACCACAGTCCAGGGAGTGCTACGCCATGGCACTCAAGGGCAAAAATGCAGTGGAATCGCTGCCAATTGAGCTACTCGATCTGAGGGACGAAGCCCAGGGAACTCAACCCGCCGAAGACCTCATCTCCATCCCTCTATGCAAAGGCGATAATGAAAAAGTCGTTCAGATCGGCTCCTCTCTAGGCAGCAGCACCCGGCATAGCCTCACCCAGTTTCTTCAGGACAATGCAGACGTCTTTGCATGGGCTCCCGTTGACATGCCCGGCATAGACCCGGAGGTCAGCACGCACAGACTTGGTGGTGACCCTACTTGCAAGCCGGTGAAACAGAAAAGAAGACATTTCGCCCTCGAAAGGCGGCAGGCGATAAAGGAAGAAGTGGAGAGGCTCTTAAGGGCTGACTTCATTCGAGAAATCCAATACCCGGACTGGCTGGCAAACGTGGTCCTAGTAAAAAAGACAAATGGAAAGTGGAGGACCTACGTTGATTTCACCGATCTAAACAAAGCATGTCCCAAGGACAGCTACCCGCTCCCAAAGATCGATCAGCTCATTGACGCCACCGCAGGTCACGAACTATTGAGCTTCATGGACGCCTTCTCCGGATACAACCAGATCAGAATGTATGAGCCAGATATACCAAAGACTTCCTTTGTAACAGATCAGGGGACGTACTGTTACCGTGTCATGCCCTTCGGCCTAAAAAATGCTGGGGCCACGTATCAGAGGCTCGTGAACAAACTCTTCCAGAAACAGATCGGCCTTAACATGGAAGTCTATGTCGACGATATGCTGGTCAAAAGCCGAAGTGCACAAGATCATGTGTCCGACCTGAGGGAAACATTCCAAGTCCTAAGGGAGCATAATATGAAGCTCAACCCCACCAAGTGCACTTTCGGTGTCAGCTCGGGAAAATTCTTGAGGTTTATGGTAAGCCAGAGAGGGATAGAGGCCAATCCAGAAAAGATCAAGGCCGTGGTGGAGCTCACTCCGCCGAAAACTATCAGAGAAGTACAACGGCTAACGGGAATGATGGCCGCACTGGGGCGCTTCATCTCAAAGTCCGCAGAGAGATGCCTGCCTTTCTTCAGCGCTGTCAAAGGGATCAAGACAGCACCTTGGACAGAGGAGTGCCAGATCGCGTTCGAGGAACTGAAGCAGTACTTGTCCTCCCCACCGCTTTTGACCAAGCCATAGCTGGGGGGAAGAACTGCTCCTATACCTGTCTGTGAGCCCCATGGAATTGGCAGCCGTCCTAGTTCGAGAAGAGCACAGCCAACAAAAGCCGGTCTACTATGTCAGCAAGGTCCTGCACGATGCCGAGATCAGGTACCAGTGGGTCGAGAAATTGGCCTACGCCCTAGTCATGGCAGCCAGAAAATTGAGGCCGTATTTTCAAGCCCACACGATAAAAGTCCTGACAGATCTGCCGCTCCGGCAGGTTCTCCATATGCCGGACACCTCAGGATGACTTGTGAAATGGGCCGTGGAGCTGAGCGAATTCGATATCCAGTACATACCTAGGCCAGCCATAAAAGCTCAAGTGCTGGCAGACTTCGTGGCTGAATGCACCATCCCCCAGCATAGCACCGAATCTGAAATTGTTCAAACCCCGGCTATGGAGAAAGACCACAACTGAGGAGCGAACAGAAGCTGAGACTGAACCAGTGAGAGCATAAATCATCCCCGTACAGGCTGAACAGGATCCATCGACCATCGAACCACTCTGAGAAGTGTACGTGGACGGATCTTCAAACAAGGGTGGTTGTGGAGCCGGTTTGGTTCTCACCGGACCGGACAACTACACTTTAGATTACGCCTTAAGGTTCGGATTCCGCGCGTCCAACAGAGGCAGAGTATGAGGCCCTCCTCGCCGGAATGAACCTAGCAGTCCAGACCAGCGCCCAAAGGCTGAAAGCATACTGTGACTCCCAGCTGGTTGCAAACCAGATTCAAGGGGTCTATGAGGCCCGCGACGAACATATGATCAAATACCTCTCCAAGGTCCGCCAGTTAGCCAGTAAGTTCAAGAATTTCGAGGTCATCAAAATCCCCAGAACAGAAAATGCAAAAGCAGATGTGCTGTCTAAACTGGCTGCATCAGGATACACCACCCTCGGGAATATATGTATAGAGTTTCTGCAGAAATCTAGTATAAAAAATGAGGCCGCCGAAGTAATGCAGGTGGAGCACGAGTCCTGCTGGATGGACGAAATCATCGGCTACTTGCGTAGTGGAAAACTCCCCGAAGCCAAGAAGGAGGCCCGCAAAGTGACACAGAGAGCAGCCAGGTTTTCCCTCGATGGTGAGAGCCTATACAAAAGATCGTACACCCTCCCATACCTAAAGTGCCTCCGGCCCAGCAACGCTGCATACGCCCTACAAGAGACGCACGAAGGGATTTGTGGGGAACACCTAGGGGCCAAGGCCCTGGCAATCAAAGTGCTGCTGAGAGGCCTGTACTGGCCCACCTTAAGACAAGACGCACTGAACCTGGTCAAGAAGTGTGAGAGATGCCAAAAGTTCTCTCCCACCATCCACCAACCTGCTGTGTCTATGGCCCCGATCATCAGCCCACTCCCCTTCGCAGTATGGGGGATGGACATCTTGGGCCCCTTTTCACCAGCCTCCGGAAGGCGCGCGTTCGTAGTAGTGGCCATTGACTATTTCACCAAGTGGGTGGAGGCCGAACCTCTAGCCCAGATCACAGAACAAAACGTGCAGAACTTCTTTTGGAAGTCGGTGGTTTGCAAATTCGGGATCCCACGCATCTTGATAACAGACAACGGAAGACAATTCAACTGCCGGAAGTTTAAAAAATTATGCTCCGACTTGAAGATCGAACAGAGATTCACTTCAGTAGCGCACCCTCAGACGAATGGGCAGATCGAAGTAACGAACAGAATCCTGCTTCAAGGGATTAAAAAGAGGCTGGACGAAAAGACTGGCCGATGGGCAGAAGAACTGTATCATGTCCTATGGGCGTATCGCACCACCTTGCGCACACCAACGGGGGAGTCACCATTCAACTTTACCTTCGGGACAGAGGCCGTAATACCCGTCGATGTGGGCGCCCCATCTCCCAGAGTCACCAACTTCAATGAACTGCTCAATGGAGATGGTCTCCGCGCAAACCTCGACTTACTGGAAGAAGCCCGGGAAGAGTCCCGAATCAGGGTCGCCGCCTACAAGCAGAAAGTGTCCATTTATCATGATTTGAAGATACGCCCCAGAGAATTCCGAGCAGGGGATCTAGTCCTAAGGAAAGCTGCTATCTCCCAACCGAAGAAGATCGGAAAACTCTCCCCGACCTGGGGGGCCGTACCAAGTAAAAGAGGTGATTCGCCCAGGAAGTTATAAGCTAGAGACGCTTGGGGAGCACCTATTACCCTATGCCTGGAACTCGAAGAACCTCCGAAAATACTGTCAGTAGTAGACCACCCGGCGCGAAAGTAACTGTAAATGTATATATTGAATGTGAATGATAGAGGCTCTTTTGCAAATCTCCTCGCACTCCTTGGAAACCCAGTTCACTAAAACTAGGGTACTCACTGCTTGGTTCGCCCCGGCTCGTCTCCGCAAAGACTGGGAGCGCACTCCTGGTCAGGAACAAGCCCGGACAGCAAAAACCAAGGCTCCTTGGAAACCCAGTTCACTAAAACTAGGGTACTCGCTGCTTGGTTTGCCCCGGCTCGTCTCTGCAAAGACTGGGAGCGCACTCCTGGTCAGGAACAAGCCCGAACAGCAAAAACCAAGGCTCCTTGGAAACCCAGTTCACTAAAACTAGGGTACTCGCTGCTTGGTTCTCCTCGGCTCATCTCCGCAAAGACTGGGAGCGCACCCCTGGTCAGGAACAAGCCCGGACAACAAAAACCAAGGCTCCTTGGAAACCCAGTTCACTAAAACTAAGGTACTCGCTGCTTGGTTCTCCTCGGCTCGTCTCTGCAAAGACTGGGAGCGCACTCCTGGTCAGGAACAAGCTCGGACAGCAAAACCCAAAGCTACTTGGAAACCCAGTTCACTAAAACTAGGGTACTCACTGCTTGGTTCGCCCCGGCTCGTCTCCGCAAAGACTGGGAGCGCACTCCTGGTTAGGAACGAGCCGGGACAGTAAAAACCAAGGCTACTTGGAAACCCAGTTCACTAAAACTAGGGTACTCGCTGCTTGGTTCGCCCCGGCTCATCTCCGCAAAGACTGGGAGCGCACTCCTTGTCAGGAACAAGCCCGGACAGCAAAAACCAAGGCTCCTTGGAAACCCAGTTCACTAAAACTAGGGTACTCGCTGCTTGGTTCGCCCCGGCTCGTCTCCGCAAAGACTGGGAGCGCACTCCTGGTCAGGAACGAGCCCGGACAGCAAAAACCAAGGCTACTTGGAAACCCAGTTCACTAAAACTAGGGTACTCGCTGCTTGGTTCTCCTCGGCTCGTCTCCGCAAAGACTGGGAGCACACTCCTGGTCAGGAACAAGTCCGAACAGCAAAAACCAAAGCTACTTGGAAACCCTGTTCACTAAAACTAGGGTACTCGCTGGTTAGTTCACCTCGGTTTGCCCTCGCAAGGACCAGGGTCAACCAAAGCTCGAACGTCTGCCCGGAGTATTTTTGGCCCACGGTATAGAATCAAACAGTATTAGCCAGAGGCATACATAAGTGGACAGTGGACAACAAAATGTATTTTCTATTCATGAGAAAGTGGGGCCTCGAAGGGCCATTACAAAAAATAGGGCCTCGAAGGGCCATTACAAAAAGTAGGGTCTCCAAGGGCCATTACAAAAAGTAGGGTCTCCAAGGACCATTACAAAAGAAAGAAAAGGAGCTCAAGACACCCCGTGGTGGGTGTGCCTCCGGGACCTCTGCGGCAGGGGTAGTGTCCTGCTCATCGTCGCCAACCACCAGCGGATCAGGGAGAACAAGGCCCGTCAAGGTCACAGCCGGGTTGGACTCCTTGACTTGCCCAAGGCAATCAAAGAATCCCAGCTTGTAGGATTCACTGGACAAACTGAAAAGTTCATCCTCTTTCTTCTGTACGGCCTCCTCAACGGCCGGTATCTGCCTCTCCCGGGCTATTTCCCTCTGTGCATTAAGGGCTTTGGCGACTTTCTGCTTCTGGGCGGCCAGTTCATCTTTGAGCCGCTGATTCGCCGCGTCCCTCTCCCCAATGGCCCTTTGGAGCTCTTCTGCCTCCTTCATCAATTGGCCGCTCTCCTCCTCCGACTTGGTGATCGCCTCAGAAAACTTCTTGCTCTTCTCCCGAAAATCATTGTAGTAAAGTCCGATCTGCAAGAAAGCAAGCTTTAAAAAAAATAGGGGAAAAAGGAAAAACATGTAGTAATGACACAGGCCATCTTACCTGATATAGTGAAGAGAAGGTGGCCTCATCGGCAGCAGCTGGAGGTTCGTTGAGAACCTGAAGCTTATCTTGGTTTAGGAGACCCTTGGTGACAATCTCCACAACTACCCGGCTCTCACCAAGGCCGGAGTCACTTTTCTGAACGGCCCAGTTGGGCCGAAAAACATTATCTCCAGACCTCGCCGGGGGAGGACGGGCTCTAGTGGATGTCCCCCCGACTTTGAAGACCCTGCTCCTCGGCCGTAGGCACCGACCAACTTCACTGTAGTCTTGCCTTTGGGGGGCGGCGTGTCCCGAGTCGGAGCAGGACTCGAAATCTCGGCGGCTTTCCTTTTCTAGCTCTGCTGGGCCCTTCCAAATGCTCCTTACCTCACTTTCTCCATCTTTGACTGTTTCTGCATCTCTGAAAGTCAACATAAACGAACAAACCGGTCAGAAGCAAAAAGGAGGAAAAAGAGTTTAAAGCAAGACTAGCCACATACGTGCCGGGGTTGCAGTACTAAGGCCAAGCCCGACCAGAACCGCTTCCCCAGAGAATTCCGCACAATGAATGAGGCCCTCCCGCTCCAGCTCCTCACAGACTAGGGCGAGCGTCCTCATATCCTCGCCCTCAAGGAACGGCTTGCGGCTCAACGCAATCGTGTCCGGGACGTCCCATTTTAGAGGAACCGGCCAAGGCTGGGTGGACTCCCTGTCCTCGACATAGAAGAACCTGTTCTTCCATAAGTGAATGGAAGAGGGAATGCCAGTGATCATTTTCACCTTCGGGCGCTGGCTAATGTAGATCCAACCCCCATCCTTATGCCTCTTCAAGTGCGCACACGCGCAGAATAACGACACAGACAAATTCCTTTGAAGCCAGCCCTGGACGAGGTACATGAACCCGATCAGAGTCCTCCATGAGTTCGACGCAACCTGAGCCGGAGCCAGCCCGTAATATTGAAGGACCGCGGCGAAGAATGGGTGCAGAGGGAACCTGAGCCCGGCCCTTAACGACTCATCGTATATACAGACGTCGGAGCTCTCGTTGCAAGCCCTATCTCCCTCTATCGCCGCCCTCAGCCCAAACCTTGGGGGATTACAGTACCTATCCCTAATGTCCCCCATCCTGGACTCATCAAGGATATTCTCCTCGTAAAGAGCCTGTATGTTGTATTGAGGATTGGCGTCCATCCGGGCCCTCGCTACAACATCAACGGCCCGGCCTAGGAGGAATGTTGTGGACGCCTCGGCGGCGTCACTACCAACACTCGCCTCTGCTAGGAGATAACTATCCGTGGGGGCCGGGGTGGTGTTCAGATCCAGAATCACCTCGTCCTCACTATCTACGACTTCTGCACTAACACCGGGACTTCCCATATCTGGCCCAGGAGTCCTGGTCGGATTACTTTGGGTCCTCCCTGACGAACTAGACCCTGAGCTACTGGAAGAGAACTTCCCTGAACCGGACTCCGAACCGGACTCAGAGCTAGAGTTACTACAGGACATGAACGCAGAAAACGAAACGAATAAAAGACGCGCTCAAGAAGATTACCGGTCCGAACAAAAGCTCCCAATCCGCAGACGATCACAACCACGACCTACGCGAGCTGAACAGGCAGAGCAAAAAAGCATAAAGGAGAAGAAGAAAGTAAAAAGTGAAAAGTGAAAAGTGAAAAATGAAGAGTGAAAAACCTCTTCTTATAGGCTTAGCTTAAGGCGGTTCGCATTTATGGAAGGCACGTGCTTCGAGGGCCCTTGTATGGTGCCACGTGTCTTTCATTAATGACGGACACACACTTCGAGGCAAGGACGTGAGTAAATAAGCGCGTATCACCAAGAGGCTAAGTAACATCTGTAAGGTGCTCGTGTACGGGATAACTTCAAAAGCGATTGTGCCCGTCAAGAAAATCTATCCGGCCCAAGCCGGACAGAATATGGTGCACTCACTACGCGTCAAGAAAATCTGCCCCGGCCCAAGCCGGACAGAATATGGCGCATCCGCTACGCGACAAAAATCTGTCCGGCCCAAGCCGGACAGAATATAGCGCATTCGCTAAACGACAAAAATCTGTTCGGCCCAAGCCGGACCGAATATGGCGCATCCGCTAAACGACAAAAATCTGTCTGGCCCAAGCCGTACAAAATATGGCGCATCCGCTACGCGACAAAAATTTGTCCGGCTACAAAATTTCCGGACTGATTTCCAGGCCGGACAGACAAAATTTCCGGACTGATTTCATGGCCGGACAGACAAAATTTCCGGACTGATTTCTAAGCCGGACAAACAGAATTTCCGGACTGATTTCCTGGCCGGACAGACAAAATTTCCGGACTGATTTCCATGCCGGACAGATGGAATTTCTGGACTGATTTCCTGGCCGGACAGACAAAATTTCCGGACTGATTTCCAAGCCGGACAGACAGAATTTCCGGACTGATTTCCTGGCCGGTTAGACAAAATTTCCGGACTGATTTCCTGGCCGGACAGACAAAATTTCCGGACTGATTTCCTGGCCGGACAGACAGAATTTCCGGACATACTTCCCCCGTTCAGGAATATAACTCCTCATACTTCCCCAAATCACTACAATGACTTGGAGAACTGAGGGGCAACTGATGGGGTATGAAAAACAGCAGCCAATTAGTTGTTGACACGTGGCTCCAGGATGGCCCACCGCAAATCCAGTGTTGGCCCAAGGGTAATTTGGTAATTAACTAAGAGTAGGTAAACTTAAACCTGTGAGAGGCCGACACCTGTCCTGGGGTAGGTAATCCAACCACCCCAGGTTTCCCTCTATAAAAAGCCTTTCAGGGCTCAGACCAAAGGGTAATAACTTCCCAACCACCACTCTTAAAAACTCGTTCTGCACTCATGCTCATACTGACTTGAGTGTCGAAGGTAGTTTTGGCTGTTGTTATTCTAGGTTGGGCTTTAGAAATGTAATAAAAGACAGGGCTTTCTTGCTTCAGCATGTGAGGGAAATGCCCCGGGTACCGAAGTTAGCGGACAGAGAGGGCGGAGGAAAGGGCAATCTGAATGACTTCCCGAAGGGGATGGAATGTGGTACATAAATGGTATTCCTTCTAGCTCGAGGAATAGGAATTGGATGGTCTTTCCATGACACTTTGGCACCAGAAGTTTTTAGGTCAATACCAGTCCATATAAAGGCTTTAAGTTTACCTTGAATCTCAGTAATAATTATCTTGGGAAGCACAAAAAGGGAGCACGTAAGTTCAAGTAGCTACTACTTACTAATAGGGCACTCCAGGCGCGACATACTAATAAGGGCGCGCGAGGGGCCCCTATGAGTAAGGGCCCTATGAGTAAAGGTTTTTCAGCATACTAACCTAAGAAGGGCGTTTAGGGGGCTTCTTTAAAGTGCTATAAGTGGCGCGCTAGCCCTATTAGTATTAGTAAGGGCGCTAGCTTATATGCATTTTTGAAGCAAGCGGCTCTTCAGAATGGTTGGAGAGAGCCCCGCCTCCTCTTGTTTGTCAGGCGCCGGGCCCGAGGGTGATGGGACTACTTCCTGAAAGATCGTTTCGTTCCGGCCGGCAGGAGGGCCCCTGATCTATCAATAGAGGGAGACCCATGGGGAGATCTCTCTTTCAACATTGAGCTGGCCGTTCGATATGCCTCGCCCGCACAGCCCCTGTTTTCGTATCCTCCTCCTCTTGGATGAGTTCACTAAGCCGACTAGCATCCCTTTCCACTGCGCATTTATCGAACAAAGAAGACGACTATAGGATCGAATTCGCTTTCCGTAGTGAACTGGGGCAAGCTAAAGCTACCTTTCATCAATCAATGAATGAATGAAAAGGAACCTCCATGCGAGGGGTTCGAGGACCTGTTGGTCAAAGGAAAGGGGAGGTCCAGATTCCGCTCCATCCCGTATACTAATCCTCTTTCTATGAAAAGTAGGAATGCATCGGGGAATACCCGAGCGACTAAGGGACACAGGGAAAGGTAGGGCAGAATGGGAGCAACGACTCCGGGTTGGCCTTCTGACCTCGTCTGCTCTTGTGCAGGACTCAGCTCCCACACTTCGGTTCCGCAGGACTCAGCTCCTTCACTTCGGCTCCTCGGGTCCTCTAGCTCAGCCCTGACGTCACTGCCGCATCTGTTACCGATTTCTGGCCTAACACTCCATCTCCTGCATGCTTGTACATTGATAAGGTTCGAATCTATTTCTTTCTTCTGTATTTTATTTAATTGCTAGTGATCAAAAGTTTGAATCTATTCCTTTCTTGTGTGTTATATTTAATTGCTAGTGATCAAAAGTCATGACAACACATGGATATTGACTGTTCCTCTTGATCATGTGGCCCTTGTTTCATGGCGAACCCAACAGCTACTTTTAGATTCACCTTTAACAAGGAAGGTAAAATTATTACCCTTCAAAGGTGCTTTAGCTGGCCAAGAATTTCCATCTTAACAAGTAAAGTATTCTTCTTGATCATGCAAAGTAACTTCACTTTTTGTCTTTTGTCTCTTCTTTTCTGTACCCACTTTACCAAAAGAAGAATCAATTCTCTAAACATCTCTTGTTTTCCCTGTCACAAGATCTATTCAAGAATGGCAAAAATCCGTCTCGAAGTCTGCCTGATCTCTGCCCGTGGTCTCCGGCGTTCATCATCTCTCTGGAAGCTCCAATGGTTTGCAGTTGGGTGGATTGATCCCCAAAATAAATACTGTTCTAAGATAGATGGTTCAGGGAGCTCAAATCCCAGTTGGAAAACCAAGTTTTCAGCTTTGTTTGATGATTCAAATCCGAATTTAAATGGTCTAGTTCTCAACATTGAAGTTTATAGCAGAGAACCCATTTTTCTTAGAGAAAAGCTTCATGGTACTGCAACTGTTCTCTTGAAAGAGTTCTTTGCGAAGTTTAAGAACTCTGAGGGGCAGAGATCCGCAATTGAAGAAGTTGGAAGTTTTCAACTACGGAGAAAGAATTCTGACAAGCCTCAAGGAGTTGTAGACATTTCTGTACGGATCATTGAGGAGAGATCTTCATACTCAGGTAAATGGGTCTAGAAACTTGGATTTTGGGAAATTAATCTTTTTGATTTTCCAAGTCCACTTCATCGGAATCAAGGGAAAAACTATCCGATTTTGTAAATAATAAAAGTTTGAAGAGAACCCAGCTGAACTAGCTCGACTCATCTGAGTTCCGAGTTGATCGAGTTTTTGAACATGATGGGTCGGGGTCTAACCTAGTTTATTTGAGATTATCATTTCTCCTGGGAAATGTTATCAGCACTACTGTATTTTGATGAGGGCAGTCCTCACTTTATTAAAACTACGGTATGGCCCGCACCATAGGATGATCCAAACCGTCCATTAGATGGGCCACATCCTAGATAGGTTGGGCCCCAAAAATGATTTCCATAGGTTGATCCTAACCCTCCGATCTGAATGTTAGAGGGTTGATCCTAATCCTCTTTAGATCAGAGGATTAGGATCAACCTATGGAAATTATTTTTCGGGCACAACCAATTTAGGATGTGGCCCATCTAATGGACGGTTTGGATCATCCTATGGTGGGGCTATACCGTAGTTTTAATAAAGTGAGGAGTGCCCTTATCAAAATACAGTAGTGCTGATCACATTTCCCTTCTCCCTCTGGGGAATGATATATCCCCCCCCCTCCCCTACGGATCAAATCCCCCATTAATGTTTTCGGTGAGAATGATTCACTACTTGACGATAAATGCACTCCAATCTATAGACGTTTTCTAATATGTTGTGTGGCCGTATAGTCCATTATTGTTGTCGAAAAGTACAGTATAGCTCACGATCCAAACCTTTCATTTGTTGGGCCACAATGTAAATAGGTTGTGTGCTAACAGTCATTTCCATATGATTCCAAATTTTTTATTTAATAACTCAGTATGTTTCAAATGTGTAAAGGGTTAAGATCATCCCATAGAAATGATTTTTAGTGCACAACCTATCTACATTGTGGCCCAAAAAATAAACGTTTTGATCATCCTATTAAGGTGGTCGGTACATTACTTTTTGAAAAATACTGAACTATACGGCCACACACCATATAAAATCTCATTAAAAAAATAGAAGAAGCATTCATTGTTCATCCTAATTTTCAATTTTTCTCCTAATTGCTAGGGTTAATTAACGATTAATAATAACATCTTCCAATCATGCTAAAATTGCACAATGAATTTCTTGGATAAGTATAGATTTTCCTTTGCAGGTACTGAGGAAGGAGGATTTAAGATCTCGGATCAGAAGAATGGCATTTCTTTAGACATAGAAGATGGATCCGCATCATCCTACCCGATCCAACCGATTCCGACCCATGTCGGGTGGACGGAAAATTACCCGCACCCAATCCAACCGATTCCGACCCATTTCGGCCGGACGGAAAATTATCCACCAATGAACTTTCCTTATGCTCAGCCAATGTCATTGCCAGCAAATTATTCGAACCCATCTGGCCCCACAAATAGCTATCCCAGGCCTCGCACTCCGCCACCCCCGCCCCCACCTTCACATGTAGGTTTTGTACCCACATTTCTTCCGGGGACAGCCCAATTGCCAGAGAGTTACATCAACATGCCATCTTCCTCAGCCGGGGGACGCCCGGGCCGCCCTGGTTTTGGAATGGGAGTCGGGGCTGGGGCAATGGCGGCTGGCGCCGTGATTTTTGGCGATGATTTTATGTCTGGTTTCGATCTCCCAACGGGATTCCAAGGTGGTAGCCTCACTGTATCGGCCGATCCACCATTTTAGTTTTATATGTAATTAATTATAATGTTAATTACATCTTACTGCTTGTGTTTATCATAATAATCTGACATTAAGTTTCATAATCCTATTTGCAGTTTGTATGCACGTAAGTGAGCAAAGCAAGAAGGACCAATTACCAATGGGGGACAAACATTAGGCAAAATTATCAACAGACCCATGCTTTTCAAAAATTATCAACGGGGGACAAAAGATGTCTTGTCAGTAAAAGCTGGACGAAAATACCCTTTGGCATATACAACACGTTTTGACTTTTTAAGGGAGTTTTCAAGTCTCTATGATTGGGGTTATCAGGTATCAAAATGGGGTTACCAATTTCAGAATGGGCTTATCAAGTCCCTGAAAATTGGCCGAGGGTACTAGAGTTTTGGAAGGGGGTTTTCAAGTATTTGCGATTGGAGTTATCTAACATCAAAATGGGCTTATCAAGTGCTTGAAAATTGGCAGAGGGTACTAAAGTTTTGGAAGAGGGTTTTCAAGTTTCTAGGATTGAAGTAATCTAGTATAAAAAATGGGGTCACCAATGTCCGAATGGGGTGATCAAGTCCCTAAAAATTGGCCAAGCGTACTAGAGTTTTGGAAGGGGGTTTTCAAGTCTCTGGGATTGGGGTTATCTAGCATAAAAATGGGGTTACCAATTTCTGAATGGGCTTATCAAGTCCTTGAAAATTGGCAGAGGGTACTGGAGTTTTGGAAGGGGGTTTTCAAGTCTCTAGGATTGGGGTTATCAGGTATCAAAATGGGGTTACCAATTTCAGAATGGGCTTATCAAGTCCCTGAAAATTGGCCGAGGGTACTAGAGTTTTGGAAGGGGGTTTTCAAGTATTCGGGATTGGGGTTATCTAGTATCAAAATGGGGTTACCAATTTACGAATGGGCTTATCAAGTCCCTTAAAATTGCCCAAGGGTACTGGAGTTTTGGAAGGGGGTTTTCAAGTCTCTGGGTTGGGGTTATCCAGTATCAAAATGGGGTTACCAAATTCCGAATGGGCTTATCAAGTCCCTTATGAACATGTTTTTACTTCCTGTTTTTTTTCACTCGTTCATTTTCACATTTTTTCTTTCTACCGTACGATTCATCTTCCTCATCCTCCATTGAAAGGGAGAACGAGAAATGCAAAACCCTAAAACAAATGAAAAATAAAACCTAGATATTGAAAGATAGATGGGAATGAACTCACGTTTCAAATTTTTGGGTTTTCCCACCTCCAATAGTGGCTAAATGATGAAGAAGATGACTGGTAATGTAGAAAAAAACAAAGTTGAAAATGAAAAAGTGAAAAAAAAAAGAGGGAAAGAAGAGAGAAGAGGGAAAAGTGGAAAAGCAAAACGTGTTGCTTAAGAAAAGGGCATTTTCGTCCAGCTTTTAATGACAAGGCATATTTTGTCCCCCGTTGATAATTTCTGAAAAGGATGGGTCCTGTTGATAATTTCACCTAATTTTTGTCTCCCATTGGTAATTGGCCCTTTAGAAGCAAGAATTACATGAAGTAAATAAATATCAAATTAAACTCTATAACCTATAAGGAAAATGATATATTCACCTCCTTTTCGTCCCTGGGTTACCCCCTTATAGTGTAAGCTAGATGGGTGGCTCGTAGAAGAAAAGAGGACGAATTGGGGGCCGAGAGCGGAACTAAACAAATAGCCTTTTCACACATTAGCTATCTTTGTTCCTAATTTTTTTGGCTTTTTTCCACTTGAGGCTCCTTTCAGGTAAATTGGTTTTACCAGAGGCTAAAATGAGAGAGAGATAAGGATGAGAGGAGAATAGAGAATTCTCAAGGAAGCCATGGATCGATGGAGATTCTCAGATCCAGAAAATGAGGTTTTTTCTCTTTTAGAGAGAGAGAGAGAGAGAGACTACCGTGTCGGAATCAGAATACCAACTCTGGGCAGGTTTAGGCCTGGCAAACAGACGGGTTGGGTTGGGTTATCCGCGGGTCATGAGGGTTCGGTTCAAACGGGTTGGGTCAAAAAAAAACCCGCATCCCTATGGGTCAGCACTTAGGTGACCCGCACCCACTGCGGGTGGGTTGGGTCAACCCGTGGGCAACCCGCAATTTTTTGCCAAAGAGTATTTTTTATTAGGAGGGAAGCATGTTCGGCTGGCCTCTCTCTCTTTATCTTCCTCTTCTCTCTCACTCTCTCTGGTTTCTCTGAAAATCCTAAAATATGAGAATGAGATAACCACCCCCCCTCCAATTGTAAACGAACCCGTCGTCCTTTTTATACTAGGTTGCATTTCCTCTTAATCTAGACCGTCCATTTCTCTTTTTCTTTGATTCCACGGTTCGTGTGTATTGCTTCTCAATGAATTAACACAAAATGCCTCGAGTACCCTCAAAAAAAGAGAAATCCTCGCTTTTATCTGATAGCTGTCCTTTGTTACGAGATAGAAAATGCAGCCGGTAGCTACTCGAATAAAAAAAAATGAAATGCAGGTATTTGCAGGTACCCGCAGGTTCACCCGACCAAACCCAAGTTTCGCCGGGTTGGGTGACCCGCGGGTCAATTTTGACGGGTCACTCAAATGCCAACCCATACCCGCAAATTTGAGGGTGGGTTGGGTCGACCTGCGGGCACATGTCGATTTTGCCATGTACAGGTCGATTTTGCCAGGTCTAGGCGGGTTACACGTTCTGCCAAAATTACCGGATTATCCCAGCTATCCAAACGCGCCGGAATCGGAAATAAGAATCGGTATTTGATTCTGTTCGTGCCGATTACGGGATTTACGGTGATTGGATGAAGTTTGTTAGCATAGAGGGAATGCTCGGTGGAAAAAACGTGGGATTATGGGGCGGTGGAATTTGTTACCGCCCAAAAGATGTGGCATTCTTGATTCCACCAATTAAAAAATCCAAAAAATCCAAAAAAAAAACCCCAAATCTCTCTCTCTCTCTCTCTCTCTCTCTCTCTCTCTCAATCTAGGGAGAAACTTTCGAACTCTCCAACTGATCTCCTTCTCTCTTCTCCCCACTCCAATGCAAATGATCTAGGATTATATATTTCAATGAGGAACCCAAAACTTTTCCTTTATGAAAAAAATGTTCTTCTTTCAAGGAGAAAAACTCTATCTCTGACTTTCTTGTGTAGATTTCCTCCAAGGCCAATTTCTCTTAAGCAGTAATTCTTTTCTTTTTTCATCATGGAAACTCTCTCCTTTTTTCCAGGATAAAAACTCTCTCTATCTCGATTGTAGATTTCAGATTTTTTCAATTAGGGTTTCAGAATTTTTCGAGATATGGTTTCTGATTTATAAATGAAATGCTAAGTTGAAGACAAATTTTCAGATTTTTTGAGTTAGGGTGGAAGACAACATAGAGAATCTTGAGTTTCCCAAGGTTGAAGGCGACACAATTTACTCCTTTTTCCATTTTCTTTGTTTTTGTTCTTGTTATGCTTATTTTCATTTGATTTTCCGCTCTTGTTACGTTCATTTCCATTTGATTTTCCTATTTCTTACCCCAAACACTAGAACCGGACATCGCATACCATTTACGGAGAAAATCATAATAGGATTGGAATAGTACTTGAATTCTTATTCTTGATTCCAGCAATCCAAACGCAGCCTGTCTGATTTGATAATTCCATATTCCATAAGGATCGATACCTCAAATCGACCCATGAAGGGGCACTTTTGGCCATTGAGGCAACCATTTCTAATGACTCACTTTCATGATAAAAGGTATCCAAAATCCACTTAGAAAGACCGCCCATGAGAACCCGCCCATCAAGGCTGGAGGTCCTCCCAGTCCATTGCGACTTATCTTCTAAGCGACACATTTTCGTCATTATTGGCAACATATTCTGAAAATATTTGGCAACATGGATCTGTTACCATCATCATAAGATATTATTCATCTATTTTCTTATGGGAATTCTTATAGAAGTTTCTATTTTCTTGTCGAAGAATTCTATAGTAAAGAAACATATGTAGATTTTCCAATCCACATATGTTTAAGGGGACATGATAGAGTATGTAAGATCCTATTAGATCTAACCATTGGATCATTTGTCTTGTAGATTAGGCAAATAGATTTATTAGGTAGTCATTTAGATTAGGCAACATGATTTGATTGGGATTTTCTCTCCTTAAATCTTATATTTTTTCTCTTTACTAGTTTATCCCTTAAATGCTCGACACTTGTTAAGGTCCTATGTAATCTTTCAAGATTTAGTGAAAATTATTTATTTACACATTTCATACATCCATTATACCCTTAGTCTTTCT
Source organism: Tasmannia lanceolata (assembly GCF_043159265.1). Lineage (NCBI taxonomy): Eukaryota > Viridiplantae > Streptophyta > Magnoliopsida > Canellales > Winteraceae > Tasmannia > Tasmannia lanceolata. The sequence goes on along the minus strand of NW_027518683.1, from coordinate 39,135,554 downwards.
TAGATTGTACAGATTTTTTTTTTTTTTTTGAAAAGTTTGGAAAGGAAAAACTGTTCTTGGAATTTCTTTCGTTTCTATTGTTTTTATTACACATGAAAAAATGTTCGAAAACATGGTCCTCGACAAGAACACGACCAATGTAAAAGGTCATTGACTCGGGCGAGTCAACGTTGACACAAATGAGTTTCGAAACGATAATTAGAGGAGAGAAGATGAATAAAAATATAGAAATCGTTCAAAAAAAAAGCATATAGCTTTTTTTATTAAAATAATATTAAAAATATAAAAGATTAAAGGGCCTTTTCACAAATAAAGTCGGATTTAGAACAGTCTAAAGAGTTTTTGTTAGTTCTCTGGATCTAATCGAAAATAATTTAAAAAATATATCTATTCGGTCTAAGGATGCTCAGACACGGTCGGTCGGTGCAACCGTGTGTGAGGAGTGGAGTGGACCGTGTGTGTGTGTGTGTGTGTGTGTGTGTGTGTGTGAGAGAGAGAGAGAGAGAGAGAGAGAGAGAGAGAGAGAGAGGTGCACGGGCGTGCCAGCCTCTCTCGAGGCAAGAAAATCAGAAAAATCAAGTGAGAAGAAGAGGGGAACGACACTTCTTCCTTGGGCTCCTCTGTCTTTACACAGATGCAAAAGACTTTAGGTGCAGACGCGACACCAAATGTGGGGATGTGAAAGACACACGCAGAATATGGACGACATGTTGACACGCGCAGAATGTGAACTACTGGCGGTTGGCAATGCGTGTAGACCGACTCTCAGGGTCAACAGGCCATCCGGTTCAAGCTAAACGACACAAACAAAACGCTAGTTCGACGGATGGTCGAATTAGAGAGAGACTCACCCAGAAAGATGAATTAATTGCTTCCTTGATCCAAAGAAAAGTTACATGTACAAAAAACGTAAAAAAGTACAGTGCTGAAAAGTAAAGATAAAGTGCTAAGACATGTTTGGATTTGGTTCCAGGCCACTTCCTTGGAGACAGTCGCCTCCTTATATAGTTCTAAGCCCAATGGTTCAACCCTTGGCTATCTCTATCCCGTTTTGATGATTCCAAACACAAGTGATTATTGTGTACGAATGTATCTATTGCTTCAGTTGTAGATATGTTTATTTGATTAATGTCAAGGAGCTTGGATTGAGGCATTCGAGCCTAAAATGGAACATCATTACGGTCTAAGGAAGCCAAGAAGATCCAAGGATTCAAGAAGACTTGAAATGAAAAAATTAGGTTGAAGATCATTGCATTTCCAAGTCAATTAGAATGTAAATCGAATCCTCACCATAGATCGAATAAGAGGCACAAAAGAGAGAGAAATAAGGTCTCAAATGATGTAAAAATGAAATTCCAAGGGTGATCCCGAGTACGGCAACTATGAGGAGTGAAAATTAATTAGGTTTCTAGCAAGTTTTAATCCTTTTAAAAACTCAAACCCAAAAAGAAAATTAAGAGATCAACAATGAAATTTAAGCACACAAATTAAATCTAGAGGTGCAATGCAAAATAAAGAGCTAGAGTTCAAGAGAGACTGCACCCGAGATTTAAAGTGGTTCGGTCCTCAAAACGCGAGGACTACTCCACTCCACCAACCAAACCCGTTGATGGCTTCACTATGCGATCTTCTTAACTTCGGCGAAGATCAATGCCGATTACAATTCTGAATGCCTTTAACCTTGGTGGCAATCTTCACCATGGAGAGTGGGCTACGCTTCTCCGAACACTCGCCCAATACAAGTTCTTTGAGTAAGAAAGAAAGAACAAAAAATCCCTCACAAGGGTTTACAAGAATTGTAGAAGATGTACAAATTGAGCCTATGATCCAAATCCTAATCTTTAGATGATGAGAGGCATAATCAAGTTTGATTCACTCTTTGGATGTTCAAATGAAGTTTTAGAGTGTTAGGATTGATGATCTTAAAGTTTAGAATGCCCATATATAGGAAAACCAAAATATGACCGTTCAGTGGCATTGTGGTAATTCCTGAAAAATTCCCAACGGCTAAAAATCCGACCGTTATAGTGTTCTCGGAGTTCCGAGAATATTTCTCGGAGTTCCGAGAAAAATTCTCGGAGTTCCGAGAAGCCTATGTCAAGCAGATTTTCACTTCTTGTTTTTGGGCTTCCAACTTTACACCAAGTTAGGATTGTTATGAGGGTTCCACATTGTTGGAACACCACAAGGACAATCTCTTATACATTTAGGGTGTGTGAGATTAACTTAATTATGCCTCTTAAAATCTAAAACTAACATTGGATCTTATACATTCAAATATGACTTTGATCTTCAATGGATTCTTCAAGTCTTCATTTGTCTTGGACTACGATGTCTTTGGCCTTCATGATGTGGTCCAATAAGATCTTCTTGGCCTCAATCCAAGCAATGTTGTCTTAGCACCAATGTGATCTACAACTTAGACAATCAAACACATTAGTGATTTTAAATCACTTGTGTATTGGAATCATCAAAATAAGATGGGAATGTCAAGGTGGAAACCATTGGGCTTACAATCTCCCCCTTTTTGATGATGACAAGCACAAGAAATTTTTCAATAAAAGCATACATATTTTCCTTACACTAGAATTCTCTCCCCCTTTGGCATCAATAAAAAAGATTGGGGTAAAAGAGAAACAAAGGGAAGAAATATTCAATTTAAGGCTCCCCATTTTTCAAGGAAAAAGACAAACCTAGAACTCCCCCTATTTAGAATTTTTATTCAACATAAGAGGGGATATTTTAATTATCCATAGAAAGATATTCAATTTTAGAGCAAGCCCCTAATCTAAGCACATATGATGAAAATCATATGGGGGCTTTGGGAACCCAAGCTTTCTTGGATCCACCGTTATCCCTAATCTTAGATGCACATTGGAATTGGTAATGACTATTTATTCCACAATAATGGCATCTAACATGAGGGTTAGATACGCTAGTCCTATCATAACATGCATGTTTAGGTCTTTGACTAGTCTTCTTTAAGATTATGTCAATAATTTTGTCACCATTTAAGAATCCATGATATAATCTTAACCTTTTATTTTCATTATGAAGATGGGTTATTTGATTTAGAAAATCATTAAATTCATCTTCATAAGATTTGGAAGAGCTTGCCACATCTTGGAGTTTTGCAATTTGGCAAGTTTTCTCATCCAAACAACCCTTAAGGATTTCAATCTCAAGTTTAAAATTTTCAAGTTGTGCTTGAGATTTGGAAGAAGATTCATTTTTCAAAAAATTAAGTTCATTTTCTAATTTTGAAATGGATTTCTTTTGAACTTTATTTTTAGAAATTTGAGAGTGCAAGGTTGAGCACAATTCATCATATGATATTTTTTCACTATCACTACTAGATGAATAACAAGAGGGGTTAGAATTTACCTCAACTTCATGGGAGAGTGCCATGAGGCAAAGATCATCCTTCTTTTCTCCCCCTTCACTTGAGCTTTGTCCCAAGGTGCTCAAAGCATCCCAACCGGCGGCAAGAGCCTTGTGCTTCTTCTAATCCTTCTTTCCCTTGTACTTTGAGGAAGACGACTTGAGAAGTGGACAATCCGGTCTTTTGTGTCTAATCTTCTTGCAATTGTAGCATCTTAAAGCTCCATCAACTTCACTTTCTTCTTTCTTCTTCTTTTTATCCTTTTTATGTTTCTTTCTCCATAAGCTTTTAAATTTTCTTAAAGCTTCTTCTTCATCGCTATCCGCCTCGCTAGAGGATGATGAGTTCGCTTTGGAGGCTTTTAGAGCTAGAGATCGACTCTCTTTTTCTTTCTCTTTCGGCTTCTTCTCCTCTTGTCGGCTAGTGAGGAGCATCTCATGGGTGATGAGAGATCCTACAAGCTCCTCCATGGTTAGCGTCTTGAGATTCTTTGATTCTTGTATGGCGGTTACCTTTGGATCCCAATATGGAGGAAGAGACCTAAGCAACTTACTCACAAGCTCATCAGTAGGATAAGATTTACCAAGATTGGCTAATTCATTAGAAATTTTAGAAAATCGAGTATACATTTCGGAAATACTTTCATGTTGATCCATTCTAAACATTTCATATTTGCTCTTTAACAAGTTTATTTTGGAATCCTTGACTTGTGATGTTCCCTCATGGGTAACGGCAAGTGTATCCCAAATAATCTTGGCGGAATCAAAAAGAGCAACTCGATTAAACTCCTCTGTAGATAAGGCGGAAAACAAGAAATTTATAGCTTTGTAATTTAAATTTGCATGCCTTTTTTCTACCGTATTCCATTCTTCAAATGGTGTGGAAGGCAAAATGTATCCATTTTCAACAATATGCCAAAGTTCCACATCTATCGAAAGAAGATAGATGCGCATCCTTGTCTTCCAATGTCCATAGTTGGACCCATTAAAGAAGGGAGGTCTAGTTGTGGAATGGCCCTCCGGAAGTCCGGTTCCATTTCTATCCGCCATTTCACAATTAGAAAGTTGCCAAAGATCTTATGATCTTTCCCTTGTTGAAATTTTTAAAGAAAATTTACCAAAGATTTTAAGAAATGAAAATCTTTTAAGAGCCAAGGCTCTGATACCAAGTGAAATTCCAAGGGTGGTCCCGAGTACGGCAACTATGAGGAGTGAAAATTAATTAGGTTTCTAGCAAGTTTTAATCCTTTTAAAAACTCAAACCCAAAAAGGAAATTAAGAGATCAACAATGAAATTTAAGCACACAAGTTAAATCTAGAGGTGCAATGCAAAATAAAGAGCTAGAGTTCAAGAGAGACTGCACCCGAGATTTAAAGTGGTTCGGTCTTCAAAACGCGAGGCCTACTCCACTCCACCAACCAAACCCGTTGATGGCTTCACTATGCGATCTTCTTAACTTCGGCGAAGATCAATGCCGATTACAATTCTGAATGCCTTTAACCTTGGTGGCAATCTTCACCACGGAGAGTGGGCTACGCTTCCCCGAACACTCGCCCAATACAAGTTCTTTGAGTAAGAAAGAAAGAACAAAAAATCCCTTACAAGGGTTTACAAGAATTGTAGAAGATGTACAAATTGAGCCTATGATCCAAATCCTAATCTTTAGAGGATGAGAGGCATAATCAAGTTTGATTCACTCTTTGGATGTTCAAATGAAGTTTTAGAGTGTTAGGATTGATGGTCTTGAAGTTTAGAATGCCCATATATATAGTAAAACCAAAATATGTCCGTTCAGTGGCATTGTGGTAATTCCTGGAAAATTCCCAACGGCTAAAAATCCGACCGTTATAGTGTTCTCGGAGTTCTGAGAAATTCTCGGAGTTCCGGGAATACAAACAGAAGTGAGAAAAATGTTACTGGACCATTTCTCGGAGCTCCGAGGAATCTCTCGGAGTTCCGAGAAGCCTATGTCAAGCAGATTTTCACTTCTTATTTTTGGGCTTCCAACTTTACATCAAGTTAGGATTGTTATGAGGGTTCCACATTGTTGGAACACCACAAGGACAATCTCTTATACATTTAGGGTGTGTGAGATTAACTTAATTATGCCTCATAAAATCTAAAACTAACATTGGATCTTATACATTCAAATATGACTTTGATCTTCAATGGATTCTTCAAGTCTTCATTTGTCTTGGACTACGATGTCTTTGGCCTTCATGATGTGGTCCAATGAGATCTTCTTGGCCTTAATCCAAGCAATGTTGTCTTAGCACCAATGTGATCTACAACTTAGACAATCAAACACATTGGTGATTTAAAATCACTTGTGTATTGGAATCATCAAAATAAGATGAGAATGCCAATGTGGAAACCATTGGGCTTACAAAAAATATAAGGTAAAACAATGGACCAAAACCCCAAAGAGGGGAAAGAAATGGAAAATCAAAAGCATGAAATAATGTGCATGGCGGTTGACCGTGGGTATCGTGGTCAACTGGGCAGGGTCAATTGAGGACCAAGATCGACCATGAGGCTACTGGCCGTAAAAAAACAAAAGATGAACAGAGTTCATCGGGCAGTTGACCGAGAGCCGCGATCGACTGTGACCCGATAAATTGTTTTTTATATAAAAGCCCAACTGCTAGTTCATGGGGTCGACCGCAAGAACCGTTGGAGCCCAAAAACAGCTAGTTTGGGTTCAACTCTCTATATAAGGGTTTCTTAACCCCCTAAACCTAGTTCTAGCACTCCAAAGTCTTATTGGAAGAATATATGAGTGGGAAAAACTAATATGTGCCTCTCTTAAGATCAAAGTGAAGGATTGGACTAAGAGCTTTCATTTGTACATCATCAACCATCATTCATAGCCTTTATAAAGACATTCTTTTCTTTCGTTCTTTTTTCTCTTCAATCTTTGTATGCGGCGAGTGCTCGGAGATGCGTAGACTTCTTTGTGAGCAAGTGTTCGGAGACGAATAGCTACCTTCGACGGCAAGTGGTGAAGAGCATAGCCATCCTCTTTGTAAACGGTTTAATCCTCACCCTTAAAAGGATTGAGTTTAGTGAAGCCATCAAGGAGACAAACTTGGTGGAGTGGAGTAGGTCTGGGTTTGGGCTTGGACCGAACTACTATAAATCTGGTGCACTCTATTCTCTCTCTCTCTCTTTTCTATATCTTCATTTGTGCATTTGATTTATCTTCTTTGGGCTAATTGCTCTCATTGCTGTTTGTGCTTAGTGTCCAATTTTTATTTTTATTTTAATTTGTAATCAATCATTTAATAAGAGTAAAAAATTTGTAAAATCCAATTCAACCCCCTCTTGGTTGCCAACTGAGATTTCAATGGCTTATTCGGTTCCTCATCACACCATGTTCTCTTGTATGGAACTTTTTGGTAACTGCCCATGCTAGGCTCCCTTATTCTCACGTCCTCCATTTTCCAGGTGGTTATCATCTACGTCCCAACGATTGGCAACTGTAGTACCACATCTCTGAATCAGTCCATCCAGATGGTATCTTGGTAACTCTGTACCACTTGATCGATTGGCTTTAAAGATAAACAGGTTGTGGGGGGAATCTCTAATAACTGCCCAGCCCTTTGGGATCCAATATAGGCATGTTCTTCCATCCGCTCATCAAATGCCAGCGTGACATATCAGTTCATTGACCCAGTCCAAATGAATCAGCACTTTACAACTTGGTCTTTTACGAGCGACTAAACCCAAAAATGGGTGTAAACAATATTTATGGATCTTGTTATTGTAATTATATAAGTTTGGATTATGATGGTCCATTAGATCATCTGAGTCCATTGACTCCCCAACCAAAATTATGTCATTTTTCTCTAAGACTCTGTTTTGATTACGAGAAAAACATTTCCGACAGAAAAATTTTGATTGCATTTTTTTTCCTTTCATGATTTAGAGGGAAATGATATGATTATGGTTAGGGCACTGATAAATCGACCCCATATATCTTAAATTGGCCCCAATCTCTCTCTCTCTCTCTCTCTCTCTCTCTCTCTCTCTCTCTCTCTCTAAGCACTGCCCTATATGGGGATCGATTTAAGATATATGGGGTCAATTTATCACTGCCCTTATGGTTAATGTATAGGGATATTATCATAAATTGATGGCCCCTATAAGTAAAAATTGAATAAGTTTTGTTCAAGTTATCGTTTTCTAGTGTAAAAAAAGTAAGAAAATTTAGAAATATTTTCCTTTCCAAACTTTTCCAAAAAATTCCTGCAATCCAAACAGTGCATTAGGAAAACAATTTCTAAGAAATTAAAATTTCTCCAAATGTTCTTATTGCAATCCGAATATGGCCATAGTTAAAGTTAGAATCTTGTTTTGGTAGTGACCGATTTTAAGTTCCGCCTAAGTCTTCCAAATCCATCTCCAAAGAGAGAGAGAGAGAGAGAGAGAGAGAGAGAGAGAGAGAGACCATTCCACACTAGGCAGAGCAACTACCATTCAACACTAGGCTCATGACAACACTAGGCTCATGAATCTTATTCTTGACGAAACTTTACGTTTGGATACATTCGAGAAAATATTTTCTTATTTTTTTGTTTCTCAAAAGAAAAACATGAGAAACATGTTTGACGTATAGAGAATCAGGCAAACTTCTATGTTTCGGTTAGCATAATTTGAAAACACATCGAAAACGGGAATCCGTTTTCGAAATGAGAAAAGTACGGAATGAGGGCCGATGTTTAGTGAAAATACGGATCACGGGCACCTTTTAAAACAAGAACTAAAAAAGGGCTAAGCTTCAAAATCGGGTGGGAAAAGACCCCAATACCCTTCTGACAACAAGAGGACTCCTCGTATGTTGATCCTCATCATTCACTTTTTCATTATTTTACTAGTTTCTTCTTAGGGAAAACCCCCTGTATTTAATCCATCTCATCCCCATTTACGTTTGGCGCACTGCACGAGGTTTCGTTGGGTTCGTCTCAATGCGTATTTGAACCGACAGAAGCGTGGGTTCATTTGGATCTTGGCCGTTGGAAATAAGTGCAGACGGAAGGATGCTTGACACGTCCTAAATAAACTTTTCCTGAACGGTGGCGCATTTTTTATTGCTAGTTTGGTTTGGATTTGAAATTTCCTTTTGAACCCAGAGTCCCTTCGGTTCGTTTAAATCTTGGCCGTCGCTAATATGCACAGACGGACGGATCAACGACACATGGACATATAATGAAACGGTGGCGTCCTTTACTAATACCGCCAAGTTGAACCGTTGCCTAAAATTTCTGGTGCCGTTATGTCCCTATGTCCCAACCCTTACGTAGTGATGAGCAAAACATTTCGGTGAGGTCTCCCGAGACATTACGTCGGCTTACCTGCTTACCCATTATGTACGTCGGCGTACTCATTATGTACAACGGCCAGCCTAAATTAACGCCGGCGTATCTATACACACCGGCGTAATATAAGAACGCCGGAGGACCAAGATGATACAATGATGTACCCTTACTGAAGGCCAGCTTAGAAGTTGTTTCGGTGGCTGGGGTGAAATTTACCCAGTTAATCACTATCTTCTGATTTCTTTTCACCTTTATCCAGGTAATGAATTTGTTTTGGTTTTTTTACCCATTAAATTATCTAGAGAACCAATTTGGTACTTAGTGGAGTTTACCCAGTAAATTGTGTTATGGTGGGAGAAAGATACTTGATGTGTGATGTAACTAGAACATAATATCATATGGATTTGGCCTTGACGGAACAAAACAAAGAAGAATGATATGATTAATCAGTAATCTATACAAGAACAGGTTTGGACAATCAGTCATCTACTTCTACACATCTTCTAATAGTCAGCCTTCCAAACATTTGTAATCAACATCTCTACTCCCTACATCTTATAATCCCCGCGGAATCTGCAGTACTGAAGAAGAGAAGCTACATGTGGATGCATTCCCAAATCATCTCGAATGTTCTCTCCACGTGTAGGCGACGTATATCCTCATGCCGTAGCATAGAACTGTAAGTACTCGGCCAATGAGTAATTTCTTTGTATGCTTCTAAGAATCATTACCTTTGTGAACTCAAATTGTTTGTAGTGGCATAGAGCTTTTATGAACTCGATGACGAACACCCCACAGTCAACTCTACCAATACAAATTGTAGCAGTTGATATTGTGTAACCTACACCTGGAAATAGATGATGAGTATATTGTCTTAATGGTGCAGTAGGAGTACTCACTCGTTTTCTTGAATTGGTTTTCTTGTTTCGACGGTATCTTCCCACTTATCCGCCGCTGGTTGAAATCTTTTTAAAACCCTCCTAAAGAAAGTAATCTGCACGCCGAGAGAGATTATTGAGAAAATCTATCCAAACGTACTGAACTATGGAATATCACTACGCAAGAAACATACCATTCCCCTTGCAAGATTCCTATTGTGAGCTCTGGCCAGTGAATCATACATTATATATTTTCCTTCATTCATACTGACCATTAATAATATCCAGTGTTTTCCATCCCCTATTGGGGCCAGGATTCTGTCCACCCCATTCATATCGCTTAGGAAGGAATTGATGATGGTCGCATCGTCCTTACCATGCTTCACAAGCTCTTAAAAACCATGGCAATTATAGGGCAACGCATAAGCATGGGATACAAATAAAGGCTATTGTAATGGTAAAGCGTTCAGGTGTAGAACTTACTAAGACATAGGTAGGGAGGCATACACATTGTTTGTTCGCTGCCTTGGACATGGAAAGATTGCCGTACACATTTATGACCTTCAAGGGAATGAGATTTATAGTGGAACGCTAAATGAGATAAACTATTTGAAATATGCATTGGCGATATATAGGTAAGCCCTTAGACTTGGAAACTTACCGAGCTGTGGACTAGACCCTCGGGATGATACAGTGTTCTCAGCTCCTCCTTTGAGCAGTGACTTCTACTGGTAATTTGTAGAGTATTACTAAAGAAAGAATCAAATTGTTTATTGTTCGCACTGTGGAACAGAATCAATAAATTGTGTTATGGTTTTAATTTTCATACTCGAAGTCGCTGCTGAAGTAATCGGAGATAACTTTCTCCTGAGTGTGGGGATCGAGTAGGTCATATGTCAGTTTCTTCTCCACCCACGATGTTCTGTATTGGATCGTAAATTTTGTACTGACATCCCCCTCTTCCGATGATTCCATTTGTGAGTCAACGGCCTCTTCCCTGTGTTCCGACATTTCCATTTCCGCCTCAACCACATGCTGGCCGCCTTCAGACAAGTCCATATGCATCTCAACCGACTGTTGCCCATCTTCCCTTTCCTCGGGAATGCAATCCGCATCTGTCTGCACCATCAACCAAGTGCTTGCTTAGCTTCATTGCTTAAATATCGGACGACAGAATGAACAACATATATTATCTTTCATTTTATGCTAACCTGCTCTTCGGGAATGTGGACCCCGATCCTAGAGAGGCGGGGGACGAGCCCCCAGGAGTCTCTGGATCATCCACGTGAATGGAGAGCTTTACCAAGGAACTCTCGAAAGAATGTGCCTCTCACAGCATGAGTGGCGATAAAAGGTGAGATACCTCTCGATTCGGGGACTAGCCCGGATTCGAAACGTACCTTAAACAAAGAAGAGTCGTCATCCAAGGAAGTGGGCTCTGGATCCCATACTATGCTCTGTTGCAACGGATAACCAGAGATATATAAAAGAAGGTTCGTGCCTGGTTACGAATTTGGAAGGTCCGAAGAGCACCTCATCCGCCCAAGTGCAAACACCTGGTCTCTTATGCCATTTACTTATTGATTTTGAAGAGTTTTGGGCAAAAGTCATATGAAATAGGAACGAATATCTCCAAGAAGACGTCTATCTAATCATGCATGTCTTGGAGATGAATGATAAGCACATATAAAAGAAATGAAATAAGTGTCACCTGAGAATGACTAGGTTATGAATGTCATACATAATTGGTGTCTGAGTTCTGGTGTGCAAACACATGCATGCTACAGCTAAAGGTATAGGATCTGTACATGAAAGTAAGAAAACACAGCAAAACACACAACACAAATAAACTCTATACATGACTGGACAAGACAAATCCTAAAACTCTAATGCAGGACTTGACTCAGACCAGAATGGCCATCCATCCTGGCTGCTCTACGTATCCCGGCCTCGGAAAGAATCGGAGTCAACGTAGTTCGATGACCTATTCTAAAATACGATGCCTAACCATCTAGAACCGCTATCCTAGACTCGATCCACTAGACTCGACTGATTTTTAAAGCTTTTTGTATAATTGCTTAAGTTCATGTGAATTGTAATTTTTAGGACTCTCTATATGCCCTAACTAATGCAAGTTGATTAGCCTTAAGCTAATGCAGGTGGGCCCTACATCCTATGTGTAACTAGGCTGTGCAACCTAATGAAAATCATGGGCTGACTATATGCTTCCTAGTCTAGCCATCAGTATGACTAAATGTCTAACCGATCAACTTGAGGCCTCCTAACTCTAGGGACACTCACACGACATGACACACCATATCAATACAAATCAGGACAGCCTCCTAACTCTAAAACACCCCAAAAATCTAGGACAGACTCCTAACTCTAGGGGAAGACCTTTTTGAAAAGGTTTTAAAGAAGTTTTGTATTTTTTGAAGGTTTAAAATGTTTATTTTTAAAGGTTTGGCTGGACTTGGGATGTGGATCCCAAGCTGCACTACGTACCCTGTGGAAAGGGATCAAGCCAACGTAGTTCGGAACAAAATTTCCTAACTACTCTAAGACTCAAGACTTTTGAGATTTTTTGGCTTTTCATATATTTTTGACTCAAGAGGACAGAATCCTATCATCATAAGGGCAGGATAGACTCCTGATATCCCGCAAAGGTTGGACAACATCCTATGCTTTGCGGGGGAATTGGACAGAATCACGACTCTGCAAGGGTTGGACAACATCCTATACCTTGCAAGAGTGGATAAAAAATCACATGATTTGATGAGAGGTTGGACAGAATCCTAACCCCTATGATGATAGGACAGACTCCTGAAAGGCTGAAGAACTGACTCCTATGCTAAAGAATGACTCTCTAACTAAAGATGGATTCTCTAGCTAAAGACATGACTCATATACGAAAGGACTGACTCCTAGTGCACAACCCTAAGAGGGGAGTGCTAATGAGACCATGTTAGTCTCCTAAAAGAAAATGAGATAAAGAAGTGTGCTAGTGAGACCGGACAAGTCTCCTAAACTCAGAGGTGGGCTCCAAGTAACCTTATCATTGCCCATGCAATGATGAATGGGAGTGCTTATCTAAAAGGCTAGACTGACCTCTAATTAGTGAGGGGCGTTCTGATACGAGACTAGGTAAGTCTCCTATGGGTGACTCTCTAAATGAGACAAAGCTTGTCTCCTAAAATTATACTCTCTCCTAAAGGGTTTAGCTTGAATCCATGCGCGAAATAACAATCTCAGTCATATCATAAATGCCCAAACACTCTTGAACTCACATGTAGTACATAAAAATATGTCCAAACACATAAAAATAAAATCACAGTTGGCAGGCAAATACCCCAAACAAAAATTTTCATCTATCAAATGACCATCTCTTCGCAGGGAACAAACTAAAGACAAGCCAATTTCATATTATGCTAACTGTGTAAAACTGGAATTTCATTAAAACATAACAGCTTTATATATCTAGCACCTCTATTCATCTAATCTGACAATCAAATGGTCTTAAATTCCTGTAAGGAATCATTTAAAAGATGATCAGTCCATTTTTTTTCGAAACATATGAGACATTCATTTTGCAATCATCCAAAGCCATAAATCCAAATCAAGGCAAGAAAAGAATTCCTATTTGAAACATTCTAACCAAATCACTTCGAGACTCAATTACTTAATGAAGATCCATTCAACTAACAAGAAGAAATTTAAGTCACAAACTGATTTCAAAGAAACGAATCAGACTATCAACAAATGTTAAGAAGGAAAAATAAATAAAACTACCTGAGAATGAAATTTCCAGACGCTCCTCTACGTTTTGCCTCAATGAGCAGCTGAGGTATTGAAGGCTGATCTAAAATAGATCCACCAAAGGCCCTTCTACAAATATCCCTCTCTATCTCTTCTCTTCTTCAAATCTATGTAAGTGCTAGAATAACTGGATCTTAACTTTGAGATCAAGAAAAATTAGATTCTAACACAAAGATCAAATTTTGACAACGTTTGCTCTGTAAAACAGGGGTTTTAATGCTCGAATTAAGAAGAAGAACGTGCTAGAGGTTTGGATCTGGAATTTACAGGTGAAAATGTAAACCTATGACTTTATAAGAGAATAACGGTAAATCTGAAGCTTCTGAGAAAGAAAAACAACAAATTAAGATGAAGAAATCAAATAAGAAAAAGATTTTTTATTAATAAATTGGAGGCATTGTTCTGGCCGGAAAAATGACTGGAATTTGGCCGGAATCCAGCAAAATCAATCAGAGAAGATAATTTTGGGGATTAAAAACTTAACTTTTCTTCGTTTTCTTCTTTGCAGATCCAAAAAATAGTAACAGAAATATTGGTGATTGAGTAATATAGTTGGAATCAATGATTCCGATTGGATTCCGCAGGATTTCTACCGGAAAAGATGAATGGCTTAGGGAAAAGCTAAGGTTAGGGTTTCTATGAGTGAATCTGAGGCTAGAATATGATGCAAAGCTTAAATTCAAGTTCTAATAGAGTAGGGACAAAGGAGAATGCTAGAAATACTTGCCGACGGTAGAAGGAATGGACGGAGCTCCGACGAAATAGCTGAAAAAGATTAATATCTCCCTTTTACTTTCTTCCTTTCTACTTTCCTTCAGAACTTAAGAATTTTCCAAACCCTAAATAATACCAGCTCTCCTCTTTCTCCGTATATCTCTCTGTCCTCCTCTCAAATCTTCTCTCTATTTTGTGATGGAGATGCCGACCGGATTCCAGCAAGAAATCCGCCGGAGAAGATGACCGGTCGGATCTCTCTCTCTCTCGCTCTCTCTCTCTCTCTCTATCTCTGTTTCATCAATAAAAAAAATGAGATCCCCTTTCTAAACCCCACTCGATGCCCTTTTATAGATGCGAATGGGGGCTGATATGAGCACCCCTTTAGCTTGGTAATTGCACTCCCTCTCATGTAATCTTTTCACCCATTAGTTGCAGCCACACAGTAATTGGCATTGGCACACCCATATGTGGATAAATCACTCCTTTTTTTTCATGAGAAAAAAATCCCTCCCTCCTTCATACTCTGACCGGCCTCCCATTTTATAAAGGGGGCTGATATAAGCATTTGGGTAATGCACTCCTTTTTACTTATTTAAGTAAGGAAAGATATTGGTACCACCTTGCTTTGATAAAATAACCCTCCTTTTATATGATAAAATAGCAAATTCAGCCCCTTCTCTCACTCTATGTATTGCCACTCACGCCCCCTCTGCTTTCTAAAAAAAAATTGGATCTTCCCCCAACAGACCTTAAATCATTAATATATATAAATGAGGGCTGTGCTGACTTTGAAACTCCCTTGCTTTGGTAAAGGCACACTCCTCTACTTGCCTTTTTTCTCTTATTGGATTTTTGCGAGAAACAGTGATATTTGCATACCCCCTCCCCTCCTTGGACAGCACCTCTTATAGAGTACTTTGACTACTCTTTTCACACAACAGGGCTAGAATTTCATTGCAGAATACGGGTAGCTTGAGGGCTGATATATGTTCAGGTTGTTGATGTAGCTTTGATACATTGGCATGCAACCGAGAATAGACATTTTACTACAAAAGCAACTTGAATTTACTAAGCTCCATTATTTGGCTATCTACTGACACTCATTGGAGATTCTTTGTCACCGAGAATTTATACAAACTCAGAGTTGCATAATCTAATAAGAGATTGAAAACCCACTTTCCAAATGAAATTGGAGCTGGAGAGACAATTGTTCTAGGCCTAAATTTGCCCTTATTCTTTACTACCATTTGGAGGCAAGTTCAAGGGATATCAAGCTCCAAAACCATCCAATTCATTTCCCAAGTAAATTCAAACCCAAAATGGAGATTCCTTATATCAAATTTTGTTGAAACTTGGGCCCTTCATCAGCCTTTTGCCAGAGATCAGAGCCCTACAGTACATCCACTAGTGAGACAATCTTGTCTACAATTACACCTATGGAGTCACCATTTGTTCTCCACATATATGGCTAGGAGTGCCAATGCCAAAACTCAAAGGTAATATGTGATTTTTGCAAATTTCAAGAGAATAAGGGAAAGAACTTAGGCCACTTGACGAGGGTCCCAATGACGGTTCAGGGATCATTTGAGCTCCACAAAGGTTTCAACAGTAATATGCAAGTAGGCATTTTTCTGGTTTTTCGGATTCTTTCACGCTTCAGGACCTTATTCAACTCTGGGATTTTATTCAAATACACAAGTTTAGGGTCCGGTCAAAATGGGGTGTCTACAGGGAGTTGTAAGTAGATGGAGCTCACAATCATCTGGAACTATTTCCAGTCGCACCTAATAGAGAGACAATTACTCATAACTCAGAGTTACATAGCTCGCGTAAGGAAATAAGATAATAAATAACAGTGTTTGATTATTATACTTCGTCATCCTGCAGCCCTCTCACCATCTCCACTACATTGGTTGGTTTGCGTTTAGATTTTGTTTCTTCCCATCTGATGAATCTGGGATATTTGTTGTTAGCACTGGTATAGGTCATGAGGTGCTCGTACAGGCAGACCTTTTAATAAGAAATAAACTAGTGAGGGAGAGGGTATAACAGTAGATATGCATTTTACCTCTATGGTTTCCACTCTTACCTGCATACATTAGGTGCAGCCAGGGAGGTAAACCTCCTTTTTGGATCATCCACTGCACGAGATCTTATCAATGTCGCGTATTATGTACTGATGCACGGCCTTTCCCCATGCACAGTTACCTATAGTAGTCAAATCATTCACATTTCTAACGAATTTGTGGTTTACACGTAGGCTGTGTCGGGAAAAAGGAACGATGAGAACAGATATAAAATTAATAACTTCGCCGCAGTTTCTGACTCATGGTCTCTCGTACTCTTTATTGACTTCAATATATCTACACTAGTTATGTGTTTAGTCTTACTAAAAAACCGGGTATGTAGTGGAGATTGCACGATCTGGGTCTCCAAAGAAACTTCTTCTCCGACGCTGCCCAACCCTAATGTTACGCTAATATCCTCTGCGCTAAATGGAACATATCTCTCCCCTAATTTAAAGGCCTTAGTCTTTTTGTCCCACAGGGAAAGCATAGCAGTCATTACTCCCCTATGAAGAGTGATATCAGGAAATGTAAACATGTGTGCAAAGGGGATTTTGTTAAGTACAACCTGGGCTGGCACTCCAAGGTTCACCTCCACTACCCCATCTTGCAATTTACTGGTGGAGCATCGTGACTTTATGGATGGACGATCTACCGGTGCATCGACCTTAGCTGACCTTTTCCTCCTTCCCTCACCAGATGACATTCTTCTTTTCTTTGTCTGGAACACCTGAAAGAGACCATCCAAGTTCACATTAACCCGTAGACCAAAGAAAGAACGAAAAGCATGAAAATGATAGCCTTACAAATTTGTAAACAATGTTGGAGCACCTCAAGAGGATGTTCTCTCCATCTCTAAATAGAGATATCTAACAACGTCTGCGTTCTAGGGTTTCTGAGTTCTCGCGGTCTCCGGAGTATTAGGGTTTGAATATGTAAAAGTCGGGTTCTAAGCCCTTTATCGATGGTTTGAGTATTTAGAAACGGTGCCGGTATAATGAATTTCTAATCTAAGAATTAGCAGTTACGCTGGCGGAATTAACAATTTCCGACGGCATAATTTTTACGATGGCGTACCAGTTGAACGGTGGCGCCGGTTTTGCAAATTTGAAATTGTTGTCATTAGGGTTTGAACAGACAACGCTGGCGTACCTATTGTAAACTATCGTTCTCTAAGAGACGAACCCACTTTAGGGTTTTAAAGGTTCGTGGGTTTTATCTCCCAAACCGTATGAAGTGTGGGATTCTTATAGGCAATATTGCATTTTTCAAGCTGTAAGATACCATTCCCTATTCTTTGGTTGTTGGTGGAGTTAGCTGAGGACCATCTTGCTCGTAAAACCGAGTGAAGCCATGAAACATAAACGGACAGACGATGCAGCCATCGGGGCAGGAGTACAGGTGATTTCTTGCCTCTTCGTATACGGAATATATATCCTATATTCCTATGGAAAAAACTGTACTAATCCACACTTTCTTGTACCACTTTGATAATGCTGGGAAGAGGAAAAGATAAGTACGTGATGAGTAGATGCTCTCCAAGGAATTTCGTCTCGTATCTTATGGGTCTACAATTAGAGCTTAGGGATGTTCACTATGATGCACTGTATAGAACTCCATTCGGACATCTATTTCATCTCGAAGACCTTGTATTACATAAATCTATACTGACAATGCTACTAGTTTGTGGGATCGTGAGAGTAATTCGATTAGATTAGCTGGTCAGTTAGTTCCATTTCATGTGTCGGACGTTGCATTAGTATTAGGCCTACATATTAGTGGCGAAAGAATACCGATGAGACGGAGGTGCAAATGTGCCCGGGTGGATGTTTACCAAACCATCCGTAAAAGCGGATGAAATATGTGAGAAAATCAAAAGTTTAGTATGCAGCGATAAGGAGGACAATATTGATTTGGTTGTTAAACTTCTGTTGTTGCTCCTCTTTAGTACATTTCTCTTTAATCAGACTGACCACAATGTGGATGCGTTCTTTTTCTCTTATATAGACAATCTTCAAAATATATCGAATTTTGCATGGGCATATGCTGTCTATGACTACCTTCTTCAATCTATAAACAAAAGTGCAACTGGCAAAGGTCATCTCGCCGGATGCTTGATTGTCCTTCAGGTAAGCCACTACATTATGGCAAATCGAACGATGCAATTGTAAGATCTTACATGAAAACCTTAAAACGTATATGCGCATTGCTTCAGATATGGTTGTTTGAGCATACTAATCTGTGGAGTTGCAATCACGCTGGAGCGACCCCATGAATAGTCAAATGGAAAGGAACTGTACACAGCAGGAGGTCTGAGCATAAACGAATGTTTACATTGGTGAAGGAGATGCAGTTGGGTGACTCCCAGCTGAGGCATCACAGTAATTAGTTAATTTAAAGTGCATGTAATCTGCATGATTTTGTTCATCTCAGTAGTTGATTGCAATCAATGTCTAGGACATCAAGGTTGTAGCACCGACTCCGGATGAGGCTACGTTTATGCCTCCCATGGACCTGGTAATGTATCATCGTCACCGATATTATATATATTTCATCCTTCGGTACATCGAGATTTGCAACACACATCCCTTCTTGTGACAGACCACTGGTGTACGAGTTCTTGAAGATAACCTAGGCGAAGCGGATCGGTCGAACCCTATAACAAATGCTGACAATCTTTTGATCCTTGCTTCCGTTGCGCATCAAGGCGGCGATAATACGGATGAACCTAATAATAGTCTCGTCTAACAGGAGACAACGGCCTACAGTATGTATGACCTTCATCAAGAGCTGTTACATGAGAGGTTGCTAAGGAAAGCTGCGGAAGCATAGACTTTGGCGCTGAAGGGAGAGCTGTAAGGAATCAAATCACAATATCAGGAATACGATCGGAAGCTAAGTGAGCTAGTCAGATAAGTAAATGTGCTTAAGGAGGGGCAAGCACAACTTAACCGTGTCGAAAGAGTAGAAAGGGAAGCAGACGCTATTGACCGGTCGGATAGAATAATAGTATTTAAGGAGCTGCAGATCCATGAGTCCAGTCGAGACGAGAAGTTGGCCACCTTTATGGCACTAGGAGAAAGGTAAGGATGAACTAAAAATCCCATGTCTTTTTTTTGTTTTAATGCGGTTAAGATTTGAATGGGATATTGGTAATGTATGTACGTCGATTGAGCTGCCTTCTTGTCTTTTATAGGGAAACCATAGTAGATGGAGAAAATAATTTTCTAACGAAGAGCCATCTTATGACCCTCTATAATTTAAACTGGCTTCTTATAGATTCGGTGAGCATTATTCAACACCTTCCTTATGCCCACATTGTAAGGGAAACTGGCTAAACTTATAATGTGGTGGTTGATCCTTGACCTATGTTGAACAATTTCTTGTGTAGGTCATTGATGTTTATGGTGAGCACCTTAATCGAATGGATGAAAGCGGAGCACCGGGTAAGGGTCGGTGCATTACCCTTCGGTGCCGCCTTGCCGTAGGTGAAAGCCACCATTGATTGCATTCTTACCATTTTTATCCATTACATGGTTATTATGATGACTACCTTGTAAATGCAGGCAAAGCTAAATCAAGCCAACCCCCCGACCATGCAATCTCTAGCACCATACCTCAGGAGCGGAGACCGTGCTCCCATTAATGACATGAAACGAATACTTCTTCCGATAGGCGACGGGGCATTGGGTTCTTCTTATGGTAGATATGGAATGCAATGCATTCGTAAAGTTCGACTCGTTGGGCTTAGAAGGCACCCAACTTGTACAGCATGCTGTAAGTGTTCCATATTATTAATCATATTAGCTTCACATCCTACATTGGAAAAAACCGTAGTAACATTATATATAATCAATGTCGGCATAGGTGAATTTTTTTAAGATATACTTAAGAAATTGAGGAAAAAATCCTGCAGAGTGACCAATTATGATTGCAATAAAGCAACCACTGCAAAGCAACTAGTGAGTATATTTAAAACGATTCTCTCTATGATATGATCTCTCCCTTACTGAATATTAAACATGCGTACCACATCTTTGCGTGCAGATATGATTGTGGGGTATTTGTGATGAAATATATGGAGTGCCTACTGATGGACTGTGACTTTTCATTCACGGCCGGTGACATACCACTTATAAGACACACCCTATTCAATCAATTTTTGGCCGGGGCCTACAAAAAATGTAGGGTATAGGATGATGAATGAAGTATGATTTATCTGTATGTATTCGACTTCCGGCAGCGATATTCCCATCCTCTATTGTAATTAAGAGAAACAGATCATCCAACATTGTTAACGTACATGCCTATTTCTACCATTGATTCATCGTACATTGTCATTCGTAGTCAATATTTTGCGATTACATGAAAGGGAGTTCACTAACCGGTACCAATTCCTACCCGAGCAAGTGAAGAGTTCATATAATGAAAATAAGAAAAACGATGCCGGCGCTATTGTCATGACACTGGTGCTTTTAAAAAAACATTGGCGCTTTAAAAAAAACCGGCGCTATTGTCTGTAGGTGCCGGTTATAGTCAATCAGCGTCGGCGTATTTATATAGCGCCGGCATTTTTTATATAACGCTGGCGTTTTTCATAAAATAAACTGGAGATTGTCAGCAAGCGCCGGCTCTATATTAACAACGCCGGCGCTTATGTTGACTATAGTGCTTGCTTTTTTTTATATAGCGCCGGCATTTTTTATTCGTCACCGCATTTACACACACACTCATGAAATTTACCGAATTTTTTTCTGCAATCGTAACACTCATGGAGTAATTTACCACACATGCATCTCTATCGTTATACCAACACACATGGAATAACAGTCATGTACCCAAAAGGTTAATATTTATATATATGGATTCAAAAATCAAACAAACAAAAGTTCATATTTATAAAAAGTTCATATACAATCTAAAAGTCCTCCACCTTGGGACAAACCTCCTCCACCTTGGGACAAACCTGGGAGCCATTCTCAAGGGTGGCGACCCTAGTCATCGGAGGAGGGGGACGGAGACGACGAGGAGGAGGACGGAGACGATGGCGAGGGGGAGGGGGATTTCCATTAGGTTCTTCGATGGTAGGTTTCAACGAGCGTGTCTTCTTCGCCACCGGCGGTCCAATGTACTGGTGGAGGTATTTACTGTCTGGTAAAGCCTCCACATCAACTAATGGGAATCCTGGCGGGAATGAGAGGTCATAATTTCTTTCAGATGGTTCTCCATCCATTGTTCAGAGAAGGAAATTGCAGTGGTTGCAGAAGGTTCGAGTGGGATGGGAGAGAAGAACCCAACTTACATTTTATTTTATAATAAGTTGGCGACGATTCGGGTTTACCTCCTCCTGGAATGGCGCTTCATAATGATGGTACCCTTTCCAATCAATTCATTACTTCTGGATAGGTTCGCCGGCGTAACTATATCTGGACGCCATTATTAACATCCGTTGGCGCACTGCACGAGGATTCTTTTGGTTCGTTTGATTGTGAACTGAACCGATAGAACGGCGGCGCCTTTTTGGTTTGGTTTGCATTTCAAATTTTCCTTTAAACCCAGATAGGTACACCACTGGTAAGATACATTTACACTAGCATTACGCTTTTTGGCCGCCACAATAACATTGGATTCTTTTGGTTCGTTTGATTGTGAATTGAACTGATAGAACGTCGACGTACATTACATTTCGGTGGAGTCTTTTAGTGTTATCCACCATTTTATTCATTCGAACTCTTTCATATCATCTCTACCGTATATCCCGGTGGCGTACCACGTAGCCGGTGGCGTACCATTTATGAAATTTACCCAGTTTATCAATATCTTCTGATATCTATCCACCTGTAATCTAAGTATTGAATCTGGATTGGTTTTTTACCCAGTAATTAGTCAGTGAATAATCATGGACATTTTGTATCGGATGCTTTATTTGTGATGTAACCCCAAGTTCATATTAGATGGATTGGGCCTAGACAACATGAACATAACAATTTAACATTTGTATTGATTAATCGATCATATATATAGTTGGGCTTAATTAATAGTGGGGCTTCAAGGCCAAATTCTATGAGAAAAAACTAAACAAAAAATAGTTGGTTGATAGTGTAGCGATTGAGACTCCTATACAACTGGCAAAAAGGTGTTTCCGGATCCTTAGGGAAGAATTGCAGAGAAGGACTTCTTGCCTCCTTGACAACGATATTAGAATCCTTAGAAAAGAATTGCAGAGAAGGACTTCTCGCCTCTTCGATAAGGAGATCCGGGTGAAGGAAATCACTCGGCAAGGTGTGCCTCGGGAGGAACCTCCGCCTGTGAAGGACCAGCACCCACCGATAAGCCTTCGAGCCGGGTCTTCAGAACCGTGTTCTCTTCCTCCAGGAGCGCGACCTTCATTTGGAGGTCACACACCTCATCCCCCAGTTGGAGGAACTCGGTGGCGAATTCTAGACCCAGAGTCTTCACGCATCTCACCGATCATTGGAATTCTCCAGCAAAGGCTCAGAGGAGCTTCTTGTAGTACATCTCGCACGTGTCCGGGGATGGAGCGCGAGATTTCGAGGAACCTTCCTCTGGCTTCTTCTCGGTCACCGGAGGAGGGGGCTGGGAGTTCAGCCTCATGCAAGGAGTCCACGTCCACTATTAAAGCCTCAAAGAGCCCTGGTGTAGAAAGATCGAGGTCTTGCGCCATCGTTTTGAGAAGAGAGTTGGGGACGGTTCGAATGGGATGGGAGAGAAGAACCCAAGGCACAAATAAATTGACTTAATGTGACGGTTCGATTTTACCGCCTCCTAGAACGGCGCTTCATATTGATGGGGCCCTTTCAATCAGGTACGCCATCGGTACAAAGTATATACGCCACCGGTACGCTACGAAGGACAATACAAATAGTTACAACAAATGTACGCCAATGGTACATTAACATGTGCCACCAAAAATGAATACTATACGCCACCGGTATAATGTAGATACGTGATTGTGAAATTAAATATCCGCAAGTGCACAGGGTCGAACTTAGGGAAGAGAAATCTAGTTGTCAATCATATTCTTATACCGATTAGAATACTAGCTATGATATAATGTTGCTTGGCAAAATCTCAGAATTTTCGTAGACTTGACCTCGGAGCCAACACTATATATAAGCGTATATTCTATTCAATCTAAGAATCAAATTCAACCAAGATCTTTTTTATTTAAAATCCTAATTTAGGCAAAGTGTACTAAAGTTCTAATGATCTCTTTTAACTACTTATCTAGTCTAATTAAAAAATCAAAATTCTAAGGGCCTAAGTTAATTGGAAAATTGCAAAAATAATTTGGAATAGTGTAAAAACCTTAATTCAATATAAAAGATTACTTAGGGTTAGAATCCACCATGGGTTTGGATTAGATTGATTAATTAAAACAACTCTTGAATTGGGTTGAAAATTCGATTAACTAGTCAAAAATGAATAAGATCAAAGGGATGTCATTCCTTATAAGTAATTAATCAAATCTACTCTCCAATTTACATTAATTATATAGAACTTTATATTTGTTAATCAACAATCATTCATACGAAAGGGGAAAGCCAATGGCATGAATGATTGGAATTTTTGAAACACAAAATCCTACACAATTTTTCAATTGAGTAGATTGATTTAATTATAAATATTTCTCATTTCCCATGGCTTCAACTAAACCCTAAGTAATTAGGATTTAGTTATTCATGAAGAAGGGAAGAAAAACAAAAATAAAAAAAATAGATGGGAGAAGAATTGCCATATAGAACTTCAAAGGAAATGAAACAAAATCAAATTACTTCTTCACTAACTTGAATTGAAACAAAATTACTTCAAATTGAACTTAAAATAAATAACAAAAATTAAATAGAACTTAGTCTTTTTCTCCTCCAACTTTGGCCAAATCCTCCTCTTCAAGCTTTAGTCTCACCTTGGATGATTGATCCTTGGGTGAGAGTAGAAAAGAAAAAGAGCATGAAAAAGAGCAAGAGAGAACAAGAAAACCTAAGAGAGAGAGAGAGAGCTTGAGAGTGGTAGAGAAGTAGAGAATTAGAGAATGTAGAGAGAGGAGAGAGTTTTGAGAATGTCTTCTTCACTCCAATATGTAGCTTTCTTCTCTTTCTATTTTCATCTCCAAGAAAAGAAACAATCTTGGCATCTTTTTTTTTGTATTTTTAGCAACCCACATGTAGTTGGTAATTTATTAAATTCCACCATTTGTTGCTAACTACAAACTTGTTCTTTTCTTTTCTCACAATTTTACTAACTTAGCACTCCGTTTTGGTAAAGGTTTGTTGACTTTTTCTTTTCCTTGCTCTGACGTGGGAATAGGTAACTATTTGTTTTCTTAATTGTAGGTCCCACCTATGAAATATATAAACAAGTGGGCAAGAGGACAAAATAGCATGCTTGTATTGAATGGCAAGTGGGTCCCACTTATATATTATATAATATATATATTATATGAGATTAGCGATTGCTATTTTCAAAGCAAAGCAAGACGTGGGCTGCTATGTATAAAACAAAATTTCATTCAATTGTACTCCAAGTGGGTCCCACATATATAGAAGTAATTAGAAATCACTGTTTCTATGCATGGACGAAAAGAGAGGTGGAGTCGGTTTCCCAAATCATGCACTTAGGCTCTGTTCGCTTGCGTTCCCTGGAAAGCAAATCCCTGGAAAACTGCCTCTTTTTTCCTTGACAAGACAGAATTCTGGTGTTCACTTGCTTTCCAGGGAAAAGATAATATCAGATGTGGAATTGATTAAATAAATCAAAATATTAGGTGGAAATGGGGTTTTTCCCTCTCCATCGGGATTCTTTTTCCGACATAATATATCGGATTTGTTTTCCAGGGAAAGCAGAAAAAGGAGAGACGAGAGCTTCTACGTTTTTGTCTGCCAAAAAGCTCGTCTTCTTCGCCGTTTCTCTCCTTCGCCGTCTCCGTCGTGCTCCCGGCGAAAAACCCCCTCCGACGAACACCCCATCCCATAAAAGGTACTCCCTCCTCTCGGCTTTTTCTCCTTCTCCTCTGTTTTTCTTTTTCTTTTTGCAAACCCCCTCTCTCAACCTCTCCTCTCTCTCGTTCTCCCTCTCCTTCTCCTCTGTTTTTTTTAATTTTTACAAACCCCCCTCTCAACCTCTCCTCTCTCTCCTTCTCCTTCTCCTTTGTTTTTTTTTCTTTTTACAAACCCCCTTTCTCAACCTCTCCTCTCTCTTGTTCTCCTTCTCCTTCTCCTCTGTTTTTTCTTTTTTTGTGTTTGCAAACCCCCCTCTCTAAACCTCTCCTCTCTCTCCTTCTCCTCTGTCGTGCTACCAGCGAAACCCCCCTCCGGCGAAAATTTTATTTGCCGTGGTCCGGGGGATGGTCTTTTGGGTTGAGGTGGGTTTGAGGGATTTGAGGTGCAAACGAAAGAACCTTTTTTTTTTGTTAGTTTTCATGGCTAATGCAAGTTTCAGACATAGCTTTCTCTTATTTTTTCCCATTTTTTGGTCGAAAGGGGTGAAGGATTTGTGTGATTTTTTCCTTGGGCAAGGACTGCTTTCTTCATCTTTCTCATTACTGTTTTTGTACAGATTTTGAGTATTTTGTTCTAAATGTGGGTTCATGTTCTCATTATTCTGTTGTTAATGTGGGTTCATTTTTCACAATAAACAAAACCCCTCTTTCTGATTTTGTTCATCTATCTCATTATTTTGTGTTGGGACAAAAACCCCTGTTTTTGTTTTTTTATGTTCATATATGATGTGTTTTTCTACAGATTTTGAGCATTTTGTTCTAAATGTGGGTTCGAATGATGAACTGGGTTTCATCACAACTGGAATCTGATGAAACCCAATACATTTAAACTGTTGGATTTTCACTTGTTATGGAGTTCGAAGGAGATGTAAATGTGAAAATGTATTTGGGTTATGACCGATCTCTGATACTTTTGGCTTTGTTTTTTTGGTCAGAAGCAGAGGTTTTTCGTCGATCTCACCCGTGCACGCTTCAGTCACATTTGCTACAGAGTAAAAGATGTAAGCTCCCTTGCTTCACATGCTATATGTTTTTGTTAGGCTTCGACGTAATGGGAGATTAATTTCTCCCTTGCTTCTCCGTTATTGAATATAACATCTCTCACATATTTCATCTTTTTTTTTTGGCAGACTGTCTTTTTTTGAATATAACATCTCTCACATATTTCATCTGTTTGGGGCTTCTTATGTTTCTTGGTTGGGATTGCTTTCGATGTGGTCCATGTTTGAATGGGTGATTATGGGTGGTTGGGAGATTGGGTGTTTTGTGGTTGGGAGCTTGGGTGTTTTGTCTGAAAGGAGATTGTGGGAGTTAATGAAATGAAAAATTTCTGTTGTAGGGCTACCATCATGCCGCAAGAAGCAACAAATAGGAGGATGGTTATTATTCGAGCTGCAGCGGTAGTTATGGCTGCGGCGACTGCAATATTACTTAGGATTAGACAAAACCAAGTGCAGAATAGGACAAGAGCCCCTTACGAATAAGGGTACCTAACCCACAGGGATTATGTTACACGTATCACACAGGCAGAGAACCACTGTGTCGCTCTGCTTCGTATGGATGTTCGCTGCTTCCGCAGTTTTGTGGCCATTTTCAGAAACATGGCCCTGCTCGAAGACACAATCCACTGTTGTGTCGAGGAACAAGTGGCGATTTTCCTACACATACTTGCACACAACGATAGGAATCGCAGTATCAGAGCATCCATTAGACGGTCAGGGGTGACGGTTTCAAAGTATTTTAACAAGGTTCTGGATGCCGTGCTAAGCATTAGGAAAGTGTTCATCTTACCTCCTTCAAGGGAGACACCAAGGCAAATCGCTGAAAATCCGTACTGGATGCCGTACTTTAAGGTACCAAGCATAATTCGAACTGTATTCTTAGTAATTGATTAGGGCCTTAGTTTCAGATGTTGACGGTTAATGTTTACAATTTAGGATTGCATTGGTGCAATCGACGGGACTCATATACATGCAAGAGTAAATGAAGATATCCAAGGCAGATTTTGGTGTCGTAAGGGATACCCATCCCAGAATGTGCTCGCTGCATGTGACTTCGACATGAAGTTTACTTACGTGTTAGCTGGGTGGGAGGGGTCGGCATCAGACTCACGGGTCTTGGCATCCGCTTTATCAAAGGAGAATCCCATTCCGTGTCTAACAGGTGGTTAATAAGACTTTATTTTCTACACCTTACCTTTACTTTATGGTCTGAATATTTTTACTTAACGTAATCCTTCTTGCGAGTGTAGGAAAATACTATCTTGCCGATGCCGGGTACCCATGCCTAACGCATTTTATAACTCCATTCCGCGGCCCTAGTTACCACCTGAACGAGATCAGAGGGCGCATACCTCGATCTCCTGAGGAGTTATACAATCAAAGGCATTCAGCGGTTAGAAATGTAATCGAGCGAACTTTTGGGGTCCTGAAGAAGCGATTCACCATAATAAATGCGCCACCCATGTATCCTTTCAAACGCCAGGTGGACATTGTGTTAGCTTGTTGCTGCATCCACAACCACATCAGGAGGGAGATGCCTAACGACATGTACATTGATGTGGTTGATGGTGAGTTGGCGGTAGCCCGTCCAGAGGAGATTCCGCCACCTGTTCCTTTGGCAGCTATTTCTAGGGCTGAGGATCTCAGAGTGGGAGGATTAATCCGAACCGGCATTATGGATCATTTGTGGCGTGATTTTCAGCAACGTCGTGGTCATAATTAGGATGATTTTTTTTTCAGACTATGTAGTTATATTATCCACTTTTGGGTTATATTAAACAATGTGTTGTTTGTTATTATGTTTTTGGATTGTTTAGTACGGAGTTTTAGTATTTGTCTTCTTTTATTTGACTTTTGCTTGTATTAGACTTTTGCAAAATAAGTGTTTGATGGTATGATGTTTCATAATTAAACAGCGTGACAGGTAAGATGGCATCTATTTCAGGGGTTGACAAGGGAAAGAAAAAAAATAACCATTGGGGAGACGATGATGATAGATATCTTGTAGCGGCCCTATCTAACCAAGTTGCCCAGGGCAACAAAATCGCTAACGGGTTTAAAGAAGTTGGCATCCACGCAGTGGCACATGAGCTTACCCTTAAGTTTGGAAGGGAAATCACAAAAGACCATGTTCGGAATAGAATAAAGACCTTGAAAACCACCTACAGGGCTGTTCACACTATCCTCTCTCTTAGCGGGATAGGTTGGGATACACAACTATGCAAGATAAGTGTTGAGGAGGAAGTAAAGAATGAATACCTAAAGGTAATCTCCAATTTAATTTTTGTCTAATTATTGTCCGGTGATTACTTACAATTGTCTAATCAGATTCCTGTTATTACTTACAATGTTTGAATTTTTTTAATAGACTAATCCCGGACATCTTCGGTATTTTAACAACCGTTATCCGCTGTACGAGGAATGGAAGTATGTCTTTGGGGAGTCACATGCTACAGGGGAGTTCACTAACGACAGCCATGGCCCTGAACAGGATGATCTGGGTACTTTTCCATGCAGGGGGCCATTAGGGCTCGACGATATGGTTGACAGTTTCCCCTCTGTATCTACTCCTTCAGGTCCTTCACGTACCAGATCACGCCATTCTTCTCCTGTTGGAGACAATACCAGCATGGGGTACAGTGACTCATCCCCTTTGAAAGAGCCTACTCCAGGTAGCAGCGGAAAGAGAAGGAGGCGGGTTGGTGATGCGAAGCTTTCAACGGATATGGATAAGCTGTCCGACAGTATCAGGATGATGGCTGAGGCCATCACATCGACTTCTGAGGTGCACGACCTGGGATTGCTTAAAGACTCGGTGATGGGCATGCAGAGTTTTTCCTACAGGGAACGGGTTAGGGCCTATAACTACCTCCATATCCATCATAAGGAAGCTGAGGTCTTCCTTTCCCTGGAGGAGGAGGGACGTTATGAGATATTAATCGGCATTTTAGAGAAGTAGTTTGATCGTCACTGGTTTGCCTTCTTAAACTCTTTTTGGCTTTCTTTATGATGGGTTGACTATTATCAGACTTATTTGTGGTTGGGATCATTTGGTTCTGGTTGTGGTGGGTCTCTTTTTGGCTTTGTTTATGGTTGGTTGGCTATAAGACTTTTGATGTTATGGTTATGTTTATGGTGGGTTGGTTGACTTAGACTTTTGATGCTATGGTTATGTTTATGGTGGGTTGACTATCAGACTTTTAATGTTATGGTTATGTTTATGGTGGGTTGACTATTACACTTATGTTGGTGGGTATGTGGGGTTTTATTTTCGTTATGTTGGTACCTACTATTTGTGGTTATAATGAGAAATTTATTTTATGTTTGGTTTGTTATTGGTTATCTAACAAGTTTTATTAGTACTTGGATGTTATTTTCTTTGCTTGCAGGGTAATGGCAAAAATAAAATTTTATGTGGTATTCAAGGGAAGACAGGTAGGCGTATATGACAATTGGCCAGACTGTCATGATCAAGTCAACAAGATTACTTTAAGCTGCTAATGCCTCCTTTAACTGTCGGTTGCTAATGCCTCCTTTAGGTGATTACTTTAAGCTGCTCAATTTTAAAAATTCATCAAGATAGGAATGGTGTAGTATTTAGGGAGATTACTTAGGATTGCCTTGATAAGAGTAGGTAACTCTTCTTCTTCGAGGGTGAGTAGCTTTCTCCCCACTCTTTCGATGATTGAATACATAAATGTTGTGTAACAAACAGTTACTCCACATTTAGATAAAAAAATAACGAACAATTGCTCCAAAAGCTTAAGCTATTAGCCTTGGGTTCATTTAATCATTTATACTACATTTTTTTTGGTAGGTAAGCTGGGATCGAATCTCTAACCACTAGGTAGGATTAAAATGGGTTTTTATGTTTATGTTTCCCACCACCGTGTAATTGGCAAGTGAACGAGCGAAGGAAACCTTTTCCTGCACCTTTCCGAGGATTTCCTGGCCACGTGAACACGCGCAGGAAACCTTTTCCTTCACAGTTTCCCTGGATTCCTTTTCCTTTTTGCCACGTCAGATTCCCTGGAAACATTTTCCTTTCCTTTCCGGGGAAAACAAGTGAACAGAGCCTTATAGAATAGCAACTGTACGGATTAGCTGGCAATTTCGAAACAAGATATTGTCGGTTTAGAAATTACCTCCATGCATGCCTTTTTTCTTTTTTCCCTTGAATCCATTCACATGTACTATTTTCATATTACTAGAATTTTAAAATTACTACATAATGGCATGCATGCACGTTTTTGCGAGATGCCAAAATCGGTGGGTTCTTACCAAAAATGATCCGAATTGTTCATTTATATGGGGTCAACATGTGAATGGATTGCGCTACGCAAATCATTTCTATAGGTTCATCCGAACCGTCCATTTGGTGAGCCCCAATACGGATTAGTTACACCCCCCTTAAATCATTTTTACAGGATGATCTAGACCGTCCAAATTATGGGCTGATTGCAACTTGAGTATGCCCATTAATTAAATTCCACGGAATGATCCAATCCGCACAAATGATGGCCCACAATGGGAGTTGGTTGTCCTTTGGATTTATTTTTTTTGAAGCAGGTTGTCCTTTGGATTTTTATTCTAAACATCCCACTTTAACTTGCCACATCAATAGCGAAATAATATATTCTGCCATATTTCTTCGCACATGCTTGTGTATGGCTCACGTTCATGGCATGATCCAAGTCATTCAATATTGATGATCCACACAGCCCATTTGATCGCACACAGACACAGCTTACTAAATCAGCAATAACTTTTCAACCGCCGCTCTAAATTTTGGCCAAAAGTACTTGTTGGAAAGATCTTGAGAAAACTTAAAACTTTGTAGTTTACCACTTTTCCTAATTCTATCATTTAATACCCTAAAAATATGGTTGAAAAACGGACCAACAACATTGTGACAGCACTGCCCTTGCATCAAAGATGAAAATAGCAAATGAGACTATTTCGTTGTGGGCCCTTGGTGCGACGTGGGTGAGGATGGTGAGAGCTGATGTGTAAATGGGTGCCATCATTGTATAAGAGAAGTGATATTTACACCCACTTCTTAATTTTCGACCAAACCGATGCCTTTTTATCTTTTTAGGTTCATTTTTTTGTAAAAATTCATAGATAATCCTGTAACACCAGAAACACACAAAATATTAGTCGCGCCACTTTAAATGATAAAAATATGCATGTTTCATACTACTACCATTCACACATAAATGTATTTATCAATACGCCACCGGCACAATACAGATACAAGAAGAATGAATCTGCAAGCAGAATGAACCAATATAGAGGATTATTAACATCATTTCAGAAGGACCAACTTCCAAGGAGTCCACCTTAGTCTTGATGGTATTAGAAGGGTATTGGTGTTTTTTTCCCACTCGATTTTGAAGCTTAGCCCTTTTTTTGTTTTTGTTTTTGTTTTAAAAGGTGCCCGTCATCTGTATTTTCACTAAACATCGGCCCACATTCCGTACTTTTCTCTTTCGAAATTTAAAAAAAGCCTAATGTGATTGCTTATTTGACTTTTCAAGACGTATTTATTGCTTTTCTTTCGACATAAAAATGGAAGTAAAATTTGTTTTGCGTTCACATAAAACAAATTTTACGTCCAGTTTTACATTGAAAGAAATGGAGAATTTAGTGGACGTCGCTCCAGTAAATCAAGGTACTGTTTTTTTCCCTAAAATGAAATCCCGTTTTCCTAGCTCTTTCTATTGTTTTTTTTATTACATATGAATCGGGCAAACTCTGACCAATAGTCGTTGAAGTCTCATTTAGAGGACCTACAATTTTTTATGTTATCCTCTAAAAAGACAACCATATATCATTTGGTCATTCTTAGAAAATTATATTACGTTTGGTTGCCGAAATTTTATTGATTCTTGGGACTTTTGTAGAATTTCCGCAGCGTTTGATTGGTGGGCCCAAAATAATCCTAGGAACCAAAATAACCCCGCGAGGAAAAAAAAATACTCCCAAGAACCAAAATAATCTCAGGAACCAAAAATAAGCGTGTAGAAGAATTTTTTTCAAGCAACCAAACAATGACTTCTCCGTTTGGTTGCCGGAATTTCTTTGGTTCTTGAGATTTTTGTGGAACAAAAAACTTCATGGGAGATTGGTGGGAAAAAAAACTCCTTGGAAGTATCCCGGTAAAATAAAAATCCGATGTTTGGTTGACCGGACTATGGTGGAAAAAAAATGTTTGATTGCTAGAACTGTTGGGATGAAAAAAAAAAAAAAAAAACCTTCTGCAAGCTTATTTTTGCTTCTTGGGAGTTTTTTTTTTTTTGTCCCTCATGGGGTTTCGTTCGGGGTTATTTTGGTTCCTGGGATTATTTTGGGCCACCAACCAAACGTAGGTGCAGCTGCATTAAATTCCACAAAAGTCTCAAGAATAAAAAAAATTCCAGCAACCGAACGTAGCTGACGAACAGGATTTTTTCCATTTTTCTTTTCGTTCTAACGACCCTCTCTCTCTCTGCAAATAGAAGAAAAAAAAACCCAAGCAGTTCTTTCATAGTCTCTTCGTTTCTCTCTCTCAATTCCTCCATGGAAGCTCTGATCTGCAACCAGATCGGGGATCCCACTCTCCCGATCTCCGATACCTCTCCAATCTCTTTCTCCAGATCCCATCCTATCCCCTCCTTAAATTCTCCAACTGCTATAAGAATTAGAATCAAAGCCACTAGCTTAAACTACGCAAATTACCTTCAGATCTTGGGAAAATACCAAGAGAAACCCTCTCTCCCTTTCATTCCTGGCTCCGATTACTCCGGAGTTGTCGAATCTGTCGGAACTGGTGTCTCTAAATTTAAGATCGGAGACAGAGTTTGCTCGGTGGCTTCTCTCGGATCTTTCGCTGAATTTATCATCGCGGACGAGAAAGATCTGTAAGTTTTTGTTTGAATTTTGAAAGATTAGGTTTTGGATGGCAATTAGATGAGAATTGAGAGTAGTTTTTGATATCTTTCATCTTAATTGCCTGTTTGGATTGGAAGAAAAACATTTATGAGGGGGGGATTTTTTTTTTCTTTCCATAATTTAGAGGGAAATGGTATGATTATGGCTAATTTAGAGTGATATCATCATGAATTGAAGGTTCCTCTAGATAAAAATTAAATAGGATTGGTTCTATAGTTTTCGTGTGTAAAAAAAGTAGGAAATTTTAGAAATATTTTTCCTTTCCAACTTTTTCCTGAAAATTCTTGCAATCCAAACAGGGTTAAGTGAAAGATCTATAAATAATCATGAAATGTTAAAAAAAAAAAATCCTTTTTTCACATGCTAATTTGATGATTGTTGAATGTTATTTCGGATTTTTCTACAACAGATAATTGGGTGAGTGAGAAGTCTCTGTGTATGGGATTTTAGTGTAGTTACTGCAAAAATATCTTTATAAAAGATGATGAGTTTGATGACAGTTTTTGGAGATATCACGTGACAAAGGGAGTCGCATAGTTAAATGATTTGTAAATAGTCATGGAAATGTGGAAAAAATTGCCTTTTCCCCATGATAGTTTGATGATAGTTGAATACAAAATTTGCTTTTTTAAAAATGGATACTTACCAAGTTGAAAGATCTGTGTGTAGCCACGGGAATGTCAAAAGTTTGATTTTTTTTTTGTCAATTGATGAAAAATTAATGTAATTAATAGTCAGAAACAACCCGATGCATTAATTTGAATTTTTTTCCTCAGCAAGGTGAATAACCTGTAAGTACTCATAGAAATGTGAAAAATTCCATTTTCAGTGATATTGTAGGGGATTTGTATAATTGCTTCAAAAAGATCTTTAGTACATTTTAGTTTCAGAATTTTTACCGTACCTTGACCTTGGTGAGAGATCTGTAACTAGTCATGGAAATGTGAAACAAAATTTCTCTTTTCAGTGACACTTTTTGAGAACTGAATGCGAGCGACAATGCCAATTTGTTTCAATATGAACAACAATTTAACCAATTTGATTGACTAGAATATAAACAATATTCAACAAAGGAATGTATTGGTAACGGGTCGAACAAAAATGATACTTTTCCATTTTATTTATTATATGGACAATATACAAATTGAATTGATGGAAAGTAGACGTGATAACAATACAATAAGAAAGAAAAATGCCTTATTTATTTTTATTTTTTGGATTTCTAATTCTGGGTATTCATTGTTGATGAGCCATAGCAATTGCACCTACAAAGCAACTAAAAGAATTACATAAATGAGTTCAAATGGAACATAAACATCTGTTGATAAATGAATCTTAATTTGTTGAACATTACTTCTCAGATCCTACTCCATAATCCGGTTTGTTCTTGTAGTCCAAATAATCCCATACCATGATGTATCTAAGATATTAGTAATTATTGCAAAAAGATGAATTGTACACACTAGTGAAGTGGCCCCATCTCTCATAGTCCAAAGATAGAATTCGTTATAATATTATGAACCATTCATAAACATCACAACAAATATGATCGAGAAATTTACGACTGCCATGTAAATGAGCTGTGAAACAACTACACTGCAGGAGTTAGATGGAATATGGAATAATAATTATGAACATGAACCAATCCCAATGAAAAGGCATAATAAATTGAATTGATAAGTAATACTACTCTTAGACTACCTGCTATAATACGTGATCCCGGAATTATAAAAGAATATCATGTATTGGTCCATGTAAATCCATGATAGGAATCTAAAGCAGCCACTAAAAGTGCATGAGAGGAGACATCTAGGACTAAATTCCAAAGCCTCAGTCTTGATTCGGCATGAAGAGGATGTTGTGGGGTCCATGTGAGAGATCCGTTGTGAGATGAGAGGAAGAAAGGGTTAGTATGCCTTTCAATGCCCTACATATAACTTACACATGTGTGTTAAAGAGGAAGCTGATGCCGCAGTCAAGGAGGAGGATCCTAATTAAGAGGCCTAGGAATTTATAGATGATGTTGTGCCACATAATGATGTGGATGTTTTATTTACTTGTGTGGTGAGGTAAATCCTAATTGCACCAAAGGAGGCTATTGGGGGTAAAGTCAGGTATGCCTACATATCGATGCCACGTGGCAGGAGGCCCACAAACGTCTAGGATGGTCGGGCTATC
The DNA here is from genome assembly GCF_043159265.1 of Tasmannia lanceolata. NCBI lineage: Eukaryota > Viridiplantae > Streptophyta > Magnoliopsida > Canellales > Winteraceae > Tasmannia > Tasmannia lanceolata. The sequence continues at coordinate 39,100,246 of NW_027518683.1, read as the reverse complement.
TAGGGACCCCGAGCCAAGTGTTGCCACGCGGCCTCGCTGTCACCATTGGCGGAGAAGAGAGCATTCGGCCGACCGGCGACCAACCACTCGCAATCGTCTGCGGCTGCACGTCAAGTCCCCGGGTACCTAGGGATCGCATGGCACCGCAAAGTCTGCCAGCCTGCTCATTCGCTACTTTTAGAGATCATCCAACATCCAGCCAATCCCGCCAACTAATCTCCCCAGGACCGTACAAGGTTCTGTCATTTATAATTCCCCATCTCTGTTAGAAGCTGTACAATCCCATCATCGCCAATTCCGGGTTATCAGCGCCATCTCCTGACCGTCACTATCGGCGATAGATTATCTCATGATACGTCACATCATGGACCTAACATCCGCGGTAGCCGTACTTGTCCAGGGTCGACGTGCCGGTGCTCGTACCAGCGATTGCACAACGTCCCATCGTTGTCACATCGCACCCGCGAGATATTGAACCTCCGCCTATAAAAGTGAACCCTCCACTCCTTATTCAAGGTTGGATCCTTATCACCCAGGTAACTCGCAAACTACCTATTGTGGTCTGGACTTGATAGATTGATATCTTGAGGGACATTTTATTTATAGTTTTTATTTCTCTTTATTTTGTTAGACATTTTCTGTTTTGGTATTTTTGCTATTTTGGGAGCCTAGATGTGGGGGTTGTCCACATCACCTAGGGCCCACACCACATCACACCCTACTTCATCGCCTACTCGGCCCATATTAGCCCTAAGTGAGTAGTATTTAATTGTAACTTTAATAAGGGTATTTAAGTCATTTATCAATCATTTATGACTTAAAAACTCTTATATCCTATTGGCTATTAATAGAGCCCACTCACTTAAGGCAAATATCACCTATAAATGTCTTTTTACAACCCTAATTGAAGTATCTTTGGAAAAAAAAATGCGAATAGCAACCCAAGGTTAGGGTTCCTCCCTCTTTCTCCCTTCTTTCTTCTCCCTTCCCTTCCCCTTTTCATCTCTCCTCTTTCTTTCTCTTTCTTTGCCTCTCCTATCTTCTTCTTTCTTTTCTTTCCCCTTTTCATCTCCCATCTTCCTTCTCCCATCTTCTCCCTTCTTACATCCTACATCTATTTTTCTTCCCTTTATTCTTCTCACCCTTCCTGGTTGGGTTTATAAACCGTTCCTCTTTCCCCCTTATCCTTTTCTTCTACTTGATCTTCTTTCCCTCTTTTCTTGATCTGGATCTATTCTAGATCTTGATCATCTGTTCTTTCCTTAATCTTAATCTTAATCTCTCTCTTTGATCTAGATCCCTCTTCTTGATCCCGATCTCTTTGCTGGCTGCCTTATACATATTTCCTCATTGATTTTGTTGTTCGGGCTGCACACAAGGACATTTCTCCACTCTGGTTCCATCCATTGCGGGCTGCGTTTATCTTCGACTGTTTTTGGACCTTCCCCGCATCTTCACCACCTTCTTGGACTTCCAGCATACGAGATTTGAGCTCTATGAGTTGACTTTTCTAGGTGAGATCCTTCCTACCACCATTTTAGCCATATTAGACCCTATTCTGAGCCACTGATACCCTTAGGACTGCTATCTTTGCATACACCTTACCCTTGAGCCTATTTTCTTTAGTTTTGGTGGTTCCATTGAGCCCTAGTTTTCTCCTTTTCTTTATTTTCAGATTGTATCTAGACCATATATTTATTGCTGCCCATATTTATATTGTTCTCTTTTGGTGTGGCTTGCGATGGAAAATTTCATGCTTGAATAGAATTAAAGTCATTGATGGAAATTCTTTAAAGGCTGACTCCAAAGTAAAACCCTAAAGACGAATTGATTAACTTATCGAATACTTAATCTGAAATTGGGACTGGTTGTGCTATTTTATGTAAAGATTAACCCATTAAGCTCCAAAAGGTTCTCCATAATAACCTGCGAACTGCCAAGTTTGCATTATTACCGGTGTTCAACTCTTCTTTTGTCGCCTCCTACCTGACTTGAGTGTCGCCCCTGGGTTTGAGTGTCGCCCCTGGGTTCCCACTTCGGTGTCCCTAACCTTTTGTACGTGGGCTTAGGTTGAAGGCCGAGGCAACCTCCTTCCATCCCAACCAGACTAAAGGCGGGACATAGTGCATCAAGGCTATCCTCACACTTAGACGGATTTGAGCAGCAACAGATTGGCGCCCAGTGTGGGCCCCGACGAAGTCCTTACGGTAAAAGAGCCCTGAATGCTAGCTCCAGAGGATAACGCACTAGGGGGCTGGAGGTGGCGATCGAATCACGTGGCACCTCCTGGCCCCCTTCCTCGTTCGAGTTTCCTTTACCAGCCTCACTCCCACTAAGCACCAAGGCATCTGCCAGACGAACGTGTGACAGAAGCAGCCAAACCATCCCACACTCTGACCATTCACCGGGCGCACAGGCACCCGACGACCATTCCCTTGTGATCACCGCCTGAAATCCGGAAATAGAACCACTATCCCGAAGAGTGCATCGCACGGATCTGCTCGTGGAGAACTTGACCCGTCTTGTCATTCGGGTGGCGAAAACATAAGACCTAGAACATGCCAGGAAAGATGCTCCTGCTCAGCCCGGGTGCTACTCCGCCGATCCTCTTACGAAGGAGACTTCTCCGCCACAACATTTGGTCCCATCTGGGTCGAAACCGATGACTGCCCCTTTACTTCCAAGATTATAGAGACTCCAATAGTAGGAGACCTCAGGTTGCCCCTTATTGGGCCATATGACGGTTCTACAAACCAGAGGGAGCACCTAGACACTTTCAAAACTACGATGGCCATCGACGGAGCAGAAGGCACCATCATATGCCGAACCTTCATTGTCATCCTGGAGGGGGCGGCGTATACCTGGTACGCCGTCTCGCTCCAGCCCGGCTCCATCAGCTCCTTCCGACAACTAGGCACGCTGTTCGTTGATCATTTCATCACCAACCAAGAGCATCAAGGGACTTCCTCCCCGTTTATGGCCCTCCAACAACAGAGGAGCGTATCCCTGAAAAGTTACATCACACGATACAACGCCAGAACCCTTGAGGTCAGGGATCTAACATGGGGAGCTGCCCTGCTCGCCTTCAAGGAAAGGCTAGAACCATTGTCACTACTCCAATAATCGTTGAGGAAGAAGTCTGCGAACGACATGAGCGACCTTCGTAAGTGAGTCGACACGTACATCGACCACGAAGAGCGCCTGCTTGCGCAGGAAGAAGCTGGGGCAAATCCCCACCCAACAGCCAAAAAGAGATGTGGAAGATTCTCGATGCAGCCGGAGCAGCCACCCGCGCTGAGAGGGCTAAGTCACCGTCCGATCAAGAAGTTATGCCCTACTGAACACTTCACGGGAAAGCATTCTCTGGACTGAGAAAACCTCGTCCAGTGACCAACTCTGCTCTGCTCCAGCAGGCAGAGGGTGGACCAAAGCCAGTACTGCCAACTCCATCGCTGCTTTGGGCACGACACAGAGTCGGAAGGGTGCCGGTAACTGAAAGAGCAGATCGTGGAACTCGTCAGACGAGGATATCTCCAGAAGTACATAACAACGCACTCCCATGGCTGACCGTGGTGTTAGCGCTCCTACTTCCTACAGTGCAACATTGCGTTCAACCCCGCATCTGAGGGTGAGGTGCGCTCAACCTGTGTAACAGCCTACCTGCGTGTTCATAGCCTGACTGAGTACTCAGACACGCATCTTTCTTGCTTAACAGCCTCCCCACGTGCTCGTAGCCTGGCTGAGTGCTTCTACACGGATCTCTCTCACGTAACATCCTCCCTGCTTGCTCTTAGCCCAGCTGAGTTCTCTGACACGGGGTGATTAACCACCTCCCTACGAGCTCTTAGTAGGAGTGGACTTCTATTAACCCACACCTACCTGGTTGTGGGGCTTGATTTGTCTAGAACTCTTGTACTTATTTCTTGATTCTCTTGATATGTAATTCGTTGTGATTATTGATCAAAACTCAGCCAATCACTACCACTATTTCAATCCCCTAGATATTTTCCCAAGACTTGCATAGCAGACAACCCTCCCATGAGCCTCTCTTGATTATATTCTTTATCTGTCCACAAATTCAAAAAATCCCCATAAAACCAGTCCTCTTTCTCGATCTGACATAACTCCAAGAACAGTCTTAAAACCTAGACCTACAAAACCAGTCCTCTTTCTCGATCTGTCGTAACTCCAAGAACAGTTCTAAAACCCGTGCCTACAATTAATAATCCTATAACTATAGTCCTAAACTCCTTACCAATTACCATCAACGCTTTTCCAACCAATCGACCACCCTAAGCACACTCTTTAGCCAATCGGCCATCATAAACCTTTCCCAATTTAATCTGTTACCTTAATTCAGCCCACCACAACCCAGACCAATCTAAATCAGTCGAACAGTCTTTTCCCCGAGTCAGTCATGACCTTCCTTTCCCAACAGTCTCAACAATCCCTTGTCTCAATCTCAGAAATCCACCTGTCTGATTCCAAACCCCCTAGAAACTTGTTCCTGATTCCTTTACACCAGAACCTTCTACTAAAGCTCAACCCCTGACCTTTGGTCCCTTAACCCTACGTTGTAATTAAAATTAGCAGTCCCAAGTCGATTTTCTCTAACCAGTCCTACATCAATCCCTTTGTCAAATCAGATAGAAAAAGTGAGAATATTTCATGATCACTGACCGAGCCTGGTAAAAAGAGAATATTTCATGATCACTGACCATACCTCATTTTTTCTCACATGTATGACATTTTTATAATTAAATTGTTATGTGGTCTGGATTGGCTTAGATACAATTATTGGACTATCCTACTTCTCTATCCAAAAGATTATTTTGGAATTTTATATTTTGAAATCATCATGGATATATGAATATAGTCTAAATCCAAATAAGTCGTGACTCTCACTCACCGGGCAGATAGTTGCCAAGGTGAAAGATTTGCTTGTGACAGTGTAGTGATGTAAGTTTGAAGAAAAAAACTTTTTGTTTGGGGTAAATTAATGGAATCTTAATGTAGTTTGATTTGTATGAAAATGGTTTTATGGAGACTTGATGGCATTATGATTTCTAAAGCCTCCTTTCAATAAGTTTTTTTGCTAGCCACAGACACATATGATAGGTTAAGCTTATAATCTGCAATTTTCTTTGCTATGTGGGTGATTGAAGATTTTTAGTGCCTGATGGATGTGATCTGGTTGCTGCTGGTGCCCTTCCCGTTGCATTTGGAACCTCCCATGTAGCACTTGTTCACAGGGCACAATTGGGCTCTGGTCAGGTATATTTTTTTTTCATTTTTCTTCTTTTAGTTTCTTGAAAATTTTGTGTAGGTTTTGGGATATGGTAATTTGAAATGTTGATGGTTAGGCATTGCGTTATTGTTGGTGCTTCTTTTATATCTTTGAAGTGCTATTTTCTGTCAGGGTTATATGTAAACTGGCACTTTGATTCACTAGTTAGTAGGTATTTATCTTTTTTCCTTATTTACGTCTTTTTTTCTCATATGGGTTTGGAAGTCAGGAAAATCTCCCATTAAGAGAGAAAAATTGAAAAAGAACCTCTGTGGAAAGCCACACAAAATCAAATGAAAGGAGCTTAATGTCTTGAAATACAAACTATACCTTTTACTTTGCAATGGAACCCCAAAATTAGTTAATTTATCTCCCCTGCTGATTTACTTTCAAATGACATGGAAATCCCAACATCGTCAAGAGGAGATAGGATGCCGGATATATAATTTTAATGAAAAGAAGTGTCAGATTCGTTGTGGAGGACATGCTTCTTTAAAACCATTATTCACGTTAAGGGATTCGCCTTCAAGAACAATTGAAAGATGAGAAACTAAGAGCAACATCTAAACCATTACACATTATTTCTTTGAGAGAACTAAGTTTCTGGAAGGTAACACTGATCATTAAGAAGAGTAGTTTATGGACAAAATAATTTTGTAACCAACATTCCAGTAGGATTGAGAAGACTTACGTTTAATGGTGGAAAAGTAACAAAGAAGAAAACGTGTAATATCAAAGCATAAATGACATTGTCTGGTGACTGACTAAACCTTTAATTCTGACCGAATTTATATACTTAGGTGAAGAAATCACCACTTTTCACCTCCCAATAAAACTGTGAGAGCCCCTATCATGGAATGAGATGGGTTATCAAAGAGCTTAGAGAAAAAAAATTTATTTTCTGGAAACTAGATGATTCTCTGGTACCTTAAGCTATCAAAAGTTGTCAGTTGTTACACGAAAAAAAAGATGACAATGGTAATTGGTGTCTTTCGGCGTTTTCCTTCAAGTTGGAGTACAGATGCAGAAATATTGTACTTGGGGGGATGACAATTGTAATTGGTGTCTCTCAGCGTTTTCCTTCAGGTTGGAGTACAGATGCAGAAATATTTTACTTGGGGTGTACTTTTCAGAATATTGTAATTCCTAGCCACTTGGGGTATAAAATGGTTTTCTACTTTTGTTCCTGCAATTGTATTGTCCCTCTTCCGATAGAGAGAACAAGTATCTATCACTCTACTCACCAAAAAAAAGTATCTATCACTGTCAACTTTTGAGCAAAAAAGAGGCCATAACTGTATTGGCATATGTTGCTGTCATTCTTGTTATCTTTCTCATGGATCACTGGATGTGCTTGTTCACGTCATGAGGAATAATATTTGATACCAAAGATTCTACCAATGTTTCTAAACTGTAGTGTCATGTGTCAGCTTTGGGTCAATGTGATATAAAGACCCAGCTTATGATCCATGCTTGCACACATAGAATATTTACCTGTTGAGATTATTTCTATAACCTTAAGGGGGCTTTAGTCGGGATGGACTCATGCGACCTTTCAAACTTGACGAATCCCTCGTTGTGTTTCTATAAACTATTTGAATCCTGTCGTTAGTCACAAATTCTCAAAAAATTAGGACTTTATGGCGGTCTGGACTTAAAGTTCCCTAGTACATATTAAAATAACCCGCTCAAAGTTAGCCTAGAACAGATGAACTTTGGAAAGTATCTGCAAATTCTCAAAAAATTAGAAGCTTATGGCGGCCGAGACTTAAAGTTCCCTAGCATATATTAAAATAGTAAGCCTAAAGTTCGCCCAAATCACGTGAAACTTTGAAAACCATCTCAGCTCTCTCTCTCTCTCTCTCTGAAATCCTAACGCACCCTCTCTCTCTCTCTCTCTTTTCGTTTTACACTTTTTGTCTCGAGTTTTACGTGAGAAGGAACCCTAACGCCTCCTTTATCTCTTTCCTTCTTTCTTTTTTCTCCAATGAATTTAGCCAAAACGGGAAATTCAGGGTTTCCCCAATGAAGCAAACCAAGGTTTTACCTGACATCTCTATTCCCGTAAGTATCTTCATTTATATGGAGATTTGAATCAACAAAAGAACTTGATGGATTATGGTTTTTAGGTAAAATAGAGATGGGAAAAGGGTGATGGGTTTTCTTTGATGTTGGAATGCGTTACTGGTTTGTGGATATTTGAGGAGATTAGAATGAGAAAAGGGGCAGTTGTTGTTTTGGGTATCAGATAGTAAAGGGTTATGGTGTATTGATAGTTTGGGAGAAGAGTAGGAGTTTGGGTATTTAGGAGATTGATTGAAATGAGTGATAAGGTTTTGGGTGTTTTTTTTTTTGAAAAGGCAACGAAGTTTATTGCATAAATCAGAGTCATTACAAAGGGGACGAGCCATCCCCAAACACAACAATGACCTTGCAAAGGCCCGAAAAACTAAAAAGACAAAAAACCACGTGATGAATGCCCTAAGAATTGGCATGATTAACAATAAGTAGAGTGTCTCGGTCCATGCCCTCCTTAGCCAACTCATCAGCCATGCTGTTCGCAGAACGCCGCATGTGAGTAAGTGAAGGGTGAATGATAGCAACCTGTGGGACCTGATCCCGCGAGAGGGGCGCGAACTGCCTCCCCCTCTTGGTCTCTCGTACCCACGTGAATGGTGTGTGATTTTTATTATTGATTTAATTCATCTTTTCTGTGAACTTGGGATCACTAAAGCAAACTGAATTTCACGCAAAAGAGAATGACAGAGTCGCCACCTAGATGAGAGATCTAGGACCCATAAGTGACCAGAAATCTAGATTCGTTACCTGATTACGAGAATGGAAGGTATGGGAATCACCACCACATGCACCATTCTTGCTCGATAATCCGGTCTTCAGTTTCAAAAGTTAATTCTCTTGAATTTCTTTTAAATGACTCATTTAACTCTATATTAATGTGCGAACTATGTGACATGCATCCTAAAATCTAATTTCAATGTAATTCCTAATGTGTGTCTTGATTTTCTTAATTTGTTTGAATTCAATCTATGCGAGAGTTCTCCTAAATTCGAATTTCAGAATATCCTAAGTATTTTAATTAATTCAATTAAGAGAAGAAATAAGTAAACTATCCTAAAACCCCCCACCATGTGAGGAGGGCCGACTCGTGCTCGGTATGCCATTCAAAGCATCCAAAGCTGCCTACGTATCCAAGCCTCATTGGAATCAGAGTCGATCGTAGTTCGGTGCCTGAACTAAGCTACATGCCTAAGACATCTAGGACACCAATCTAGACTGGATTGACTGTTTCAACTGTTTTCAAGAGATTATTTAATTCAAGTTAAGTAGATTTTATTATCCTAGGACTCCATCGAAGTTGCTATATAGTCCTATCTAAGTGCAAGACATCCCTTAGACTAATGCAGATGAACCTACATCCTAGGTAACTAGGCTTGTCCTATGGGAAAAAGGGGCAACTAGTGTAACTAGATCTATGACTCAATTGCTAATAATAGCAATCGGTCGTGATGAGGCTGAACTTTCTAACTCTAGGACATCCTAAAACCTAGAACGTGACGTAAGTGTTCCTAATTGGTTCTAAAGGTTCCTACGAGGTGATACCGTTATCCAACGGTTCCAAAAGCATGGATCAAATGGACTTAATTTGCTTAATTGCTGATTTTTAATTCTTTAAGCGTTCCTAACTCCTAAAATCTAAGGAATACCAATGGCTCTAAGGGCTGACATATTCTTATGCATAGGTTGCCTTCATGGAAGGGAATCTTGCTTTCCACTCTTATACAATTTAGCATATAAATTATAACACCTTGTTGCCTGGTATGTTCTCAGGATTTCCGTGGACAGAAGACCTTGGAGCCAACAACATGCTATAGTTTAGATGCCTAGACTATACAAGATGGATGCAATTAATAAACGATTATGAATTTAAGCTTTGCACTTGGAATAACCTAACACTCTAAATTCCAAAGGAAACTACTAACATCTATGGCTTCTGTTTAAATGGTTTAAAAATTACATTCTTACCGAAAAGTTTAGATGTTTTGAAAATTTTCATGGTTTTTTGGAATTAAAATTAATTTTTAAAAGATTCAATTTGAGGCCAGATTGGTGATTTACAAAGTAACACATAGCAAATCTATTCCAATTAAGTTCAAATTTTTACAGTAACACGAGGATCATAAAATAAGCTTACTGTAAATTTTTTATTGATTTTTATTATGATTTACTATTAATTTTCCAATTGTAATAGCTTGAGTCCAGGCTGTTGATTTACAAAGCAACCTATAGCAATCTGATCCTAATCAATTTCAAATTTTACAGAAACTTCCTCATAACCAGAGAAGATTACTATAAAACTCTCATGAATTAATAAGGTGATTTACTATAATAATCCGATTTTATTAGATTTAGTCCAGATTGTATGAATTACAAAACAACCCATAGCAAACAAATTCCAAATTAGTCCAAAATTCTACAGTATCAAGATAATCATGATAGAAAACTACTGTAAAAATTTCATGAATTTTTATTGTGATTTGATATCAAAGAAAAGTCACACAAAATCCGAATATTTTGGAAGAATCAATCAAAAGGCGTACTCAATGACATCCTAAAATCAAAGGAAAATTAGAGTAGATATAATATATATCATGATATTTCTCTTCCAAATTTCAGAACTTAAAAATCGAAATTTCTCCAAGAAGCCCAATTTTTAAAGAAAAGTTCACTTGTTTCATAGAAAATCAAAACCCGCTTTGTTAAAAAAATATAAAACCATATTAAATCTTTATAAAAATTCATGGGAATATTTCTAAGACATACTAGTAATATATATTACTGGGTTGTAAACAAAAATTTCGGAATTAATCGATTTTATCATAAGAAACAATTATGGCACGCAAAAATGAAGCTCGGGTTGGAAAACAATGAATAAAACAAAATTTTCAAAATTTTCTTTCATGAAAAATTCTATTTATATATAAACCTAATATCTGGAAAGTTTCATGAGCTTTCAAATTGGTTTGATATTTATTAGAAATAGCCTAAATTTAAAATAATTTAAAATCGGATTAAAAATATTCTAAAAAATCCAAAGTTTTTTGAGTGATCTGGAAATCTAAAAATCGGTTTAGAAATAAATTCCCATCGAATATGGATTTGATTTGACCCGTTTTTTATTTTATTCTTCGAGAAATAACCCCTTTCTGGGTTATCTTTCGAAAAATAAAATGAAAAATAAAACGATCAAACCATGGTCAAAAATTATATTTTCCAGTAGTTTTTAATTTTATATTAAACTCAGAAAATATTAGGTTTTGAAAAACACAATGATTTGGAGGACTTGCTTTGAAAATCTCATTCAAAACCCATATTGAAGAAAGATCGAAGGAAATTAATATTTTAATGAAGAAAAATCAATTTTCCAGCAGAAATCTGAAAAATAAAAGATGATTTATATTATATCATACTCAAATTTCATCCAAAAACTCAACCGTTTTGATCATATTTGAAAATTAAACCCTAAAACATCATAAACATGATTTCTAAACAAAAAAGTGAAAAAATGAAAGAATGCCTGTCGTTGATCGCGAATCCTTGTCTCTAGGGCTGATATTCCGATATACACGCTTTGTCCAGTTCTTATAATAGCAAAAGAAAACCCTGAAGAATGATTGTATTACCTCCAATATGTTGAATATATGAAGAAATGTGAGAGCACTTCGTGTAGAACAAAGTGGAGGAGATGAGCACTAAAGCACCAAAAGAGGGGGAACGAATTCCAAGGGGAGAGAGAGAGGGACGATTTTTCCCCCGAGCAGCCCAAGGGTTGATGTGTGGTTGCTTTTATAGAAAAAGTTAGGTTTGGAAAATGAATAGTAATTTCTAATGTGAGAGCTCTTACCTTTAGCTAGTTTTCAATTTTCTTCTTTCACTTTCTTTCTCTTTAGTTACTAAATTAGATTAGCTTGTAATTAGGATCACTTGCAAAGCAAGGCATGCCATTTTGCATAAGGTAGATCTTTCAAGACTCTTCTAGAAGCTCTCACACAATGGAAATAGCATATACATGAAAGATTCCCGTCCAAAAAGGACTGCCCAACGTTGGAGCTCGTTTTCTACCTATTTAGAGGCAGAATCAGGAAAAGTCGTAAACTAGAAAGTTGTAGATCTTTTCGAGACGTTCGAACAAGTATAATTGCAAATTTTTTGGACGAGAAGGTAAAACGTTATGGCCATTTTAGTAACCTGACCATACTAGCCCTTTCTAATTATAACTCTTCATTTCTTTATTATTTTTTTCAAAACAAATATGATGTCACCAACCACCTCATCCCATGTTGGACGTTTTTGCATGTGGCCTCTCCATGTGGGGCGCCCACTTATGTGGCCAACCCACATGGGTGGGTCCACATGGACCCCCACCTTGTGGGGCCCAATGGGTCTTATGACATTTATTTTGAGTTTTTTTTCAATGAAAATTTAATAAAATTCTTTAAAATCAAAATTTTTATTGATGAACCCAACCCATATGACATTTATGGTGCACCCTCGACATATGGTCGAACCATCCCCTTTTAAAAAAATTATTTTTCGGACCAAAATGCCCCTGTTTGATCATTACGCACCCAAAGGCGACTAAAATGCCCTTAAATTGGATTGCCCCCAAAGGGGAAAGTTAAAAATAGAAAGTCTTCAAGGTCAAACCTAAAAAATAGGAAGTTTTTAAGTTTGCTTCTTTTGGTGGGTAATATCAAACAGGATTGCTTGGAATCCCCTGAAAATGCCCAAAATGCTCTCGACACACGAAATTTTCGAATCAAGTGAAACCCCTTAGAAATTCTAAATTTAGCAGGTTTTCCAAAATTCACTAAATGACTCGTGACTCCTTAAACACACTCTAGAGATCAAATGAAACACATTGGAAAAGACCAAATTACCCCCGAGGTGCAAAAATTGATAAAAAATAGGAAAAACCATGAGAAATTCTAAAAATAGCAGGTTTCCTAAAATTCACGAAACGACTCGAGATTTCTCAAACACGGTCCAAGGATCAAATGATCATACTGGAAAAGGCCGAAATACCGCTGAAGTGTAAAAAATAAGAGAAACACTGAGAAATCTAAATTTAGGAGGTCTCCCATAGTTTATGAAACGACTTCTCAGCCATACTCTCGAGATGATCTTGGATTTATTGGAAATGACCAAATTATCCCTAAGATGATAAAAATGATGAAAACCCTGAGATTCTAAAAATAACAGGTTTTCTCAAATACTTGGAATCAACTAGGATTCCTCAGTCATACCTTCGGGATAATCTCAGACACATCAGAAATGACAAACATGACCCCAAGATACACAAAATGGGGAAAACCCTAAGAGATTCTAAAAATAGCAGGTTTTTTTCACTTGATTGGAAACTCGAATTCTTATTTTCCAAAGATCAACGGAATCCCCTAGAAACCTTCAGGATTGCGAATCAACTTCAAAACACCTAAAATGCAAGAACGCTTGACCTAACGTCGAAGACCGACTCAAAACTCAATGAAACTACTAAATCATTTGCTTTTCAAAGTGCAGCAAAATGTGGGTGTCTACACAACCAAATCTCGAATCTGATCAATCTTATACGCTATACGCCTCGGTCCACAATTCTTGTTCCTAGCCCATGCAATTGTATTTGCAGTCACCTTCAACAATAAGCGGACCAAGGCTGCGATGTGATACCATTTCAAACCGACTAGGAGGGCAGAAACCTTCGCTTCATTTGCATCACATACACTACCCGGGCCTGAAAATGACATAATGATGGACCAATATGATCCCGAATAAACCCCACCTATGCCCGGATTTCCGTGAGAGCTCCTGTCAAAGTTTAGTTTGAACCATCCCTCAGGAGGTGGGGTCCACTTCGGTAAAAGTTTAATGTGGTTGTTCTCTTAGAAGCGACTGTGAAGCAGTTACGCAGGATTTCCCCAACAGAATAACGGTTGCCACCCTTAGCAAGAGCCCATTTAATAATACAATTTAGTGTCGAGAATAATATGTGGTTGACCCGTCTCTTCTTGCCACAAAAATCTGATTATTGCGTTCATTCCAAATGTGCCACACAACTGCATATGGAATCAATGTCCACATTGAATCCCCACGACAAACTGAAGAACAACGGGTAGTGAAGGGATAAGTGATTCAAGGTCTCTTCCGATTTTTTGCATAGCACACACCACCTCGCCAGATGGAAACCTCACCTCTTTAAACGGTCGCAAGTGTTAACGCCACAGCGCGCAAGCATCCAAAGGAAATGCGAGGTGGTGACACAGGTTTCCAGATACTAGCATAAGGAGAAGGAGGGCCAATCTCATCATTTAGTTTCCTGAAAAAAGACTTCACCGTGAAGCCCCCTTGACAAATTATGTGATGTCATTGGTATCTTTGTGGTGGTGTTTTATGTGGGTTTTGGGGTTTGGTCGTAATTCATGTTTTTTGTTTGACTTTTCTTTGGCTTTTTTGTTGGTGATGGTTATTGTGTTTTGGGCCCCTTCCATCTCGTAAAGGTATCCCTATTTGATTCAAATTCAAAATTAATCTGTTGTAGGAATGGTTTTGAAAGTCAGTCCAATATGGACGGAAGGTCAGTCCAATATAGATTGAAATTCTGAAAGTGAGTCCAATATAGGCTGAAACTAGCTCCTTGGCTTGGTTTTCAAAGCAATCAATGCCCTTTTTTTTTTGAAGAAAGCAATCACTGTCCTTTTGTCAGTTTTTTTTTTTTTTTGGTTTTTGTTATTGATTATGAGTTCGGTTTTTCTTTTTTCTTTTAATTTTCTTCCTCTTTTTTGTTGGTGATGGTTATGGTGTTCTGGCCCCTTTCCATCTCAGAAAAGTATCCCTATTGGATTCAAATTCAAAGTTAATCTGTAGCAGAAATGGAATGGGTTTTCTCGCTATAGTCTTCAGGCCATAATAAAATACCATCCCCGTTTTCATCTTGTTCAATTTTTGTCATATTCAGATTCTCTGCATTGTAAACCAAATCTTCCAATTCCCCTTTCCCCCCTATTTTAGGCTTTCTTGAGTATTTTTCTCTATGTGATTTGTAGTCCTTGGTTCTTCATTTATTGGATTTTGATCATGAATCATCCAATTTGAGTTCTTATTTGACCAAATTCAACCTGATCTGCCATTATTTTGCAAAATTTGCATCACTTGATCCTGAAATTGCTTCTTACATTCAGCAATTTTTGAAAATCCATATTTTAATTTTGAAAATGCATATTAATCACTACGCGACAAATCAAGACCCGGAAAGGAGAAGGGCTGGTGGTGGGCATTTGGGAAAGTCAGGTTGATCGGGTGTCTTCATCCATCTTCTTCTTCATTTGTTACCCTTATATACAGAATAGTCTCACACCCTTTGGCCTTAAGCAACCAACCCTTTGCTTATTTATTAGCACTCCTAGTGAACTTTGATGTATACTGAAAGGAGATGGATTCTGCATCTGAATTACTTATCTTGAAAATGACATAGCAAAGGGATCATGTGGCAGTGTTTTACTGGTAGTGTTTGCGAAATGACGTCTAATCCCAAATTCAAATCCACAAGGTCTAGTTCAATTCATTTTTGAAGTAAAATTTGAATTTTTACCTACTAGTTGAGCCTACAAGCATTCCTTTATTTGGACCTGACGCCGGAGCTATCTCAGATGGATCCTCAATCCGAGCCCACTAGGCACACCAAGCCTAGGCCCCAAGCGTAAAGCTCCAAAAACAGTTGCAGTCCATGATTTTGGGGCATCTTTTGGGTCAAAACTGAATTTACTCACAGCTTTAAATATAGCAAATTAGCAATCAATATTCGTCTCAGTTTTTCACTTGTGTTTCCTCCTCTCTTCTCCATTTGTTTGGTGTCAGGACCTATCATAGTAAAATCTGACTTTTTATCTACTAATCCCCCCCATCTCTCCCTCCTTTTTTTATATCCACAAGTGGGGCCAACAAAACCCACATTGGTATTTGGATTTGTTAAAGTATAAAAGATTAAATAACGCCTTCTCCAACAGCTTAAGCTTTTGGACTAATTGTGGTTGTTTCACATGGTATAAGAGCAAAGGCCCTGAGTTCAAAACTCCTTGATATTAAAAATCCACATCTAATGGCCTACTCAAAAGAGGCGCCACATGTGCCACGTGTAGGCCAACACTAAAACGAAGGGCCACACGTGAGGGGGAGTGTTAAAAGCAAGGTTACCTGGAATGCGGTTCGTTCCGGTACGCGGTATGGGTACGGGGTACGATGGTTGTCCGGTACGCGGTACGATGAGGGTATATATATATATATATACATATAATTTCATATATTTTTACCCGAATGTCATTCCATAGTACACACTACACACATTTAATACACAAAATATAAAAACCTCGTGTATGTCATACATATTTTTTCAAAAAGAAGTTCCCGTTGGAATATATGAATATCCTTTCATAGTCCATACTACATCCATTTAATAAAAAAATAAAAAAACCTCATGTATGCCCTACATTTTTTTTTCAAAATAAAGCTCTAGTTCCAATTCAACCCAAAATATATAAAATTTGTAGCTCTCTCCATCTCTCTTCTAGTCTATATGCATCTCTCTCTCTTTCTCTCCCGCGGGTTGCCGCGGTTCGTCATTTTTGGCAATCCGGGTTGTTAGTGAACAACGTTTCGGATCGTGCGACCCCGGATCGGAGGGCAGATGGTGAATCCGGTAACTATGGTTAAAAGTATAAAAGATTAAATAACGCCTTCTCCAATAGCTTAAGTTTTTGGAGTAATTGGTTGTTTCACTGGATTCACTAGTTGGACCCACATATCTTCCTTTGTTTTGACCTATCATAGTCAAATATGAGTTTTTATCTATTAATCGGGCCTACAAACCTTTATTTGGATCCACTAGTGTGGCCAAAAAAACCCACATTCGTATTTGGATTCGCTAGTTGGGCACAAAAATCCCACTAATAGTGGAGCCCATAAACTCTTAGGGCACATTTGGCTGCCATGAATTGTTTTTCATGATAAATTGGGGGTCTGCAAGTGGAGATGAGGGTGAAATGGCTTAAAATCAGGAAACAAAATAAAAGAAGCTAGTGTCTCCGGTGATGGTAAACAAAAAACTCTACTAAAATATCTCATCGAGTTTTTCCTGATTTTTAGCCACTTATCATCTACTAGCATCTTGTATTTTGTTTCCTGATTTTTTGCCACTTCACCCTCATCTCCACTTGGAGACCCCCGATTTATCATGAAAACAATTCATGGTAGCCATGGTAGCCAAACGTGCCCTTAGGGCTATGATTTGGCCGACACTTTGAATTTATTGCCAACACATGCGTCGTGTCGTGTCTGACACAACACTGTGTCCACACGTGTCGACACTCCTTTAGACACTTTTAAATGTACTGCTAGAAGTGTCAATAACTTACATGCATGTACGTGTATGACTGTGCTACTATTCCTAGGGGTGCAAGTTTGGCCCTGTCAGCCCTGACCCCGAACAGGATCAGGGCTGGATTTTCCAACCCTGAGGGCGGGTCAGGGTTCATTTTTTTAGACCTTGACTCAGGTCGGGTCGGGTTCTGAGTTAATGCCTCGGGTACCCTGACCCGACTCGACCCTGAGTTTTCTATTATAGAATTGAACCATCTATGCATGTTTCTTTTGCTAATGTTTTCTATAATCTTGGATTGATGTTTCTCTAGATTATTATTATTAATTGTCTCTGTTGCCCGTCATGTTGTTGAATTCATATTGTCTTATTTTGTTCCCTTTCTCTGTTTATTGATCATTTTGTTCTATATGATAAGTGGTTGCTTTATTTTTGGCACTCTTAACAAGTTAACAGGTATTTGCACTAGGGTCAATTAGGCCCGGCCCGGCCCAATCAGGGCCAATCAGGGCAGGCCAGGGCCAGCACTTAGCCCTGTAGGGCGGGCCATGGGTTGACGTTCTTCGGCCCTAACTCAGGGTCAGGGCGGGTCAGGGCCGAGATAATGGGATCCAGGGTTGGGCTAGGGTTTTGAAAAACCCAACCCAACCCGACCCTGTTGCAGCCCTAACTATTCCTATATTTTTAGGAGCTGACGTGTCATATACTCCGTATCCGTGTCAGAACTCGGCATGCGAATCTATGTCCACAAATCATGATTATAAGTACTTCTATTTTAGTCGTGTCCTCGTTTCTAAATTTTCGTGTCAAAACTCGGCACACGAATCTATGTCCACAAATCATGATTATATGTACTTCTATTTTAGTCGTGTCCTCGTTTCTAAATTTTAGGAGTTTGCCGTGTCAGACACTCCGTGTCCGTGTTGACATGCGAGACTCGTGTCCGTATCCACAAATCATAGCCTTAGGGTAAAGGTAAAACATTGAATGTTAAACATATCAAGCCCTTAGGGTAAAGGTAAAAGCGATCTAGAGCAAAAAGAGGCGATTTCTTCTCGCCCCCTCCCTAGGTCGTTGGAAACCCTAGGGAGGGAGGCTCTCTCTCTCTCTCTCTCTCTCTCTCTCTCTCTCCTTTTTTGTTTTTTTTCTCCCCCCTCTCTCTCTCTCTTTTTAGCATTTTTTTCTTCCCCCTCTCTCACTGGTTTCTCTCTCTCCGATCTATCCCTCCCTCCTTTCCCGATCTTTGTCTTTCTCCCCTATCTTCTTTTCCTTCATATTTCAGATCTCTCCCTTTCTGCTTTTTCTAATCCCCCATCTTTCTATCTCTTTGGTTTGTCTTTCTCTTAGATCTATCTTTCCTACTTTCTGATCTCTCCCTCTCTCTCCCTTGATGGGCAAGGGAGGTGTTGGTGGCCGGATGATGCCCAGAGTTGGGCAGATCTCGCAGGGGATGCATCAATGGTGGCTGGAGGTACGGAATGGCCGGATTTGGGTCTGAGTGGACCGGATTTAATGGGAAAAGGATCGGAACTGGGTAGGGTGGATGGAGAAAGTGGGCTGGTGAGTCGTTGAAAGTGGTGGACGTGGCAGGAGTATGAAAAAGGGTGGCCGAATTCCGGGGGGGGGGGGGGGGAAGGAGGAGGTTGGATGTGGAGGTGATGGTGGTGGTGGTGGAGAAAAAGTATGATGAAGGATCACAACGGTATTGAGACGGCATGTTATTCCAAACCCTCCTCTCCCTCGTGGAATGCAGAAGGCACGTGAAATGTCGGAAATGGTGCGGCGGATGACCGGCAAAGGGCTTTGGGAAGCCGTGGGTCGCCGGATCTGGGGTCCGTGTTGAGTGGCGGAGGCGATGGGTAGTTGGAGATAGCATTGGGGTTGCCGTTTGGAGATTGGGGGTAAAATATGGTTTGATCGAGGTGCAGGGTTGGGGCTAGAAGGGCCGGGGTGTTAGGTTAGGATAGGTGTTTTGGGTTGCAGGTAGTTAGCTGGAGTGGTGGAACGTGGTGGCTGGAGAGATATTGGATGAGGAATGAGGTAAGATTAGGGTTAGGTGGAAGGTAGGGTAGGGTTAGGGATTTAGGGTTTGGTAGAAGAGAAGAGGAAGAGAGTCAGGGTGAATAATGATGGTCTCTAGGGTTAGGTGGAAGGAAAGGTAGAGTTAGGGATTTAGGTTTTGGTGGAACTGAAGATGAAGAAGTTAGGGTGAACAATGGTGGTCTCTAGGGTTAGACCAGGGTTTTTTGGATTGGTGGTTTAATGGGGATCCCCCGGGACAGGCGGTGGCGCAAGGTGGAGGCCGCTGAAGATTTGATTCGATGGGCTGGCTATCAGGCACGTTAGGGGCACACAAACGCCTCAGGCTTTTGAGCGGGATTTTTGAAAATCGAATTCGCCAGCTAGAAAGTGGTGGAGAAGTCTGTGTGACGTGGCACGTCACACATATGACTTGATGGGGCCCACAAATATGGCACTTTTTCTTGGATTCGATTCAATTGAGACCATTGGGTAGTGTGAAGGAAAGGAAGGGGGAATAGTGAAGACACTTTCGGCTGTGGTAGTAGAAGAAGAATTTGAAAGGAAAGTGAAATAGTTATTCGGCAGGGTGGCAGCGCATGGAAGTGTGGACCTCACTGTAGCGGTTGACCCATAAGATCACTTCTGTTGGTTTTTACTGGCCTAGGAGTATGCTCTTGGCCACCCTTAATTGATTCTATGTAATGCAGGTAGGGATCCCTGGTCCCAATGTAATCTTCATAGTATCAATGAAATTGTCAATTTAAAAAAAAGAAGGTAAAACATTGAATGTTAAACATATCAAGACTTTAAAGTCACACATTTGTTGACGACTAATGTAACTTCAATTCCTGCATGACTTTGAAGATCCCATCAAAGTTCATGTAAGTCCACAAGAGCCTAGATGTCCGTGCTTTCAAAGTCCCAACTCCTAAGTCCCTGAGTATCAAGGATAGTTTCCAAGAGTTCACACTGTGATGTAGGACGATTGAAGGACTGACTAAGACTTTGCTCTGATACCAATTCTGATGCAAGACGAATCACTTGTATGAGGTTTTTTTTTTCCGAAATGGACACTTGTATGAGGTTATCTAGAAACTTGAACAAGGATGTCAAATTATCAAGTTTTTTGTAATCTAATGTAGGACGAATCACACTTGTACTTGTATGGGGTTATCTAGAAACTGGAAGGAGCGTGACAAACTATCATCTTTTGGACGGACGTACAGGAATATGAAAGGGATAAATAACAAAAGTGTCGTAAATATGGATAGCATGCAATTTCTATGATTCGACCACGAAATTATGGTTAAACAACAGAGATTCTATGGTCATCCATGAGTAAATTTAACGATTTAATCAATTTACACATAAGCATGCAAGTAGCGAGGATTTCAAGAAGTCCCCATTCTCAAAATCAGGAAATTTCAGCAACCCCGCGAATAATATATTCCGATCTCACATACAAAATCTCACAAGGTCTCAAAAAATTAGTAATATGCCTATGAAGAAGATTTTGGACCTCAAAGAGGGCTTTGGGTAGGTTTAGAGGTATCCAAACACGCCGGGAAGTTATAGATTTATGCCATGATGGTATATAAACTATTGTGGTAGGGAATATGGGTGCAAATGATGGATGAAAATTAAGGGTTTGAGTCCTAAAATAGGTGATTAGATTGGGAAAATATTTCTACGAGTTTAATGATAGGTTTGGAGGGGTGCAACATATGCCGGGAAGGTGTAAAATAATTTTGGGACAAAACGCAAGGGACGTAGGGTATGGATGGATTTGAACGATATTTCTAAGGTTTGAAACTTTTTTTATAATTGATATTTTAGGGGTTTTGGGTAACACATAGATGAAAATAATGTAAGATGTTTTGGCTGAGATTAATAGGTTTGGGGTTCCCGGGAAGGTGGTTTATGGGAAAAAACCCAAAAAAAGAGCGAAAGGATTAGTAGAAACAATAAATGACGAGTAATAAGAACTTAAGAAGTAATCTACTTATCTCAAGGTTTCACATCATTAGTTTCTTTGGCATCTCACCAAATAATCTTTGGCTCTCACCAAATAAGAAGGTAAAGAAGCCTTTTCTCTAAGAGGCTCTCAATATCAAATAGCAAATCAATGTGGTACCCCTTCTATTACATAAGGGACTTAAAAAGATGCCTAAAAATTATCATTTGGACCTTAGGATGGTCCCCATCACACAGTCTTCAAAAGCATGGGCGACTAACCCCCTAAAATTGTATGTAGGAACTTGCTGCAGCTTGTTGGAAACAAACCAACACTAGTAGGATGGTTTGAAGTTTGAAATGGATCGAACTATCTCAGAAAAAACAGAAACGAAAGCAGATCAACTCATGTTTATCATAGCCCAAGTAGAGCATGCAGATAAAACATCGCACAGTCCATCCATACACAAATCCATTTGACTGTGATAAAAAAGATGTGTTTTGAGGCCTGGGTTGCCATTGTCAACTAGATCAATGCATGTGCATGAGTGCATCTAAATTGGGAAGGTAACATATATCAAGCATGCTTGGAAATTTTTTTCATGAATTGACTTCAGAGTTATGTTGGACCAATACATCTGCATATTTTCAGTTGTTCCTTATTTTCTTCATTTAATTTGTTTAACAATATTACTATACTATGTGATTGACAAGAGGTAATTATTTCCTAATTGCCTTATAATGTATTCTATGTATTAATGTCTCACAAAAATAAACCACTAGTACTACACTAATTCGGCGTCGTCCTATTTGATAAATTATACATCTGTGAAAATAGGCTAGGCTGGTGTATTTTACTGATTCCTATTGAGTCTGACAAATACATTTGTTGTTTAACAGAATGAAATTTTTGTTTATTAATCAATTTTCTTGTGTAAACAATCAAATGAACTTGCTGAGATGCTTTTGTGTACGTCGACTGCAAAAGCCTAAGTGATTTTGATAGAATGCAGGTCTTGCTTGTTCTTGGTGCGGCTGGTGGTGTTGGGGTCTCAGCTGTACAGATAGGAAAGGTTTGCGGTGCCATTGTCATCGCTGTTGCTAGGTATTTGCTTACATATCAGCTAAACAAGGCAGGAGCTCAAATTTCATTATTGTTTCCATTAGTTAAGGATGCAACTCAGGTCTTGGGTCGGGTTGAGGCCAACCTGACCCGACCCGACCCGAGGAACTCTTTTTCCAACCCGAACCCTATTTCCATGATTCCATCCTGACGAGGTTCAACCCGACCCGACCCAAGGGGCCCTTTTTCCATCCTGAACACGACCTGAACATGACCCGACCCGAGTTCAACCCGACCCAACCTGAGTTTTTAAGCTTACAAAAAAAAATTTGATGAAAAAATGTCGGGTTTCACTCGGGTCTAGTTGCCAAAACCCTCAACCCAAACCCGGCCCGAATTGAACCCGGGTTGAGAAAACTCAACCCGAACCTGACCCGAACTCAACCCGATGGGTTCGGGTTGCACCCGACTCGAGTTGCACCTCTACGCTTAGTCATGTCGCTATTTGACTGTTTATAAACTTGAATTTCACCAAATATGATAGAGGAGATAATTCATGCTTTGAACATAATTTTGGATTTCAGGGGTGCTGAAAAAGTGCAGTTTCTCGAGTCATTGGGAATTGACCATGTTGTTGACTTAAGTAAAGGCAGCATTATAGAAAGTGTGAAGGGGTTCCTGAAGGCAAGAAATCTCAAAGGGGTTGATGTTCTTTATGATCCAGTTGGGGGCAAGCTTACAAAGGAAAGCATGAAGCTATTGAATTGGGGAGCAAATATTTTGGTCATAGGATTTGCAAGTGGAGACGTTCCTGTCATTCCAGCAAATATTGCTCTTGTTAAGGTACACCTTGTGATTTTAAAGTCGTATGATTGCCTAGTGTCATGGTTATGTTTCTAGCACTGCCTCAACTGCAATTTTATTTAGTGTCCAAATCGCAATACGATCCCAATTTGCCTTTGTAGTTGTTATCTATTTTTCATGATATCATATAAAGTTTAAATCAGTGCGTATACACTTGATTGAGTAGTCTAAACTTGCAAAGTCAACTGGATGCGATGAAAAATAGATATCATTTACCTTTGGTTAAGTAACGCCCCAAAATACTTGCTCAAGCATTCAAAGAATAAAAAATGTTTATCTTGTACTTGAAACTATCAGTCAAATACTCGAAAAACTTAGTTGAGTACTTGAGCCTTGTAATCAGATTACATCATAAGCTTTTTAAACTTCAAAAATTGGTTGAGTGTTGAACCAAAGCCTTAGCGGACTCGGACTTGGGTTGTCCTCATGTCCAAAGTTGATATTTGGACTTTTTAAACTTCATTTAAATGATGTTTTGCTTAGTTAAACTGTGATTTGCTGATTGCAATTTCTAACTGTTGTTGGCTTCCAATATTTCCAGAATTTCTTGCAGATCGGAATGTAAATGCTAACTTTTACTTGCATTTCTGTTGTATTTTAGAACTGGACAGTACATGGACTCTACTGGGGAAGCTACACAATACATCAACCTCATGTTCTTTATGACAGTATGAAGGAGCTGTTTTCATGGCTAGTGAGGGGCTTGATAACCATCCATATTTCTCATGCTTACAGTCTATCACAGGTCAGGGACTTATTACTCCACCTAATTGTTTATTTGTTTTCGTTTATTTCAATTTTATTTGTTTACCCATCCAAATATCTGATTGGAAGTGGTCACCTATTGCAAAGTTTCCGACCATGAGCAAAAATTCCAAGTTAATTACCTGCACCATGCATCACAAGAGGTCAGGAAAAACCCTTGAGCTCCCTAGTAGCAACAAATATTCAACCATGGTAACCCATGGATGGGCAGCATAATTTCGAACAATTCAGCTTAGTTCTTAAAAACTTAATGAGTGCTTGACAACTTGCTTAGTCAATGCATCTTTTTTTTTTTTTTTGAAAGTTGACATATTTCATTAATATTAAGATAGCAGATGGGACCAGTAGTCCCAAACAGCATTACAAAATATTAAAGTGGACTGGGTTGACATGCCGACCCCAGTCCAAAGGGAAAGCAAAACATTGATATGGTGTATATATAGCCATATATTACAGAAAAACTATTTTCTATCATTTTGCATTCCACACAGTATGTGCACATCTTTATGTGAAAGGCCACCATTTACTTCTAGCCCAGCTAGAATATCCAGACAGAAAAAAGCAAGAGAACGAATCCCTCAAACTTCAGCAAGCTACTAGTCAAAGTGCCCAAGGGAATTAAATCTACAAATTGTAATTCTGAGGATTAAACCTTTAGGTAGCATAACTTCTCCACCAACCAGTGAAACCAACCTTCAATTAACTTAGACTCCAATCCTTCCGACTAAACCATCTTTCCGGTATTTGTCTACACCTATCCTTCCCAATCCTTCCCTATTTTCCAATCCTATTTACACTTTTTCTACTCTTTTTCTCTACTCCTTTCTTTTTCTTTCTTTTCTTCGTCTCTGTGTTTTTCCTTTTTTCTCCTTTTTTTTTCCCTTCCTTGGGGCCAGAAGGTTGATTATTTACTACGCTCGCCCCCCTTGTTCTCCTTCTCCTTATCCAATTTTCTGTGTTCCTTCAATGTCCTAATAGCCATCGAGCGAAACAGGTTCTTTGTTGCTTCCAAATTTTCATCAAAACCAATTTCGAATACATCTCCTATTGCCAGAATTTCGTTCATTTCCTCACGAGGGTCGACATCATCCTCTTCTGAATCCAGGAAATCAACCATTCTAGAATCCACTTCCTGCCTATCCTCATCCTCACCCATCTGTTTGCGAATCTCTAAGCTAACTTCCTGGTCAAGGGTGTCTCGAGACACCTGGGATACTCCATCAGAGAGACCTAATAACTTCTCCAGTCGATCAATCTCAATAGCCTTAGCCTTCTCCCAACCCTGACACCGCTCAATACACTCTTCTTCTAAAGCCTTCTAAAAAAATTAATCTTATAAATCTGAACAAATGCGTCCTTTGGGTCGGTCATACCTGAAATCTGGAGGAAGCTTTCTTTGTTAGCCAGAGCTTCCCGTTTGAATTGCTTCCATTGATTTTTCAAAATAGACATGTAAATTTCTTTGGGAGTTGGACATTCAACGATCGCCAATTGTTCATCATACTGTAAGTCGCGAAGAAATTGAAGGTCGCTTACCTCAAACGGAACAAGCTCCTGAATACTTAGAGGAGAAGTAGGGGTAGGATCCATAGAGGGGGCAAGAGGACGGAAAGGTTTATCAAAGTCTTTTAGAAGAAATTTAAACTTGGATGCTAGGCTGGTATTCCTTGGTTGTTCTCTCTGATATGAACCCAAGAAGTTTCTTTTAGACAACCCCCCTTTTGTAGCTAATAAATATTTTTTCTCAATATTCATTCCTCGCCCCTTCAGCCATTTTTGGGGTCTAGCATTTTTTATGACAGCGAAGTTCCTTGATGACTGACTATTGGTTTTCTTGTTTGAATTTTTCGAGGTTATTTTCTCCGGAATTATTTTTTTCTTCTTCCTTCCAAAAAAAACGTTTTTTGACTTTTACTGATTTCTCTATTGGTATCGGGTTGGTGGTTGCCGTAAAAAAAAATCCTTTCTAGTACCTTTCCTCGCGGGAATGCTAGATTTAGCTTTTAATAACTTCTTACTTGAAATTTTCTTGGGATAAGACGAAATCCCATCCTGTAAAAGGACAGGACCTTTCAACACTTCTTTTGGAATAGCCATTCCCGAGGTGGATGAAGGGTCCGTCTTCCACCGGAGCTGAGTCTACCAGGTCGCCTTGCTCCGAGTCCACCGGATTGCTTTTTTCCAGAAAGTCATTAGTGGGCTTTAAAGGCTCCTCCACCAACCTAACATCGATTGGGAAAATCCTGGAATCTACCATTATGTTAATAAAGGATGACAAACAATTCCATAATGGAGTTAATACTTTGACAGTAGCAAATTCCATACAATATTCATGGCTACCCGACAATTTAGATTCCAGAACTTGACCAAAGTGCTGACCCAACATCTCCACCGTGGACAATGACCAGGCATGAGGGGGGATGTTAGAGAATCTAAGCCTAACCGATCTTGCACCCGTAGACAAAATGGGAGACCAAGGATGGAGAGACAGAAGGTAACCTCCCAAGGCATCACTCCCTTTTCGCAAAATGGAGATAGCTTGGCTTTGGGATTCAAAGGGAAAGAGCATCGATAGAGGACCCACAAGCAGAAAGGTTTGCTAAGATGGGGCAGAGCCCATTGTCGTTTAGCCCAAGACCCAATTTCTTCCGGTAGAACTCTGTTTCTTAAGGTGCCAACTGAACAATTTTCAGAAAGTACTTCCTTTCGATGATTACTTCATTAGGGATAGATATTACGGGGATACCACCCTTAGAGGGTTCCAGGATGGATTGATGAGGCATCTTCGGAATCCATAGCTGCCTAGAACGCGTTTGTCTGCCAGCATTAGCCAGATTCCTGTTTTCTGGCTCCAAACATTTTCTACATACACGCCTAGTCCCAAAGTTATGGTATCTGCACATAGAGCATCTCCAGTCACTCGCGTTATGAGTTGAAACAAACTGTTTTCCTCGAGTGAAACCATTTCTGAGGTCAAGATGGCGAGTCAATAAATCCAAATCTTCTTGAGCACCAATCGATCGAGGCAAAGATCTGGGGGGCTACGAGGGGTGATCGTGTCCCTTTTGGCCCAGAACCAAGGTTGCCAGTGCGGGAATCGAAAGCGGGATTCGATTCGGGATTCGAAAGCGGGAATCGAAGGCTCCTGGGATGGTTGGAAGCGGGAATCGTGGGTTTGCCAGAGATTCGCCGGGGATTCGTCGGGGAATCGCCGGAGATTCGCCGGGAGTCGCTGGGGAGTTGGGATTCGCAGGGAATCGCCTGGGAATCGGGGTTCCTATAAAGTGGGAATCGGGGTTTCCATAAATTGGGAATCGTGGTTCCGACGGAATCGATTCAGGATTCCCCAGAATCGGGAAATCGAATCGAATCACGATTCCGATTCGCGATTCGGGGAATTGCTAATCCCCACCCTCAGGTACGAATCCTGCTTCCCTGCCCAGAACTATCAAAGAACTCCGGCAGCAACTGTTGAAAATCCCAATTGAAGAAAAAGCTTCCTGGGTCGAGTATCCACTATCGAGTAAATCTAGAAAGGTCGGAGACGCCCAATCAAGACTAGTGCCACAAACACAGTGGATGGGATTAGCGTCCAAACCCACGCCGGGTCGGCGGCTAAAAAAATCTTTCACCGACGTCATATCCCTCTCTTGAATGAAAGTTTTCGTATTTTAACTCTGCTTACCCACGATGCCTGTCAGCTGACATGGCACACATTTTCTTTGGTTAGTCAATGCATCTCAATGAATACTTGTGGAATTAAGGGCGTTAACATGGTTTTCTTAACATCCCAAATATAGCTTGATTGAGTGACGACTCAAAAATCTGATTGAGAACTTGTGGTCCTCCCAAAGTTCGATCAAGTAGTTGGCCAGCTTTTCAAGTTTTAAAACCATAGGTTCTGAGTGTGAATGTGTGATCAAACTTACTCTGTCTGATTTGGGGTTTCTAAACCTTAGTTGCCGGACCTCTACTGTAATCGGAACTTAGTTGAATCAAAACTCCCTTTAATCAGGGAGTAGTTGCAATTACTCATGTTCTATTCGCTGATGACCTTATGGTCTTCACAGAAGGAACACTTGAGTCAGCTAAGGGTGTCCTCTCTTGATTAAAGCGCTATTTCATGAAGACCCGAAGAACAGAGCAGTGTGGATGCCTTCAGTGGACGGAAATTTTTCGGTAAAAAGCGCCTGGTCTGAAATCAGAAAGAAGCATGCTAGTGTGAATTGGGCTTCTACTCTATGGTTTAGTGGTCATGTTCCTAGGCATGCTCTAATGGCTTGGAAGGCCCTTCATCTTAAGCTCCTTACCAGAGATCACATCATATTCAGAAACTCGTCCATCGATGAAAGATGCCCTCTCTGCCATTCTGAAAAAGAATCCATCGATCACCTTTTCTTTCGCTGTGGTTATTCTGCTTGGATTTGGAAATCCATCCTCAGGCTTTGTGGGTTTCATCGATCACTGAAACGAACTCTCAGGGCAGAGGAAGAGTGGATCCGCACCCAGTGGAGAGGCAAGGGTCAGAGTGCAGTAATCATCAGAGTTGCCTTTGCTGCTTCTATCTACAGATTGTGGAAAGAGCGTAATCGCAGAATTTTTGATAAAAAATTCAACCACAAAAGTGTGGTTCTTCAACAAATTTTAGATGATGTCAAGCTGAAAGTGCGAAGCCTCAACGTTTTTTATGATAGTGACGACCAAAAAATCCGGATGGCTAGTAACTTCGGCCTAAAATGCATCCGGAAGCTTAAACAGAATAAGTTCTGCAGATGGATTCCTCCAATTCGAGGGGAATACAAGCTCAACACCGATGCGTCCTTATCAGATGAAGGGGGAGGACTTGGGGGAACTCTTAGGGACTCGAATGGAGAGGTTCTTCATTGTTTCTCTGTGAACACTCAAAAGGACGAGATCTTCTCTCTGGAAATTAAGGCTATTTGCATTGGGGTGGAAGTGGCAAAAAGACTGGGGATCACACATCTGTGGATTGAAGCCGACTCAAATTTCGCCGTAAATTCCTTTGCAAAGCTCTCTGACCCGCCATGGAAGAATCTTTCTGAGATCAGTAAGTGTTGGAAATTTTTGAACACTATAGACTGGAGGATAACTCATATATGGAGAGAAGCAAATTCTGTGGCTGATCTTCTTTCAAAAAGGGACTACCCCTGTAAGAGTCTGAATATTCCTCTTCAATGTATTCCGAATTATCTGAGGGATTCCATAAGTAGAGATATATCTGGGGAGATGTATTTACGTTTGTAATGTTTTTTTTTTGACTTTCCCTTATTGTTGAGCTCACGCTCTTGTTTGGCTCATGGAGCCCGAGCCATTGAGTTAGTTGTCCTTTGACAACTTCTCCTCCTTTCATGTAATTTTCTTTTTGGTTCAATATATCTGGTGGGGGTCTTGCCCAACCCCAGCTTAACCATCAAAAAAAAAAAAAAACTTAGTTGAATGAAAGGTTTCGAACCGGAGGGAAGCACATCCACATCTTAGCAGTGAATGTTAGTCAGTCAACAATGGACAGATATGGTCACCATGCCATTTCAGAATACAATATTTTATTTTGATCTTTACTTTATTCTCTTTACAGGCAAGCCTTGCATTCTCTGCTATCAAAGAACGTAAAGCTATCGGCAAGGTGATGATCACTTTCGAGGATCATGAAACCATAAAATCCAAGCTTTGATCTTTTCTAACCAGGTATCATTTCAGTGAAAAGGGTTTTCTTTTTCATTTGAATACATGTAGCTTTCCAATGTAATTCCCTCCTGCATTGTACCCCTCTTATAGGAATTTGTGTACATCAACATATTAGATGATACCTAAATAATCGTCCTAACTGTCTGAATTCAGAATCCATTAGCGAATTGTGAATTTCAGGATTGAAAGGCGCCACCAGTGAAGACAAGACTGTAAATAAAAACAGTGACATATAATAAATCTAACAATGCAGAAGCTTTTGAGTTGCATGTGTTTTCTTCTGTGATGGTGTTTATGACAATTTTCATTAGAGTAATGCTACGGAGACCTAAAGTGCAACCAAGTAGGAGACCTAACAAATAGGTTCTCGCCAAAAAAATCACAAGTGACGTGAGCATGCCTTAGGTTTATGAAAATCAGCAAAAAAGTAATTTTTTTGTTGCACACATGGCGGATTCTCATTGTAGGTCTCTCCAACTATGGTCCTCACGGTCTCCATATCATTTTCCTTTTCATTATTCCCAAACAGAGAATGATTAGTAGCCTGTGCGGATTTAAGTCCACTCACTTCCATTGATGTGAGTAGCGAGGCCACCTTGTGAACTGGTACGGGTCCTGTGAAATGTACCAAGAGGTTAGGAGGCTACAATTTCAGGTGGGACTACGAAATTGGTGCCCGAAATTTCTAGTCCATTGTTTGTTTGAAGTTTTAGATAACCAGAATGCAATGTTTTAAAAATGGACCTGTTTGGTCCGAAGGTCCAACCATGGTTCGTCACTGTGATAGCATTAATGAATTAATTTATAGGGCGGCCCAGTGCATGAGGCTCCGGCCATTGCGGGGTCTGGGGAGGGCTAGATGTACGCACCCTTACCCCTGCTTTGCAAAGAGGCTGTCTCCGTGACCACCAGGTCACAATGGAGCAACCTTACTGTTGCGCCAAAGGCTTGCTCTCTAATGAATTAATTTATAGGAAAAACAGAAAAATAAGAGAGAAAGATGAAAAGAAAAATAAAGCAACTTAGTGATGATATTGCATAGAAAGAAGAAAATCAAGAAGTCAACAACCTCAAAATAGAATCTATTAATTAATAATGCAATTTGTTAAATAGTAGGTCTTAAGTTTTTGGTCTTTACTCGTTTGGGTTTGAAGATAATGATCGATTATGAAATTAAGAGGTAAGTTTAGTATGAAAATTAAAATGCTTAGAAAAATTTAACAATTGTGTAATAATATGAACAACTAATATTTTCTATCTTGAAAATTTTCTAGTGATTTTTAAATTTAGGGGTTCATAAAATAATTAGTGTACAATCCATTAAAAAATAAATAAACGTCCGATTTTTGTCAAATGCTCATCTTTCAACAGATGCTCTGTTCTTTTGTTTTGTCTTAGTTTTTTTTTTGAAAATTGAAGTTCATTGACTTCAAAAGGAACAGGGGACAAGATGTCCCCTGATGAGATAGAGATCCATCCCAAGATACATCGAGAAATACAAGGAAATAGATACAGGCTACTCTAGTCAAATGATCTCCGGCTCAACATGAAGTACCAGCGATTCCAGTATCACGCCCTGTTTAGCTAGTTCATCCGCCATTCCATTTGTGGATGCCTTCTTAATACCGGTTGAATTTTGTGAACCAAGTCCTTAATTTCAATGATGAAGTTGTGGAGATGCCAGAGAGCATTGGAGATTTCAAAGGCCCAGCTTATCGTATTTGAAGAATCACCCTCTACAATGAAGTGTTGGTGCAAACCGGAGGCTCGCGACAACCGCCAAGACCTAAATTGGAGCTCGTGGGGAATAATATTTCAAGTTTTCATAGCCATATTATGCCCAAATAATTAAGGAAACAGAAGCAACAAATTTCAGCTTAGAAAACCCATGTAACGTTAGCCGTTGAGATAGAAATCAATGCGAAAAGATGCTAAATCAAATTGTAATCGAATATAAAAGTTCCATAGCATTCATAAGGCGCTGCAACTCGGGTCGGGCGGGTCGGGTTTTGGAGAACCCAACCCTACCCGAGAAATATCTCGGGTCGGGTTTTTTTTCGGAAAACCCACGATTCCCAAACCCGGCCCTACCCATGATAAATCTCGGGTCGGGTCGAGTCGGTTCGGGTTTTTTCACGTTGACGCAATTTTTTAAGGAAAATTCTTGTTTGGCAAGGCAACTCAACTCATAGAAGCAGAAATTACACTTGAATCAAACAATGATGTAATTACACTAACATTACACTTGAATCAAACAATGCTGTAATCAAACAATGTTGTAATTACAATCAAACAATGCTGAATCAAACACTTGAATCAACTCAACTCATAGAAGCAGAAATTACACTCACACGCAATAACAGTTGGTGCGTGGGTTTTCACTTTTAACTTTTAACTAACAATAGAAAAAAATGTACATACTATAACTTATGTAACTCGGGTCGGGTCGGGTCGGGCCCCTTAAAACCGGCTCGACTCGAGATTCATGCGGGCTTTTGAATGCTCAACCCGGCTCGACCCGAAACCCATGAAACCTGAACCCAACCCAGGCTATTTTCGGGTCGGGTCGATGCGGGTCGGGTAAAACCCGGCTCGAGTTGCAGCCCTACATGTAAAGGTCCATAAAACTGAAAATCAGATTTATTAATGCTTGCTGTCCAGAAACATAAATCATTAAAACTAGGGCCCACGGGTCTTATTTTAGGATGAAAATAACCTAAATCACTACTAAGGGGTAAAGACATAAACCTACCATGAAATAACGGTCTAACTAGTCAAGAAAGAGGGTTTTAAGGGTGCTAACACGATATTTCCCGACAAACGCAGCAATACCTCAACCCAAAAGCTTGAAAGAGACCAAAAGAGAGCGGTCGAGAAGCCCGTCGGCATATTTTTCAAGTAGGGCAGCAGTTACCATCAATTAATAAACCAAGAAAGGGCAAGAAGAGAAGTGAAAAGGTTAGAGAAAAGAAGATGGGGAAGAAGAAACAAAGATTGTTGGTTCATAAGGTAGGTTGTAATAGATGGAATAGAAAAGGGAGAGATAAAGATGAAGAAATAAGATTGGAAAAGGGAGAGATAAAGATGAAGAAATAAGATCGATGGTGAGGGGATGGGGTGAGAGAAAGAGAATAAAAGGGGGTTGAGAGGAGAAGAAGATAGAAAAGAGGGGAAGAACTCACCTTTCTGTGAGTTGGAGGGAGAGAAGTGGGACGCCCTAGGGCGTGGAAGGAGAGGAGGGCTGACGGCTCCTTTTTTTTTGGGTTTTCACAATACGTAAAAAAAAAAAAAAGGATTGCTCTCCTCCACCACTCTCTTATATATCATGTTATGTGGACCCAATCTCAACCAAAAATAACAAATCATAACTTAAGTGACTTAAGTCAAGCAAAAATACTAATCTATCCCTCCTACAACACATAAGAAAATATGCACTAAGGGTAAAATGGTCAATCGTAATGAAACTAATAAAATAAAAGGCTAAAGTGCACGCAAAAGGGTGGGCCCTAGGTGATGTGAACATCCCTTCACATCTGGGAAATACAAATAGCGAAAATAAGTGCAATAACCACAAAATAATAATAATAAATAAATAAAATAGTGGTCCAAATGATCCAACGGTGAGGATCACATCAGGTTCTCGGGAAGAACTCGACTCCGTCGAGTAAACTTCTGTAAGGCGCTGAAATAAATCCTCGTGAAGCCTGCGTAACTCTGTCTTATCAATCCAAGTGTAAGCCGTCAACGGACAATCCCTCCATCGAACAAGGTATCGCCGATGTGATCCGTGGTGGGTATCTGTCGTCCTCACATCAACAATGTCCTCAATCTGCTCATCGGTGAAAGTGCTCTCTCGAAATGGTAGTGTGTTGATGTCGTCTGATCTGTGCTCTGGTGGATCTACATGAAACTGGTACAGGTCGGCAACGTTGAAGACGGGAGACGTCGAACCATCCACAGGGAGGTCCAATAAATAGGCATTGGGGCCCAACCGCTTCAAAATTTTGTAAGGTGCATACTTCTTCCGCTTCAACTTGCCATAGGATCCAACTGGAAAACGCTCTCGTCGAAAGTAAGCCATCACCCAATCACCCTCGCTGAATGTCTGCTCTCGGTGGTGGCGATCTGCTGCTGCCTTATATTTCTCAGTGCTAGCACGCAACCGCTCCAACACCTCTTGTTGTACCTCTTTTATGTGCTGAGTGAGGTCCTCGGCTTCAGCACTGCTACGTCCGGGGTATGGTATGGGGGTACGATCAAGTAAATGGGGAATAGGATAGCCATAAACAATCTCAAAGGGTGATCTGCCAGTGGATCTGCAAGTGGAACTATTATATGCAAATTCTACTTGATGTAGAATCAAGTCCCACTGATGTGGTCTCTCTCCAGCTAAACATCCCAATAAATTTCCCAAGCTGCGATTAACCACCTCTGTTTGCCCATTTGTCTGGGGATGATTGCGCTACTGAATTGAAGTTTAGTCCCCATTTTGCTCCATAGAGTTCTCCAAAAATGACTCAAAACTCTAGTATCCCTATCTGAAGTGAATGACCTAGGGACTCCATGCAGACGAATAACCTCCCTAAAGAATAAATTAGCAACGTGACTGGCATCTTTAGTTTTCTTGCATGGGATGAAATGTGACATTTTAGAGAATCTATCGACAACCACAAAAACTGAATCGAACTTCCTAGCAGTTTGGGGTAAACCTGTGACAAAGTCCATGCTGACATCATCCCATGGTCTACTAGGAATAGGCAAAGGAGAGTACAAACCTGTATTCTGGGCCTGACCTTTAAATGACTGACATATTCGGCACTGACGTACATAGCGAATCACGTCCCGTTTTAACCTAGGCCAAAAGTACCTTTGCTTGACCTGAGCAAGGGTCTTTGCTTGCCCAAAATGACCCACTAAACCACCACTATGAAGTTCCTGAATCAATTTCTCACGTAAAGAACTCTCTGGGATGCATAAGCGAGTGCCATGGAACATGAATCCCTCATGAACAGCATATGTCGAACTAGGATCCGCTCCTGTCTACTGACATGACTCCCAAATAGAACCAAAAAATGGATCGGTCAGATAATGGTCCTTAAGGGAATCAAGCGAGACAACTGCTGGTCTCATAGTAACAAGTAGATATGTCCTCCTACTCAAGGCATCTGCAGTACGATTCTGAACCCCTGCTTTGTGCTTAAGATTGAATGTGTACTCTTGTAGAAAAGTAACCCACTTAGCATGGCGCTTATTTAAAGTACGCTGGGAATTTATGTAGCGCAATGCTTCATGGTCAGAATTAAGCACAAATTCACGCTGGACCAGGTAGTGCCTCCAATGTTTGAGAGCTTGGATGATGGCATAAAATTCAACATCATAGGTCGAGTACCTCAACCTTGCATCGTTCAGCTTCTCGCTGAAGCAGGCCACTGGGCGCCCCGCTTGACAGAGGACAGCTCCAATACCTACTTGAGAGGCATCGCAATCAACCTCAAAGACTTTACTGAAATTCGGGAGTGCTAAGATGGGAGCATTCGTCATTTTGGTTCTTATGAGGTTAAAACTCTGATCAGCCTCGGGAGTCCACTCGAATACACCTCGCTTCATGCACTCTGTGACTGGCGCGATTACGGAGCTAAAGTTGCGAATAAATCGCCTATAGAAAGATGCAAGCCCGTGGAATCGTTGCACGTCACTAATCGATGTCGGCACTGGCCAACTCCTTATGGCCTTGATTTTGATGGGATCGACTTTAATGCCCTCGGCCGACACGATATATCCCAAGAAAGTCAAACTATCTGTCAAGAAAACACACTTCTTGAGGTTCGCAAACAACTTGTTTTCCCTCGAGACAAGGAAGACTTGACGCATGTGGGAAGCATGCTCGCTAGGGTTCTTGCTATAAATAAGGATATCATCGAAATAAACGACGACGAACTTCCCTATAAAGGGCCGTAATACCTGGTTCATCACACGCATGAAGGTGCTGGGTGCGTTAGACAAACCAAATGGAATGAACATCCACTCATAAAGACCCTCAAAGTCTTAAAGGCGGTTTTCCATTCGTCGCCAGGCCGTATACGAATCTATGATATCCGCTCTTAGATCTTAGAGAATGTACGTGCACCACTCAACATGTCTAACATGTCATCGAGCCTAGGTATGGGAAACCTATACTTGACAGTTATCTTGTTGATGGCGCGACTATCAACGCACATCCTCCACATCCCATCTTTCTTGAGAGTTAGAAGGGCGGGAACTTCGCATGGACTCATGCTCTCTTTTATGTAACCCTTCTTCAACAAGTCCAAGAGCTGTCGATGTAACTCCTCATACTCAGTCGGGCTCATGCGATAATGTGGCAAGTGAGGTAAGCTTGCGCCTGGGACAAGATCGATGCAATGTTGAATGTCACGCAAAGGAGGGAGTCCATCTGGTAAATCATCAGGAACTAAATCACGAAACTCCTCCAATAATGACAATATCTCAGGCGGGATAGGTGAACTATCTGGCTCTTCCTTCGGTACGAGGACAAAGATCATGTTCGCTTCTCTACAAGCGTCCTCGAAATCAGATCGTGACAAGAATAGTGTCAGCTCCTTTCCTTTGGGTAGAGCACCCACTCTAAGTGGCTCATGTGGTGCTGGCACACTCCTAGACGGCTTAGGTGGATCCTTTACAAGATTCAATGTAATGCGGGTACTGTCTTTCACGAATGAGTACGTATTTCGCTCCCCGTCATTACGGTCGAACTGCCAAGGACGCCCTAGCAAAATATGATATACCTCTAAAGGAGCCACATCGCACCAGACTTCGTCTTTGTAAACGTTTCCAATGGAAAAGTTCACAAGACATCGGTGTGTGACGGGCACTTCGACTCCTCCTTTAAACCATACGATGTTGTAAGGTCGATTAAGCTTTTCATTCTTCAATTTGAGCCTATCGACCATTAACTGGGAAACCAAATTCTCCAGACTCCCACTATCAACAATGATGGTGTAAAGTTTTCCTCCTGATGTGCATGTAGTGTGGAAAATATTACTTTGCAACCATCTATCTGGACTAGGCACCCTAGGAGACATCATGACCCTATGGATAATGAGTGTGTCATGGCCTTGGTCTCAGTCAAGCTTAGCCTCACGAGCTCCTGTATCCTCCTCTAGAGGAATGTCGTAGAGATGATCCTCAGCAAACTCATGATCACCTTCTGAGGATTGAATGTGTGAACAATTCATCAAGCAATTCAAATATGATGATGGGACGGAAATCACTAGAAATGATTTAGAGAGAACCAAGCAAGACTCGAAGGATCTTTTCTAACCTTTGTGAAAAGATGGAGGAGACTAGCAGCCCAGATGATGGAGCGCCCTTCTGAGGAAGAGCAGGTTCAAATAATCATGAAAAATATTTCCCCCCAACTCCAGTATCACATGTCATTGCAATATTATCCAGACTTCAAACACTTTATCGTGGCAGGCACCCAAATAGAGGAGGCTATGGCTCAAGGTGTATTCAACCGAAGTAACCCGAATACCAGAGAATTCAGGAAGCCTCCATCAGCTGAAATTAATAACCTTTCCCGCTCCAAGCCTCAGCCTTCAAAACCTCAGAACCCCATGGTGATGGACTATACCCAACCTGCTGTCACACCTCGACCACAGGCCTAGACAGAATTTACCGCTCTCCTTCTTCCACCATCTGAGATACTCAAGGAGTGTCTAGCCTCAGGTCGCATAACCCTACCCGACATTAAAGCTCCTCCCAATCCTTTGCCAGCAAATTGGCGAACAGATCAACACTGCGAATACCATAGAAATTCCGTCCATCTCACTGATAATTGCATTGCCCTAAAATTCAGAATCCAGAGGTTGCTCGACAATAAAGGCCTTGTGTTCGAGCCAAGACCCAATGCTACCAATAGCCCATTACCTGGTCATGCAAACCCTACTGCTGCTGTCAATGCTATAACCATAGGAGACCCAAAATTTTGATCCTCTCACTCTTATCTGTGCCCTAGAACCTACCTTTGAATTGTCTGGGTCAGAACCTTTTGAAGAAGAAGAAGATACAGATAGTGAAGATGTTCTAGTAGCTGCTATCCTGATATGAACCAGCCTTCGCCGAGCCTCCGAAGCTAGACAGTTGCAGCAGTTAAAGTTTTAGTCATTTACTATTTTATGTTGAGTCAGTCATCATGGTCAGTACAATTGTTGAGTCCGGTCTTACAGTTCAAGGTCAATGCATAGTCCAGGCAAGTTATCTTTTGCTTTTCTTTTTATTTAGAGTTGTGAATCCTGAGCATGTTCAGGATAGGTCGTCAGATGTAATAGCTTTTTCTTTAAATAAAATTTCAGTTCCAATAGTTCACTTGTGTCTGTTTCTTAAGTATGCTTCTGATCTTAAAGTAAGACTCCCTCCTCAAATGAGGACAAAATTGACGAAACTCCACTTGAGTCACAACAATTACTTGAACAAGAGGAGGAGCGCCAATCCTAGCCTTTCAAAGATGAAATTGAAGTGGTAAACACTGGCACTAAAACTTTGATTCAGTGAATGCCGATTGAAAATACATTACCCTCTGAAGAATGTGAGGAATTGATAAACCTATTTCGACAATAAAGAGATGGTCTAGTAAGCGCTATCATTAATGCTAGGAGAAAGACCCAGATAGAAGGTTCAAGAAAGAATGAAGTGAATATCACATGCTATACAAGGGACATGGACTCGAAACAACTTCCATATCTCCAGTCAATGGCCCCGGTCACAGGTTTCACCAGTGACAATGTAAATCCATCAAATTCAATATGAAAAGTGCAAGAGCAATCATCTCAGAGCGATCATCAAAATATCAAGGGCCACCGATTCAAGGATGAAATGATGTCCAAAAACCAGTATGCACCCTCAAAGTCAAATTACTTATCAATATCCAGAGGGAAGAAGAATCATTATCTCTTACCAGGAAATGCCATCAAACTCCGTGAAAAAAAAGAAAATAAAATAAAATAATCAGTACCAGAGGGACTCTAGTAACCTAGATCAATTCCCAATCTGAACATCGGAAGGCCTCCTTTGGCCGAATAAATTCTAAAATCAGAACCCAAGGTCAAAAGAATACCGGTTTGCAAACCCTTCGAGCCTGAATGAAATTTTCTTGAAAACCCATCAAACTAGGGGCATCCGCCCCGAACTACGCGAGACCTGATCCCTACACTGGGGTACGTAGGCAGTTCGTTTAAACTGAGTTCGGTCGATTCAAAAAAATGAAAAGAAATTCAATCGTTCCAAAAAAAAAGAGGGACAAGTTCCACAAGAAGAGAAGTCAATCATTCTAGAAAGAAAGAAAAAAAGAAAAATCAATTAACCTTCAAACAATTTATCTTCAAACTAGGGGCATTCGCTTTGAACTACGCACGACCTGATTCTTACCCTGGGATACGTAGGCAACCTGTTCACAGGTTCGGTCGAAATCTTTGTTGAATCTTAAGCCATTCTTTGAAAAGCCCTTCATACCTATAAAGTCCTTCCGGTGTTCAGAATTAATTATCTAGGTCCCGAAACACAAAAAGTGAAAAAGAAAAAAAAAAGAACGGAGTTTGAAGATCTGCTAGACTGAAAACCTGAAAGGGCGGTCTAGGCAAAATTTAAGATCATTCCCCTGCTAAGTTGAAAACCCGAAATGGCGGCTTAGGCAAAAGCTAAGGGGATAGCCTGCTGGATCAAAAACCTAGAAAGGTGGTTCAGGTAAAAGTTAAGGCTAACACGGTCCGCCAAGTTAAAAACCCCGAAGAGGTGACTTGGTCACGGTAAGAGAATCATTATAAGAAGGCTACAGTCGGCATCAAGACTGAAGATCAACAGAAGTTCAGGCAAATTCAAGTGCCATCGTCAAAACTGGGGGCATTGAAGCTAAGCAATCTTAAGAGTCATAATTAAATCCTTGAGGCATTACTGTTTTAAGGAAAAAGTCCAGTGTTTACCAATTGAGAAACTATTCCTCGAAAGGATAGACTTACCAAACAAAATATTAACTAAGTAAGAAGCATCGCTCTATTTGTCAGTATAGTCAGTCAATCTTTGTTATTCTAAGTTCACTCCTTCAGAGCTCCTCAATCCTTTGAGTAGTGCTTTTTATCTAAGTTTTCTCTTTAGAAAGAGTCAATCGTCGTCCTTATGTCCAAATGATGCAACTGTCTCGGTGAAGGAGGCCCGGCCTCGTCAGCTCCCTGCGATTGTATGAAAGAGCTCGAGAATCTAGTCAAACAGCTTCATTTCAAAGAAGATCAACTCAGAAGAATTCAGAAGTAGAAACATCAGTAAGCCCAGTTCCCATAAGAAGATCGTACCCCAGGAAGGCACCTTAAGCTTGGAAGAGCCTCAGATGCAATGGTGGTTGAGCCAATTTCCTAGAAAGATGAACCATTAAAATTCAGAATTTCCTTCTAGTTAGTTAAATACTATCCTGGTCAAGAAATGTTTATTTAAACACCTGTCAAGAGGCAAATCCCACTTTTCCATGTTAGTATCTGTGGACCCCGATCCGAGGACGGTGAGGGAACGAGTCCCTAACACCCTCTGGATCATCCACAACGAGAAGGAGAGCTCTGCCAAGGAACTCTCGAAACTGGTGCCACCCTCACAGCATAGCATGAGTGGCGATATAAAAAGAAAGAGATACATCCTGATCCGGAGCCAGGGCTCGAAACCAAGATATATCTGAAAATAACTCAGAGTCGCCATCCATGGATGCGCCATGGAACCAAAACAAATGCTCTGTTTGCAATGGATAACCAGAGATACAAAAGGTCCGTGCCTGATGACGAATGGAGAAGGTCTGAAGAGCACCCCCAATTCGCCCGAGTGCGAACACTTGGTCTCTTATGCCATTTATTATTAACCTCGAAGAGTTTTGGGCAAAAATCATGTTAAATGGGAACAATCCTCAGGAGTCGTCTATCTAAGCATGCATTTCCTGAGAATAGAAATAATAAGCACACAAAAAATAAATGAAAGAGGTGCCACCTAAATATTGCTAGGTTATGAGTGACATACCTAACTGGTGTCTGAGAGATTATGAATGATTTCCTAAATTTTGAAAAACCTGCTAAATTTAGAATTTCTCAAGGGTTTCGCTTAATTTGGAAATTGTAAGTATTGAGGGCATTTTGGGTATTTTCAGGGGATACCAAATGATCCTGTTTAATATTACTCATCGAAAGGACCCAATTTTAAAAGTTTCAATTTTTGAAGTTTAACTACAAAGACTTTCCATTTTTAATTTTTTCCTTTAGAGGTGAATCAATCTGAGGGTATTTTGGTCGCATTTGGATGTCTAACAGTCAAATAGGGGCATTTTGGTCCGAAAATTTGTTTTCCAAAAAAGATGGTCCGATCATGTGTGAGGGATGCACTATAAATGTCAGATGGGTTGGGTCCATATATAGAATGTTGAATTTGGAAAGATTTTATTGAATTTTTACGGAAAAACCCGAAACCCGTGTGAAATGGCCCATTGGGCTAAAGCCCGCAAAGATGGAGCTCATGTGGGTTCACCCATATGGGTCGACCACCATGGTGGGCGCCCCACATGGCTGACCCACATGAGTTGAGCACCCAACCCTGATGATGTCACAATGGTGACATCATATTTGTTAAAAGAAAAATAAAAAGAATAAAAAAGAAAAGAAGGAAAGAAGGAAAAGATGAATGATTGCTTAAAAAGGTTTTCTTCCAAAGAAGCAATGTGGAATGATAATAGCATATCTTGATTGACAAGAAATTAAGATTGGAATCAAATCCAATTTGGAAACAAGAAAGAAAGAAAGCAAGAGGAGAAAATTATAAACAAGCCAAAAATGAGAGCTCTCACATTGGAAACTACTATTTCTCTCTTAACCCTAGCTTTTTTTGTATAAAAATCAAAGCAAACAATCCTAGAAAGGATGGAAAAAATCAAAATTCGTCCATTTTCTCTCTCCTCCAAAGAAAATTTTTTTTTCTCTCTTGAAGTGTGTTCATATCTCTCAAGTGTTCTTCACAAAAGGAATTCTTGAATTCCTTTTTCTTCTTCAACAAATCACAGATCAAGGATCTTTGGGGTGTTCTTTGGGTCTTCTTCATCATATAAAAGGGTGCGACAAAGCGTATACCTCGGATCTACGCACCCTAGAGACAAGGAGCGCGATCAACAGTAGGATCTTTATCTTTGTAATATCAAAAGTAGAAAAGCATGCTAGGGTTTTACTTTTGGTAGATCAAATCAATGAATTTTTCCTTGAAATTTCAGTATGTTATAATATAGATTATAAGTTTTCAAAATTCAAAATTTCACCAAAAAATTAAACTTCCTGCATTTAATAATGATTTTCTTTCGTTTTTTATTCAATATGGATTTCAATCAGATTATCAAAGGAAGTGTTAGAAAACGTGAGTTTCTTTAAAAAATAATATTTTTTGGGATTTCTATAAAATAAAATACTACTGGAAACTTAATTTCCAACCGTGGTTTGGCCGTTTTATTTTTCATTCTATTTTTCAAAGAATAACCCCGAAAAGGGTTATTTCTTGATGAATGGAGCCAAAAGTATATCAAATCATGTTCAAATTTAGTGAAAGTTTGTTTCCAGTAGTTTTACAAGGTTTTTAGATCACCCAAAAATTTTCATATTTTTTGGAGTTTGTTTAATCTGATTATTAATTATTTTAAATTTTGGCTATTTTTAATAAATACCAAATCATTTTAAAAATTGATGAAACTTTCCAGAATTAAAGCCTAATAATAAATGGAAGTTTCCATTAAAAATTATTTCAAAACAAATATGGTTTTTACTGTTTTCTAATCGCTTCCCCGTTTTACATGCCATAATTCTTTTTCTTATTAAATTAATATATTTTCAAAAATTTTCTTTACAAACCAGTAACTTTGGTTACTGGAATGTTAGAGAAATATTTTCAACTAATTTTGCAAAGCTTTGATAAGGTTTTACAATTTATTTTAATAAACGGGTTTTAACGCCTAGGAAACAAATTGATCTCTTATATTTAAAAACCAATTTTATGGAGGAGATTTAAGTTTTAAGTTTTGAAATTTTGATAATAAATTCTATGATCTATTATATATCTACTGAAAATTTTCATTTGATTTTAGGATACCATTAGGTTTGCTTTTTAAGTAATTCTTTGGTTTCATCTGATTTTTGTGTGAATTTTAATGGGCATCAAATCGTCATACAAAACCATGAAAGTCATACAGTAGTCTAAGCTCATGATTATCTTTATACTGTAAGAGTTTAAGTTGATTTGAAACTGATATACTATAGGTTACTGGGTTAATCTATAATCTGATTTGAATTTTGAAAAATCAGAAATTGAATTTTAATCTTAATGATAATTCATGAAAATTTTTCAGTAAGCTTCAATCATCTATATCTTTATTCTGTAAAAGTTTGGAGTAATTTAAAATTGATATGATATACGTTACCCTGATGGGGCCTTGCAGTCGTACTCTGACGCGGGGGAGTGGGTGGTGGTCGAACAACTGTGGTCCCTCGATTGGACGAGCTAGGCTGGGATCCAGATGCGTCTCGCTTATGGGAACGCTAGGCTATACTCTCGGCTTTCAAGGCTAGACGTGAGGCCTCGTCCACCGTAAGAATAGTATGAAAGTAAATGGCATCCTGAATCTGGTACTTCAGACCGCGAACATATCGAGCAGCAGCCTGCTCGTCATCCTCTACGATACTATTGCGAGCGGTCAAAAGGTGGAATTCCTCCGTGTATTCCCTCACGGATCTCGCACCTTGCCAAAGTTCTAACAATCTCTGGTAGAGACCGGATCTAAAATCGGCTGGGAGGGACTTACTTTTCATTTTTCCTTTCATTTTTCCCAGGTTTCAACTTTGCGCTTATCGTGCTGAACTCTCCTGGCTTGCACTTGTTTCCACCAAACGAGTGCAGAACCCCTTAGTTTCGTGGTCACGAATTTAACCTTTTTGTCCTCGGAAAGCTCTTTCCATTCGAAGAAATTATCGCCGCTCTCGAGCCAATCGAGGAATTCATCGGGATCGAGATGACCCTGGAATTCCCCGATATCTACCCTGACGCCTTAATCTCGTGAACTCTCTAAGGCCCTAGCCAAAATCTCCTCAAAACGTGGGCGGGACCCATCCCGGGACCGGCCCTGCTACTCATCTGGATCGTACGTATCATCTTGATCTGATAGTCTGTCTGAGAAACCCTCCAAATCTGGATCTCGACGACCATGCTCACCACCTGTGGTAGTGAGAGAAAAAGGAAGCTGTGGTCGAAGAGGTGCGGTTGGCCCTGTAGGTGGTATCCCTAGATGGGTACTGATCATCTCTAAGGTCGCGCTCATCCCAGCCATCATCTAAGCCTGCTGGTCTAGTGTATCTTGGGTTTGTTGCTGCCAGGCTCCTCTAGGCTGCAGATGACCCCTACCACGACCACGGCCTCGTAGGGGAGCATTGGCCCTATGCGCCATAGGCGAACGCGTTGGAAATGCAAGAACTAAGTGAAACTCATTGACGCGAAATGAAACTCTAAATACTAGACGACTATGAAACTAACCTAGACTAACGTTATGACCTAAAGATACCCTATAAGACAAGACCAACTAATCTAGACTCTATTAGTAATTTAACCGAACATTTGGAGGCACTAGACATACTAACTAGGACTAACAATGAAAGAAGGTTTCTCTCAGGACTTTTGACGAACACTTGGTGTGCTAAAGATGACAGCCTTGAGCTCTGGGCTTTGATACCAC
This sequence comes from Tasmannia lanceolata, assembly GCF_043159265.1. Lineage (NCBI taxonomy): Eukaryota > Viridiplantae > Streptophyta > Magnoliopsida > Canellales > Winteraceae > Tasmannia > Tasmannia lanceolata. The sequence continues at coordinate 39,056,358 of NW_027518683.1, read as the reverse complement.
TTTGGTGCAAACCCAGAGGCTCGTGACAACCGCCAAGACCTAAATGGAGCTCGTGGGGAATAATACTTCAAGTTTTCATAGCCATATTTTGCCCAAATAATTAAGGAAACAGAAGCAACTAATTTCAGATTAGAAAACCCATGTAACATTAGCTGTTGAGATAGGAATCAATGCGAAAAGATGCTAAATCAAATAGTAATCGAATATAAAAGTTCCATAGCATTCATAAGGCATGTAAAGGTCCACAAAACTGAAAATCAGATTTATTAATGCTTGCTGTCCAGAAACATAAATTATTAAAACTAGGGCCCACGGGTCTTATTTTAGGATGAAAAATAACCTAAATCACTACTAAGGGGTAAAGACATAAACCTACCATGAAATAAGGGTCTAACTAGTCAAGAAAGAGGGTTTTAAGGGTGCTAACACGATCTTACCCGACAAATGCAGCAATACCTCAACCCAAAAGCTTGAAAGAGGCCAAAAGAGAGCGGTGGAGAAGCCCGTCGGCGTATTTTTCAAGTAGGGCAGCAATTACTATCAATTAATAAACCAAGAAAGGGCAAGAAGAGAAGTGAAAAGGTTAGAGAAAAGAAGACGGGGAAGAAGAAACAAAGATTGTTGGTTCATAAGGTAGGTTGTAATAGATGGAATAGAAAAGGGAGAGATAAAGATGAAGAAATAAGATTGGAAAAGGGAGAGATAAAGATGAAGAAATAAGATCGATGGTGAGGGGATGGGGTGAGAGAAAGAGAATAAAAGGGGGCTGAGAGGAGAAGAAGATAGAAAAGAGGGGAAGAACTCACCTTTCTGTGAGTTGGAGGGAGAAAAGTGGGTCGCCCTAGGGCGTGGAAGGAGACGAGGGATGACGGCTCCTTTTTTTTGGGTTTTCACAATACGTAAAAAAAAAAATTAGGGTTGCTCTCCTCCACCACTCTCTTATATATCATGTTATGTGGACCCAATCTCAACCAAAAATAACAAATCATAACTTAAGTGACTTAAGTCAAGCAAAAATACTAATCTATACCTCCTACAACACATAAGAAAATATGCACTAAGGGTAAAAGGGTCAATCCTAATGAAATTAATAAAATAAAATGCTAAAGTGCATGCAAAAGGGTGAGCCCTAGGTGATGTGATCATCCCTTCACATCTAGGAAATACAAATAGCGAAAATAAGTGCAATAACCACAAAATAATAACAATAATAATAATAAATAAATAAAATAGTGGTCCAAATGATCCAACGGTGAGGATCACATCAGGCGTCTGGTACCATTCTTTGCAAACCATTGTAATCCGAACAAGAGAGCTCTCACTTCAGCTTTGTTTGCATCACACTCAATCGGGGTAAAGTATGACATGATGACTCTCCTGGATTTCCGATTGAACTCCTGTTGAAATTCAGTTTCAGCCAGCCCGCCGGAGGATGCTCCCATTTAGGTGATTTTGTAATCTTGAACTTCCTTTCCATAATGATGGCTTTCCAATTCGTATGCATTTCAGCTGTCCCGTAGGAAACCCTTTTTATACTTTTGACCCATGATATTAGATCGATCTTCACTTCAATACAAAGTATATCTAGCCGTTTTGCATGATCATCAAAAATCCGATTGTTTCTTTCTTTCCATACATTCCAAATAATCAGTTGACTTGTTTCACCGAAAGAACCAAATAACTCCGTATTGATTTTTGGAAAACCTAGGTGATGCGAAAAGCCTTTATCATGTGTGCCCAAATCGTATATGTGAAAGGACATTGAAGTAGTAGACGATCTAGTGTCTCCTCCTATTGATAGCACAAAATACATCTGGAAACCATCTGCTTCTTTCTCCTCTTGAGCCGATCGCACGTGTTGATGCTTCTATGAACAGCCGTCCAAGCAAAAGCAGAAACTCTTGATGGAGCCGAGGCTTTCCATATCCTGGTGAGTCGTGACGCATGTTCAACCCCATTGTTTAACGAAGAGAAGAAAGATCGGGCGGAGAAATACCCTCCGGAATCTGGAATCCATATTCTTTCTTCTTGTTGAAAAACTGAGTAGTAGAAGGAATTGAGACTATTGGTCAAAGCTATAAAATGTATTTCGTCGTCCTTTAGGTTTCTTCTGAGTCTAATATCCCAGAACACTGAACCGGATTCCGCTTCCCTCATCATATAACTTGAGACAGTGGGTTCCTTATTGACCGCAAGTGAAAAAAGGGACGGGAATTTATCACATAGCCGTGAATCACACATCCACAAATCCATCCATAAGAAAACCTCATTACCCCTTCCAACCTTAAATGGCACCAGTGCTTCAAATTCTTCCTTTGTAGAACTTATTGATTTCCAAGCTCCAGAGCTCTTTCCTCCCCTTCAGCTCCTGACATTCCCTTCTCCCCCTTGCTTCCCGTACTTGTCGGCGATTACGGAACGCCACAATGCCTCTCGTTCGATGCCGTAGAGCCACAACCACTTGCCCATTAGAGATTTGTTTTGCAGCCTTAGCTTTTCAATCCTGAGTCCCCCTTGTTTTTCAGTTTTGAAACATTTTTCCAATTGATTATGCTTAGTCCTTTTTGTGTTACCGTTACCGTTACCATCACCTTCTCATAGGAAATCGCGCTGCAGTTTCTCTATTCCTTGTGCCACCTTCTCCAGAATTTTAAAGAGAGACATATAGTACACTAACATGTTGGGAAGTGCAGCCTTGATTAATGTTATCCTTCCTCCAAGAGAAATATATTTTTTCTTCTAAGTTGCTAGCTTTCGTTTGACCCTTTCTATCACTGGATCCCATTGCAAAATAGAATACCATATACCAACGGAAGGCCCACATACATTATAGCAATATTACTTACTTCACATTCAATGGTAGTGGCAAATTCCTGCACTGGATGCTCTGTTCTAGTCCCTCACCTTACTACATACACAACCAATTTTGCTACTTTGCTTTTGGGGCATGTTTGTCACCACGAAAAAAGAAAATTATATGGAATCTTAGTGGGGCCAGTTGTGAGACAAGGCCAAATGGGCGAAACAATGGGAAAAATACCTAATTTGAAGTAGCGCATTTTTATTCACTGGTTTTAGGAATTTATAATGCACTCTCCTCTTCGCGCCCTCTGACCTCTGTACCCTTTTCCTCATGCTCCCATTTGACAATTGGGGTAATGAATATCCACTGAATAATTTTCCACAGTTGCCAAATTTGCACTTAGACTAAATGATTTTTGTGGAATAATAGAGGACCCAGATTCGCACGATCTCAGTTGACGATCAGGAATTGCAGACTAAGCACACCAATGCCTCGTATCTGGAAAAATTGTGACGATCCGACTACTAACATTCTACAAGAAGTTTGGACAGTTTGAAATCAATCCTGAAAGCTATTATCAAGCAAACAATTTTGCTGAAAGGAATTTCCATAAATTTGCATCATATCAAAGAAATCCAACCGTAGATTGAGTGTAGATTTAGTGTGATCTCTACCAATCAGGTTTGGACTCACAATCAGTTAGGGGTGCAACTCGGGTCGGGTTGGATCGGGTTGCGGCCAACCCTAACCCAACCCGAGATAGCATTCTGTCAACCCTAACTTGACCCAACCCGAATCTCGGGTTCAGGATGGCCAACCCTAACCCAACCCGCCTCCAAATCAGGTTGGGTTGGGTTCGGGTTCATCTAGGGCCGTATAGAAAAACAAGAAAAAAAAACTTAACTCTAAGAAAATCATGATAAAACTAGAGGCGGGTCGGGTTGCTAAAGCCTCAACCCTAACACAACCCCAAATTAAACAGGGTTGGCTTTTCCCAATCCTAAACCAACCCAACCCAACCCAACCCAAGAAAATACCGACCCAACCTAAGCTAAAATCGGGTTGAACCCGTCGGGTTCAGCTGTTCGGGCTGAGCCCGACCCAAGTTGCACCCCTACAATTAGTTATCAAAATGGCAATCTATGTCGTTACCCCACTCCCAAAAATCTCAAAGTGTCATCCATATTTTGGTTAAGATTCTTAAAATACCTTAAAAAGTAATACTTTTCGAATGATGCGCTTGTCCTTTACAAAAAATTGGGAAAATGACCAAATAGAAGGGGTTTCTACTGACTATGACATTTGAAGAGGGGTGTTTTGTAAATCACCAATCAAGAGTGCATATGACTAAAATGCCCTTGATTCTCTCTCTCTCTCTCTTCCCCTATCAAATCACCTTTTTGAAATGATTACATTTAGAATACAAATCCCAAAACCCACCTTTTTCTCTCTTCTTCTTCATCCTCCCACCTACGTACGTATGAAAAACCCAAAAACCTCTATTTTTGAAACCCAAAAACCTCCATTGTTAGATGCCAAAAGCTCCATTCTATTGCTGAAAACCTCATTTTTAGATGTCAAAGCCTCCCTAACCCTTCATTGCATTGGAAAACGCCTCCATTTACAACAACTATTGCAAAAAAACGTTATTAGATTCCGAAATCGCAAAAATCTTCACTAGAAACCATCATTCCATTGCACGAAGCCTCCATTCAATGGAAATGTGTGTATTTCTAGCTCTCTCCCTTCTCTTTCAATTATAAGGCATGTTTATAAACTTGAATGAAAGTTTTCCATGTTAAACTACTGTTTTCCACTTTATAATCATTGTTATTTTACTGTGAACCACTAATTTCTTAAGTTAAACTACTATTTCACTATGATAAACCACTACTGAAGTGTGTGTTTATAAGTGGTTTATAGAGCTTCTTTGGTTAAGAATCCTCAGCAGTGGTTTATAATCCTAAGTAGTGGTTTATTAAGGCTTACAATTGGTTTAGAGTGTTTATAATTGGTTTATAAGGATTAACAATGGTTTAAAGTGTTTATAAGTGATTTATACAAGGTGAGCAGTAGTTTATAGTGTTTATAAGTAGTTTATACAGGCTTATCAGTGGTTTAGAGTGTTTACAACTGGTTTATATAGGGTAAACAGTGGTTTATATAAGCCTATCAGTGATTTAGAGTGTTTATAAGTTGTTTATATAGGCTTATCAGTGGTTTAAAGTGTTTATACATGGTTTATACAGGGTAAGAAGTAGTTTATAGTGTTTATAAGTGGTTTATATAGGCTTATCAGTGGTTTAGAGTGTTTACAACTGGTTTATATAGGGAAACAGTAGTTTATATAGGGTAAACAGTGGTTTATATAAGCGTATCAGTGATTTAGAGTGTTTATAAGTGGTTTATATAGGTTTATCAGTGGTTTAGAGTGTTTATACATGGTTTATACAGGGTAAGAAGTAGTTTATAGTGTTTATAAGTGGTTTATATAGGCTTATCAGTGGTTTGGAGTGTTTACAACTCGTTTATATAGGGTAAACAGTGGTTTATCTAAGCCTATCAGTGGTTTAGAGTATTTATAAGTGGTTTATATAGGCTTATCAGTAGTTTATAGTGTTTATACATGGTTTATACAGGGTAAACAGTGGTTTACAACGTTCATAAGTATTTTATATAATCGTAGCAGTGGTTTAGAGGATTTATAAGTGTATAATATATGGTAAACAATGGTTTAGAGTGTTTATAAGTTGTTTATATAAGCCTAACAGTGGTTTAGATTGTTTATAACTGGTTTATATAGGCTTAACAGTGGTTTAGAGTGTTTATAAGTTGTTTATACAGTATAAGCAGTGGTTTATATAGGGGTAAGCAGTAGTTTAGAGTATTTACAAGTAGTTTATATAGGGTAAACAATTGTTTAGAGTGTTTATAAGTTGTTTATACAGTGTAAGCACTGGGTTAGAGTGTTTATAAGTGGTTCATGTAAGCCTAGCAGCGGTTTAGAGTGTTTATAAGTTTTTTATATAAGCCTAACAGTGGTTTATAGTGTTTATAAGTGGTTTATATAGGCTTAACAGTGGTGTAGAGTGTTTATAAGTTGTTTATACAGTGTAAGCAATGATTTATAGTGTTTGTAAGTGGTTTATATAGGGGTAAGCAGTGGTTTAAAGTTTTTACAAGTGGTTCATATAGGGTAAACAGTGGTTTAGAGTGTTTATAAGTTATTTATACACTGTAAGCACTGGTTTATATAGGGGTAAACAGTGGTTTAGAGTATTTACAAGTGGTTTATATAGGGTAAACAGTTGTTTAGAGTGTTTATAAGTTGTTTATACAGTGTAAGCAGTGGTTTAGAGGATACCGGAGAGAGGTGCACGAACTTGCGGGGCATTGTGACCCTATAATGGACGGTTGGGATCATCCCATGAGAGAAAGAGGACATTGTGGCCCTCTAATGGACGGTTGGGATCATCCCATGAGAGAGAGGGGCATTGTGGCCCTCTAATAGACGGTTGGGATCATCCCATGAGAGAGAGGGGGCATTGTGGCCCTTTAATGGACGGTTGAGATCATCCCATTGAGAGAGAGGGGGCATTGGGGCCCTCTAATGGACGGTTGGGATCATCCCACGAGAGAGAGAGAGAGAGAGAGAGAGAGAGAGAGAGAGAGAGAAAGAGAGGGCATTGTGGCCTTCTAATGGACTGTTGGGATCATCCCATGAGAGAGAAAGAGAGGAATTGTGGCCCTCTAATTGATGGTTGGGATCATCCCATGAGAGAGAGGGGGCATTGTGGCCCTTTAATGGACAGTTGGGATCATCCCATGAGAGAGAGAGAGGGGGGCATTGGGGCCCTCTAATGGACGGTTGGGATCATCCCTCCAATGGACTGTTGGGATCATCCCATGAGAGAGAGAGAGAGAGAGAGAGAGAGAGAGAGAGGTGACGGTATTTTAAAAATGAGGGTATTTTTGTCCTAAACCCATGCAAACCAGTCACCATTACTGTATATTGGTTATTTTCAAGTCTCCCCTCTTCAAATGTCATAGTCAGTAGAAAGCCCTTTCATTTGGTCATTTTCCCCAAAAAATTTCAAGTTGCAACCCACCTTTTTCTTTTAATGTAAAACCCTAAAAAAGCATATGGCTTTTTATTAGAACAAAGGACAATTTCATCATTAAATGTGCCGAATTAGATGGAATCATGGAAGCACAACATACATTTTCAAAGTGGTGTTAGATTAGGTTGATGTCAGGTGACATCCACCCTAATCACCTATAGCAATTACTAGCCATTGATCCTCCTTTTATCATTGCTTATGATTTTTCAATATGAAATGACCATTTTACGCACGTATTAATCAATCCCTTGAGGAAAAGGAGGGATCTCCAAAAGAAGACATTTTCCATACCATGGTTATGTAAGAAGACGAATGCTTTGCGCCAACTGATAGACGCACCATTGATTAGTGGGCTGAAATTTTTCCTTGTGAATTATCCATCTTGACTATGTAATGGACCAATTGGGGGCTACACTCTATTTTCTAAAGTTGCCCTCCAAAATTCTTACCATAGTACGTATAGATAGTCTCATCTCATATTCATGGAATTTAGGTACTTAGACCTTTGACAATAGAAGAGAAGCCTTACGATGGCTTCTGGATTTTGCTTGGCATTTGAGTGCCACGTCAGCTAAACTCCATGGTTGGTTGCCACTATAGTATTGAAATTCGGAGACTCCCAGGTATATCTCTTCGCTAATCATTGCATGCCTGGTGATATGTCAACCTTTTTTTTAATGAGTTTGGCTCAGGTTGAGGCCAACCCTAACCCAACCTGAGATAGCATTTCCTCAACCCTAATATAACCCAACCCGAGATGGTCAACCCTAACACAACCCGACTCTAGAAATGGGGTCGGGTTCGGGTCACTCTTGGATCAAAGAGAAAAATTCAAAAAAGAAGAAGAAAGTAATAACCACGGAAGATCACTATAAAGATGAGAGGATGGAGGTCGGGTTGCCCAAAGCGTTAACTCTAACCCTAGTTGTAAGATACATTAAATAAAAGGGAGATGATATCCCCCCCCCCCCCCCCGACGTGAAAAGTCCCCCTACATTACGTGCACACTCCCCTTATAACCTGATTTGACGTGAAAAGTGGGCAACTTTATGTCAAATCAAGTTATAAGGGGGTTGTGCAAGCACTGCTGCACGGGGAGGGGGGGGGGGGGGGGGGGTGTGGGGGTGTGAAAGTATCATCACCCTAAATAACAATAGTAGACTGACTAAGTTGTAGGGGGTGAAAATATCATCACCCTAAATAACAATAGTAGGCTGACTAAGTTGTAAGATAACATTAGGGGGTGAAAATATCATCACCCTAAAATAACAATAGTAGGCTGACTAAGTTGTAAGATAACATTAAATAAAAATAGTAGGGGGCGTTGCGAGAATCGAACTCGCGACACACCCCCTTATAACCTGATTTGACGTGAAAAGTGGGCAACTTTATAACATTAGGGGGTGAAAATATCATCACCCTAAATAACGCAACTTTATAACATTAGAGGGTGAAAATATCATCACCCTAAATAACAATAGTAGATTGACTAAGTTGTAAGATAACATTAGGGGGTGAAAATATCATCACCCTAAAATAACAATAGTAGACTGACTAAGTTGTAAGATAACATTAAGATAATGTTAAATAAAAACAATAGGGGGCGTTGCGAGAATCGAACTCGCGACCTCTTGCACCCAAAGCAAGAATCATACCACTAGACCAAACGCCCATTACATTATATTAGTGTAAATAAGTTGTATAAATTAATAACAATTAAAATCATGAAAATAATTATAAACAAAGAATATTGATACTTGTAGTACATTGTTTTGCTACTGAGAATTGGAATAACTTTTGACAGCTCGTTAAATAATAGAAGACGAGGTAAGTTTGTTTCATTATCAAAACATGGTTGTGCGAATATAGTTAGCCAAAATAAAATCTATAAATAAAAATAAGACAAGATCCGAGCAAGTAGCATATACTTTTATTCTGCATCATAATAAATACGAAATGTAAACAGATAAATTAAAACAGAAATAATAAATACAAAAAAGTTGCATGGAGGCATGGAACGGAGGAAGCTGTGGACTTATATTGGTCATGGGTTGAGAACAAGAGTTGAACTCGGAGATCTAATCTTCCGTTGTTCCTCTGTAGCACAGTGGTAGAGCGGTTGGTTGTTAACTGACTAGTCATAGGTTCGAATCCTATTTGGGGAGATTTGATTAATTCTTAATTCTTGAATTAAGAATTATCTAAAGGGTTCGCTTTGACGGTTAGGAGTAGGTAACCCGTTCCTTGTCTCTGTCACTCACTCTTTTAGTTGTTTGTTGGCAGCTTTTTGAGAACTGTAAGGTTTTTTTTTTTTTTTTGGATGGGTAAGCTGGGGTTAGGCAAGACCCCTACCAGATTCATTAAAAAAATAAAAAAAGAGATACATCGGAGGGCTCAAAATCCAGCAAAAAGGGCACATACACCCAACAAGACAGAGACCAAAGCACATGGGGGGCCTTAAAAGGCATACAGATTGAAGCACACAAACAAAAATTACAATTCCTCATAGCTAAATACTAGTGACGAAGAGGACTGGAGAGATGGGAGCTGTAATCTCAAGTAGCTATGCGCTGCAGCATCAAGAGCTACAATATTTGCAAGCTCCTGGGGCATTAAAATAGTAGGGATATCCTCCCCTAAACAGCAGCAAGCAGGTTTGGAGAGGTAATCCGCTGCGGAATTGCCGTCTCTCCAGCTGTGTGAGATCTTCCATTCCTTGATTAGAGCTAATGTAGCTTTGATTTCCATCAAGATAGATATTGCTTTCCACGGACAGCCCCAATTTTCTTTGATAACATTCACCGCGATCAAAGCATCTGACTCAAGCCAGACCTTTTGGAATCCTTCGGCCAAAGCCAGCATAATGCCATGCAGAATTGGTCTGAGTTCAAGAATGTGTATCTCCTCTTTTTTCTGCCTAACCGAGAACAGATGGGATATATTTTCACCATTGTAAAATAAATAGACAACACCATTAATAAAAAGAAACAGATGGGATATCATTTTCACTTTAAGAAAATATACATGGTTCAGGATTTGAACACACGAGAACCCAGTCTGAAAATAGGCATAAGTGATGAACAAACACGAGCTACCAAGAATCAACTAGTTAGCCCAAGAAACCCTCTTCTTTCAAACCTCATGCTGAGGCTCTTTGACATGCCCTACTCATCGCCAGCGGGGGATTTTGGAGAATTTCTAGGTTTCTTGTGAATAATCTACCCTTCCCCTTCAAGTTCGTCCGGACTTAGGTTCCACATGTATAGTTTCTCAGATATTTATTGAAAAATGACTATTTATGATTAAAATGTTAGAGTCATCCGGGCTGAAACTGGCCGAGCTACAAGGTTTATGGCCGAGTCAAAATCAGCCCAACAGTGGATTATCCATGGTGGGGCCCACTAGATGAACGATTCTGATTGCAAGCTGGACTTTTCTTTTGATGAGCAAAATAAACAAACATAACTCAATCATTGCCAAATGGTGGCTCCAAATTTCAAATCTCTTGTGCTATGTGAGTGACACTTGGCGCATATCCATACTCACATAGCCGTCCGATCAACGAATCCAATTCAGCATAGATCCGATTAGATTCAGGGTGGGTCCGATCACCCGTAACAAACACATGGACACCCGTGTTTAGCTCGATCCAACTACACCCCGGCGACTTCCTCACATTGCGCCGGATCATCGTCCGCCTGACCTCCGATACATCTTCATACCGCCCGGCAGCTCCATAGACATTGGAGAGCAACACATAGGACCCACAATGCTCAGGGTCCAGCTCAAAGAGCTGGCACGCCGCAACCTCGGCTCGAGCCGCATCCCCGTGTAGCCGACAAGAAGCTAGGAATGCCCTCCAAACCACAGGGTTTGGCTCAATCGGCATGTTGAGTGCCAATTCATATGCTTTTTCGAGCTGCCCAGCGCGGCCAAGCATGTCGACAGCGCAGGCATAGTGCTCCACAGTGGGGACCACTCCGTGTGCCCGTTCCATGGATCTGAGGATCTCGGATCCAGGGCCCACGAGGCCCGCGTGGCTACACGCGGACAAGACCCCGACGAAGGTGACCTCGTCGGGCTTCAAATGTGAGACGCCACACATATGATAAAACACATCCAATGCCTCATCTCCATGCCCATGTAGGCCATACCCCATGATCATGATGTTCCAAGATGCAACATCTTTGTCTCTCATTCCATCAAAAACCAAGCGAGCTTCAATCAAACTACCACATTTTGCATACATATCCATAATTGCATTCTCCACAAACACATCGTTTTTCCTCAATCCATTAACAATCATGTACCCATGAATCTCTCTACCATGCATCAATGCAGCCATATGCGAACACGCCGGAAGAACAGTTGAAATCGTGATCGAATCCGGCCGAAATCCGGCACTCTGCATCCTATCAAACAGTCTCAGAGTCCCGTCATGATCGCCAGACTGTTCGTGAACTGAAAGAATTGAGTTCCAAGAAAATATATCCCTCTCAGGCATCAATTCGAAGATTTCTCTAGCATCCCCAATGCTCTCGCATTTCCCATACATGTCTATCAAAGAATTCAAGACCACAACATCCGATTCGTAGCCAATTTTCACTACAAACCCATGAATTATTCTCCCATTACCCAATTTCCCCGACATGGAAAAGATCGATAGGACTCCAGTAACCGTAAATTTACCTGGTGTAACACCTTCTACCGTCATACGCCCGAAAACCTCCAATGCTAGATCAAATTCTCCGATTTGGGCATAACCATTAATCATGGCATTCCATAATACCACATCTCTTTCAGACATTTCGTCGAACACCCATCTCGCCTCTCCAGTAAGATTGAATTTTAGGTACAAATTGATCAAAGCGCTGGCCACGAAAACATCGAATTCACAACCGATCTTCATCAAATCCGCGTGGATCTTCTTACCCTGTTCTAATTCAAGGATATCGGAGCAGGCTTTGATCACACTGGGGAATGTGAATCTATCCGGGAAAATGTTTTCGCGCCTGAGTTTGTAATAAAAATCGATGGCCTCTTTGGAGAGATTGTTAGTGACAAACCCGGAGATGATCGCGTTCCAATTGAAGAGATTACGGTCACTGGTCTGATCAAAGATCGTAAGAGCATCTATTGGGCGATTGCATTTGGAGTACATGTTGATTAAGCTGGTGATGGAAGATGGGGAGTTTAGAAATCCATTGATAACCATCCATGAATGGATTTCCTTTCCTCTGGATAGGTTTTTGTGAAGGGCGGAGGACTTCAAAGAAGAAATGCAGCTGTTTAGATCTCTAGGAGAGGGAGAATGATCGGATTTATGACCGATAGGGTGACTGGGAAAGGAGAATTTTGCTGAAAAATGAGAGGTTTTCTTCATTAGTTTGCAGGAAATTTGAGCTTTTGGGTTCATTTGGCGGCATGGATATGAAGAGGAATAGAGCGCCAGAAGATGCTAACGTTCTTCATGTACATGTAGGGAGATTGTCTGCACAACTCTATTGGTTTGAAAATGGCACTCTCTTATTAAATAATTTTGTAATGGAGTCGTTGGTCTTGTAAGTTGCAAGTCTGACTTTAAGAGTAAGCTATGTAAGTGTAAATAAAGAAAGGTGTGACATTGCTGGTTGAACGGTTGCGATTATTTGATTGATGTTGAACCGATTTTGAGATATTGCCTCTCCATGGTGGGTCCCCCAGGATGAACGATCAGAAGCATGATGATGCAATGTGAATGAGAGGAATCATTCTAGGTCCATTTGGATGCATATGGAAGGAAGTTGAAGTAGAAAGGAATATAGATTCCCATAATCCCATTTCTTTACTTTTCTCTTGATTTGAGAGAAAAAAAATACATAACAGCTAGCATTTGGAGAAGAAAAACCAGGAGGCGGGGAGGACGAGCTAGGGGCTTGTGGACAGAAGTAGAGAAGGGCTTGTGGGTTGAGCCTTTTCCACTGATCTTCTGGTCTTTCATGTGGTTTGTGGTTGTCGAGGAATTGACAATGGGGAGGAGAAGAGTGAGAATTGATCCCCAAGGGAGGATGGAGTTGTTTCCTGTTGAAGTGAGGCAGAGCAAAAGCTCTCACATTTGGGATTCTCGGTTGTACGAAGAGGGTGATGGGTTTGGCATCCAAATTTTAGGGAACAAGGAGATTGTGGAGGACTTTGTGGCTAGGTGTAGCTGGGTGTGTGCAAAACAGGATCCAAAAAATATCTAGAAAATATGATCCTAGCACGTTGTATTTTATGCTGTAATAAAAATAGATGGCTTAGAGAAGTTCGAATTTTATGCTGTAAAACTAGTGGTAATTGAAGCACTGTATGTGATCCAATCTTTTTTTAATGCATGCAATGGATCAACAAAAAAGAAAAATTTACTATGAAAAAGTTGACTTTGTAAATGTTTTACTCAGGAAATTGATTTAGGACAGTTTTACTGCGGTTAGAACGATGCCTTGCTATGAGACAGAAACTGATGTTGGTGCATCCCAATGGTTCGAAGGCCAGATGATTCAAAACTAGGATTGGATTGATCATATCAGCGGCCGAGAGCTTCATCGAAGACATGATTGGATCAATTTGGATCCTTGGATCAATTGTCAGACCATTGGATCAAGCATCAGATGTGACGGATCAATAATAAGCCTGAAATATTGTCAGATCATATATCTATAAGCAGATCTCCACAGATCCCCAAGAGATCAAGACCATGGCCAGACCAACAGCCTACATCAATCACATAACTTAATAGAATCTCTTTTATTTTATTGAAGTTGTAGTTTTATTAGGATCTTTAGTTGGATTAATTTTAGTAGGAATGTTGGACAAAGTTTATGAAACTTTTTTAGGGCACGTTTGGCTATCATGAACCTTTTTTTTTCATGATAAACTCGTGTCTCCAAGTGGTTAGAGAGGTGTAGGGCAGGTGAAGTGGCTAAAAATCAGGAAACAAGTGCCTTTAATTGGTGACAAGTGGCTAAAAATTAGGAAGCAAAGAACTCTACTCGAAGTAGGATCGACTTTTTCTTTATTTTAGCCACTTCTTACCCTCATCTCATTCGTGCCCTCTCAAATCTCTCTACTTCTCCCATCCACCCTACACCTCTTCTCACCTCTTGAGACACTAATTCTCTTTCTCCTCCCATCCGCCCCACGTCTCTTCTCACCACTTGAGACACTATTTTATCATGAAAAAAAAATCCTGCCGAGATGCCTTATTTTCATTAGAATTTGAGATTTTTTTAGGAAAACATGAGTTCAACGAAATTATTCAGTTCTCATCTTAGTTGTAGTTAAAATAAGAAGTTTGAGTTAAAATAGGAAACAGTCATGCAAAGGTCTTTAAATACAAAAAATTTGGGCTTAAATTCTGGAATAAAATTTAGTTTTTCCCCCTTGCACAAGGGGTGCTTGAGAAGTATGAGTTTATATTATGAAGAAGAGATGTGCTATGCTATTCTTAATGAAAACCTACAATTTGCATCACCCGATACCCAAGTGGTTTTTCGATTAAATCTTTTTTCTATGGGTTGAACGATGGATGCAGGGTAGCCTCAAGTTGAGCAATAATATGGAAATCCATTGCCCCTTCAAGAGTAGTGGCTTTTGCGTGGACTGTTGTTCATCGAAGCATAAATACTTGTGACGGCATCATGAAAAGAAAATTCCGATTAGCAAGTTGGTGCGTACTTTGCAGAAGGGAGGAGGAATCCTTGGATCGCCTATTATTGCATTATCCTTTCTCATATATTCTTTGGATGGACACGATAAAACCTTTTGGTGTGGCATGAGTATTTCAAAGGAACATCAAGAAGGTCTTACACTCTTACTACATTGGGTTGGTGGTCATGTTGGGCTGTTGGAAGCACGGGGCCGTCAATGTGGAAGTTTATACCGTATGTTTTGATATGAAATATTTGGAACAAGCGAAATAATAGCACATTTGAGGAAAAAGGGGAAGAGGTGGGACCAAATTGCAATTGATGTCAAGCTTACACCAATTGCATGGACAAGAGAAAAGATTGGTCTTTAGTTATATTGTTGGGATATTCTTAGAAATTGATATGCAGTCTTATGGCAAAAGAAAAGAAAAGAGAAAATCTCTCCTAAGTGGAAGACTCTTCCTGTAGGTTGGATCAAGTTGAATTTTGATGGAAGCTCTATCGGCAATTCGGGTCGAGCGGGGCATTGGAGGTTTAATTCATGATGCTAATGATGTATTACTGATGTCATTATGGGGTTCGGTTGGATTTTGTGATGCTAATGAAGCCGAAGTTAGAACTTTGCCTTTTGGTCTAAGAAGGCATGTGAAGCATAACTTGGGCTCCCTTAATATCGAAGAACACTCGTCTAATGTGTGGGCATCTAATAAGAGTAGGGGACCTTGGAAGCTTGAAAATACCATCGTGGAGATATGGGACTTGGTGCGTTTACTTTGTCCCTAAATTCAACACATGAGAAGGTCTGCCAATGAGGAGGGCATTTTTGTTCCCTATTTTGTAGTAGGGCATTTTTATTCACTATTTTCTCATGCTCTCTCCAGTTCATGCCCTCTGATGTCTCTCCCCTTTTTCTCCTTAGATCCTGTTTCACAATTACGCTAATGAATTTTCCATTGAATAATTTTCCGTGGTTGTGCACGCTTAGAATAAATTTTTTTGGGGAATCAGAGAGTCAGCTTCTCTCAGTTGACGATCAGGGGTTGCAGACTAAGCACACCAATGCCTCTTTATCTGCGAAAATTGTGATGATCGGACTATTCTAACAGTCTCATTCCAATCATAACATTCTCCAGAAAAGTTTTGACAGTTTAAGATCAAGCATGAAAGTTATTAGATCAAGGGGTCATTTTTAGGGAAAGGAATTTCCATAAATTTGCATCAAATCTGATGACGCCCAAAATCCGACTGCACGTACTAGCCTGGCAGAACCTATAATCCTGCTCTCACAGAGAAAGCGTCAGCGGGCCCGGAGTTGTGGCTCCAGACAGCCACTTCGACACTCAAGTCAAAAATAGGCAATCACAGACAATGGACGATGGATGGGGAGGAGGGCCAAGACAAGTTACCAGACCAAAGTAGGAGAAGGAGAATGATTTCCAATTGCCCTTGCTTGAGTGCGTAGACCCCTATTTATAGGGGAGGAGACTCACGATCTTGAAGATACCAATCGAGCCTTTGATTTAGCCCACGTGGGGTGAGTTGGATGGAGGATAAGATCGTGGAGATATGATTCCCTATGATTCCGGGCGAAGATCTTGGGCGGAGGCCCTGGGCGGGACATTTTGAATTTGAATATAGCGCCACATGTGCAACGGTTGCCCGGATTAATCGCCTAATGGCGAGATTCCCTTGATTATGTCTGGCTTCCCTTGAGGTTCGATAACAATGAAGGAGAGATGTTGTGGGGATCTTGGTATGATTCGTGAACGAGTGTTGCTTGTGGCGGTTGACTTGACCCGGCCGAGTAGTGGAGGATGGCTTTTGAGGGTCGGTACCGTGTATACTGATTTTACCCCTAACATACTGCCCCCCTACTTTCTTGTCCCTTCGCGAGGGTCAAGGAAGTAGCTAATTTTTAAGCGGTGGACCGGTGCCGACTCTCTGATGATAGCGGAGTTGGAGTGTCCTTAGTAGGAATTGGCAGGTGAATTCGACGTGTCACTTCGCTCAACGGGTGTGGATTCTCGATGAGAAATGGCGAAAATATTAAATCCCGCCTAATTTTTTGTACGGTTTTTTGAAAATGGGCGGGGTTGTGATTTTCCCACTTTAATGTGGCTTTGAAAATCGGCAGGACATTAAATCCCGTCCAATCTTCCCGCTCAGTGAGGCCTGTAAAATGGGAGCGAGGGAAAGGATTCTTTGCCATTTCCCCTTCCTCTTTCTTCTCCAGCTTTTTCTGCTACATTTGGGATGCCTCAAGAGCTTGCTGGCGGTGATAAAGTGGGGGCGATAGTTCCGGTGGTGGAGGTGAACTCCCCATCGGATGGAGAGGGAGAGAACCAGCCCATCACCAGAGAGCCGGTGGCCCTTAGAACGAGGAGGTCACAAAGGGCGAAAAGAGCACCGGTGGTGGATTCTGGTTCGCCAAAGATGGTGAGTCCGCTGGTGGTGGTTTCACCGGTGGCTTCTCCATCGGCCGGAGAGGAGGAGGTGAATCGCAGCTCCCAAGGCTAAAAGAAGCGGAAGGTGGACCCTAAGGATCACACGGGTTCTCCAGCATCCGTGGGTTGTCTTGCTCCTGGTGACGTCTCGAGCTTCGCCGCTAACTACAAGCGGTCTTTGAATCACGCAATGGAGAGGGGACGCGGGGTAGCTGATGAACTCCTCCGGTAGGGCGCAGAGGTTCTTCAGCTAAGGGCCATGGTTGGAGAGCTGGAAGAAGAGAATGCGTCTTTGAAAGCTCGGCTGCAAGAGATATCCAGAGATGGTGCAGGGGTTGATGTTGCCTCCCTGGTCTCGAGCCTCATTTGGAGGAGGATCCATTGGAAGAGGATCCCGAAAAAGAACCTGATGAGGATCCGGCAGAGTGACTTCGCCAGCGTCGCCAGCCATATCCTTGGTAACGGTACTACCAGAATCAGGCTTCCTTCCAGAGCTAGCCAAGTGCGTGCCGTGGCATGAGGGATCTGGGTGGCGATGGTGAGGTCCAACGTTGGGTGAAGCTCGTTAGGTCGTTAGGCGTATCATACCCAAATATTGGGTATTGATTCTTTACAGTTTCTTTGGTTTTTGTAATTAGGTGTAGTTCGGTAGGGTGCGAAATGTTTAGAGTTTTCTCTCTTTTTCTGTAATTGGCCTAGAAGCCCCTCTTTTGTAAAGGTCCTTTTACTTGTGAATAAAGGAATATTTTTGCCATTTCTACTGTTTTTTCAATAATTTTCACTATCGTTCAGTATCGAATGTCACGAGTGCTTGAAGTTTTGTAGATGTACGAGAGGCGCATTACTTGATAACAGCCAGCATCGTGTTTCTTGAGTTGTGCATGACCGTGTTTAGGCGCACCATTTGGTTAGAGTTATTCACATGGTGCGAGTGTGTAGAATCAGTCCCGACTGACATGAATTGTAGGCGGTGGTCTCCTTAGGGGCGTAATCTAATGAGCGAGTGATATTCTGAGACTTTCTGTCTGCGACTCGGTCTCAAAGGTTCCCTGACATGGGTAGCCATAAGTATCGGTGCCGCATATTTCGGGTGTGTTGCATGCTTTGGCTACTTGGATTACATTCGGTACTGGAGGGAGTCTTGCTTTTGGAGTATATGTAGACAAGTTTTCAAGGAGGTGTTTTGAAGAGACACGTGTAACGGCCGCGACTCTTCGATGATGACAGTTTGGCGCTTCAAGTAATGATGATGAAATGGCGTATCTATGGTCTTAACAACTGCGCGTGGATTATGGGGTGCCACATGGCGGTTCGTGTCAGTGGGACACGACTTTTGGGTTTCCCGCACATGGGTCTATAAAGCCCCCCCATTTTCATTTTTATTGTATTTCGCCTTCACCTCGTTTTCTCCTCTTTTGTTTTCTTCTTTCTACTCCGGTGAGATCTCCTAGGATTCTCCGGTGTAAGGTCCCATTTCCTTGCTGCATCATTTTCTTTTCCTCTGTAAGAGCCCTCCGATTTCCACCGTTTTCTTATTTCTGCTAGAGTTTTACGAAATTCCAAGTTTCTGACGGGGTTTTTTCAATTTCCGACACTGGTTCATCTTCTCCGGCGAGCTTTCTCGACGTTTTTCATCAATCTCACCGGTGCGTTTCTCAACCTGATTTTTCATTTCGTTTTCTTTAAAATAGTCATGTCGGGCAATACCGATTTCCAAAATATGTCAATCGAACCTGTGGGAAGTTAGGGGGAAGTTGAGAGTGCCAAAAGATTCAGTCGGAGGGGGAAGTTGAGAGTACGCCTGTTAGCGAAGAGGTGGAAAGTTAGGGCCAAGAAAACCGATGGCGACTTGGTGATAGAGAAAGGTGGAGGATCCCAGAAGAAAATAGCACCACGCCCCAGAAAAGAGGTGGATCCAATTCTCCTCATAGAGCCTCCAGAAGCAGCGGAATCGGTACCAAGTAACACCCCCATGATCGCGGTGTTATCGGCGGACAAGAGTGATTAACGGTCGGCACCAATGGATGCTCAGGCCGGACGTCTTGCTTTGGAGTCTGCGGAGCTTCGCGAGCCTCAAGTGCCCATGGTGCGGTGTATCGACCTGAAGAGGCTATGGGTTCGATAGGTATCCTTCAACCTTCGGACCTTAGGCGGTTAAGGGAGAAGTACCACATCTCGGATGATTATCAAATTCAGCTCCCCACCTCTGACAAGCGGGCTTGTAGCAACAGCGTGGAGGGGAGACGACCTTCTACAAGGAGGTTATTGAGGCAGGTGTCCGGTGTCCCCTTCATCCGATTATGATAGATTTTTTGGACTTTTTTGATTTGGCACCGTCTCAAATTTTTCCCAACAAGTGGAGGGGTCTCATGGCGTTCGTGGTGAAAAGTTGGGTAGTAAAAGCCCCATTGTCTTTGGATGTGATCCGAAAGTGTTTTCTTATCAAGCATAAGGGTAGTAGGGTGGACGTGGCTCAACGGCGGACGTTGATGATTATGGTCGGATCTCCATCTTCCATTAAGCGATGAAAGAATGAGTTTTTCTTTGTGAGGCCTCCTCAGACGGCCGGTTGGAGGTTTCCATTTGATTGGAGGGAGCCTAACGAGGAGAGGATGGGGTTGAAGGTCTCTTTGGGAACCTTGGGTAATCTGGTTTTTAATGATATTGTGGGCAGGGGGGTAGAAATAGGAAAGGTGAGGTGCGATGTTTGGGAGTTCAAATCCGAACAAGTATTGGTCAAATTCGGTTTAAGCAATGTGGTAATAGACTCGGAGGAGGAGGTTCGGGATGATGGAGGGGAGGAAAAGGAAGAGGAGGATGAGTCGAGTGTTGGCGAGAGTCGATCTAGTGACTCCCTTTTTAGACCTCTCTTTCTGAACTTCCAACTTTCCTATTTGCTCTTTTTTTTGTGTTGTGATTTGTTCCCTGTCTTATTGTAGAGATGGCGGCACAAGGTTCAGGTGCTAATATTTCTGCCTTGACAGTGGAGGAGGGTCGGAGATTGAAGGCAGAAGAAATAGCCCGGCAAAAGGAGGAGAAGGCCTTGAAGTGCCAAGTGGACAAGGCTAGGAGAGGGGCGGTTCCGGCCATCAAATCCAAAGCGGTTGTACCTGTCTCCCAACTCCGGAGAAAGTCGCGCATGGTAAGCGGCCGATGGATTTGCCGGAAAAGAGCCCAACCAAAAAGGCCAAGTCTTTGGAGGGTCAAGGTTCCAAGGGAAAGGACCCCATCGATGTCTCGGAGTGTGTTCTCGTAGAGGGTTGTGAGGGGACTCGGGTCCTTTTTCGGTTGGCAACCCTTAAAAGGGAGCAAGCGCTTTAGCAGGGACCCTTTTTCAATCCCGATTGGAAAGTCGGTTCCGAAGATTCAGCCCTCTATAATCCAAGGGTAGCGGTGGAAATGGCGATGACGAGCATCCTGCCGAGGGACCTAGCAGAAATGGAAAAATGCTCACACTATGCCCTGGGCCGGGACATGGTTGCCATATCTAAGAAGGTATGTATTCCATCTTTGGCCTTTTGAACGTTCTTTAGGAATTTTAGATGTTCATCTTTTCTTTTTGTGTTTGCAGTTGTCCGACATTTGCTCCCACTCTTCATTGCGCATGGACATATATCATTCTCTCTATGCCCAGGTGTCTAATGATGTGAAGAACTTGGTGGAGACATTGGCGAAAGACAAGAAAGTGTTTGAAGATGCCTTAGCGCATGTGGAGGAGCTTCATTCTGCCGCAAAAGCCGATTTTCAGAAGGCCAAGCGGGAGCTGGAGAAGGAGAGAGAGATTATTGCAGGTCTCGAAGAAAAGTTGAATAAGGCGGCCCAACGGGAGGAGGAGATTCGGTCCAAGGAGATCGAAGATTTTAGAAAGTCCCAGGAGTACCAGACGGACATGGCTCTTCATGTCCTGGAATTCGAAGCAAAGGGATTTGTCGATTGTTGAGCCCAGGTCAGGGCCATTGACTCCGAATTTCCTATTGAAAGACTGAAGGAACCGCCAGGGACCGAACTTTCTGAGGGAGAAGATTCAGAAGCTACCGAAGTAAATGTTGTGGAGCCCGCGGTCGTGTCTCCTGGAGTGGAATCTTTCGCACCGCCTACTGCTGAGCCTCCTGTAGGAGAGAATTTGGAGAAGGATGCTTGAGGGCCGGACCCTTTTTGGTTTCTTTTTGTGTCTTCTTTTTGTTGTTTCTCTTGAACTTGTTTAGTTAAAAACCTTATTTATAATGGTGTGGATGTAATGGTTTGTCCTCTGCGGTGAACCTTATTTGTTGGTTTAATAAGTTTAGGTGCTGGCCATACTTTCTGTTTTGGAGTTTTGATGATATGATTTCTACCGAAACTCATAGGGCATTGGTTTTAGAGTATATTTCTAATTGAGGATTTCGGTGAGGGTAGGCCTTTTACCGAGTCTCGAGGGGCATCAGTTTTTGGCTTCACCCTTTGTCGAAGGTAGGTCCTTTACCGAGCCTCATAGGGCCTCGGTTTCTGGTCTCGGTTTTTGAGTAGATAGACGCTCTACCGAGCCTCTTAGGGCGTCGGTTTATGGGTCATATCTTTTAAGCAGATAGACTCTTTACCGAGCCTCTCAGGGCATCGGTTTATGGGTCATATCTTTTAAGCAGATAGACTCTCTACCGAGCCTCTTGGGGCGTCAGTTTATGGGTCGTATCTTTTAAGCAGATAGACGCTCTACCGAGCCTTTGGGGCATCGGTTTATGGGTCGTATCTTTTAAGCAGATAGACTCTCTACCGAGCCTCTTGGGGCGTCGGTTTATGGGTCGTATCTTATAAGCAGATAGACTCTGTACCGAGCCTCTTGGGGCGTCGGTTTATGAGTCATATCTTTTATGTAGATAGACTCTCTACCGAGCCTCTTGGGGTGTCGGTTTAGGGGTCATATATTTTAAGTAGATAGACTCTCTACCGAGCCTCTTGGGGCGTCGATTTATGGGCCATATCTTTTAAGTAGATAGACGCTCTACCGAGCCTCTTGGGGCTCAGTTTACGGGTCATATCTTTTAAGTAGATAGATTATCTACCGAGCCTCTTGGGGCTCGGTTTACGGGTTGTATCTTTTAAGCAAATAGACGCTCTACCGATCCTCTTGGGGCATCAGTTTATGGGTCATATCTTTTAAGCCTTTGTACGATAGATCAGCTCGCAGCTCGTTCGGCTTGGAGATTTAGTATTGTTGGGGAGTAATTGCTCAACGAATGGAGAATCGAAAAGGAGATTTTATTATTTCGAGGAGAAGATTACATGTCTGCAATATCACAAAGACAAAAACAAACACATAGATTTATTGTGAACAAATGAAATGAAAAAGACTACATTCTTGCCTACTGATAGAATTTCTTCAAGTTAGAAATGTGCTAAGGGCGAGGAATAGGGTCGCCTTCTAGACTCTCCAGTTGATACGACCCTGGTTGGAGTACACAGGAGACACGGTAGGGCCCTTCCCAAGTGGGCATTAACTTCCCTGTGGTGCGAGGGTCGGAGATTTCGGTTCTACGTAGTACTAGATTGCCTGCTCTAACTGCCATTTCTTTCATCTTGGAGTCGTAGTATCGGGCGACCCTTTGTTGATTCGCTGCCATCCGGACTCTGCCTTTTTCTCGTGTTTCTTTTAAAAGATCGACGCTGCTTCTTAAGTGCTTGTCGTTGGCCCGTTCGTTGTACACCTCAAGCCTTGGAGAGTGGGCGCCAATCTCAACAGGTATGACTGCGTCTACTCTAAAGGCGAGGCTGAATGGTGATTCTCATGTCGCTGTCCTAGGGTAGTCCTGTAGGTCCAAAGCAAATTTGGCAGTTCCTCGGCCCATAAGCCTTGGGCGTTTTCCACCCGTTTCTTTAATCCTTGTAGGAGTGTCCGGTTGGTCACTTCAACCTGTCTGTTGGCTTGTGGATGACCGACTAATGTAAATCTTTGCTCGATGCCGAGCTTCCCACAGAAATCTTTGAATTGTCTGTTGGCGAATTGGGTCCTGTTGTCAGTTACTAGAACCCAAGGTCCGAACCTGCAAATGATATCGTGATAAAAGAAGTTTTTGGTTTCTTTGGAGGTGATTTTCTTTACCGCCTTGGCTTCGACCCACTTCGTAAAGTAGTCGATAGCCATGTATATCATTCGGTGACCTTTTGTTGAATTTGGGAAAGGTCCTAGCAAGTCCATTCCCCACATGGCGAACGGGACAGGATTGGAGATGGGTTTGTAGGGAACCGCAGGGAGGCGAGGTACGGTAGCGAACTTCTGGCATTGTTCGCATTTCATGATGAAATCTGAAGCATCCTGCTGGAGAGTTGGCCAGAAGAAACCTCGGAGGAGAATCTTGTGAGATAACACCTTTTCGCCCAAGTGATCACTGCAGATCCCTTCGTGGACTTCCCTCATTGCGAGTTCTGAGGCCGAGGGTAGGGTGCCTTCTTGTATAATGCCTGTCCGTCGAAGATGTAGTGAACAGCTTTGACGATCAAACGTCGAGCTTCCTTCCTATCCGAGGGTAGGGTGCCTTCTCTCAGGTACTGTACTATTGAGTCCATCCAACTAGGTTCCTCGTTGAGTTGTAGAATTTTTTGTCTCTCGGTGCTGGGTCGGCAGAGGATCTCGGTGTAAACATTTCCTGATTCGAATATTTTGGAAGATGCCATCTTGGAGAGTGCGTCGGCATGGGCATTCATGGTTCGGGGGATTTGCACTATTTGGAATTCTTCAAAGGCAGAGATCTCTTTTCCCACCTTTTCTAGGTACTTGAGCATTCGTTCTTCTTTAGCCTCACTAAAACCGTTGACTTGGCTTACAACCAGTTGTGAGTCACTATGGGCTCTGACTCGGTTGGTGCGTAATTCGGTGGCAAGCGCTATCCCGGCGATTAGGGCTTCGTATTCTGCCTCGTTGTTGGAGGCTTTGAAATTTAGCGTCAGGGCATATTCTGCAAGGAAATTATCGGGTCCTGTTATGACTCGGCCAGCGTCACTGACCCCAGCATTGGAGGAACCATCGACTTACAACATCCAAAGGGGGTCCTGAGTTGGTAGGTCTGGAGCTAGTTCCTCGCTCGGATTGCTCGGTTCTTCAGATTCATCCATCGGCATCGTTCGTTTAGCTATAAAATCTGCGAGCACTTGAGATTTGGTCGCTGGTCGGGGCTTTATCTAAACATCTGTAAGCCCAAGGGTCTACCCTCCTATCTTATTTTGATGATTCTAAACTCAATTGATTATGTTTTTGAATACTAATCAAATTTGCCTTGAAGTGTTTGTGATAAGATAGGGTGATGTAAGCCCAATGGCTCCCACCTTGGCATTCCCATCTTCTTTTGATGATTCCAATACACAAGTGATTTTATATCACTAATGTGTTTGTATGTCTAAGTTGTAGATCATGATTGTATTAAGACAAGATTGCTTGGATTAAGGCCAAAAAGCTCTCATTGGACCGCATTAGGATGGCCAAAGACATCGGAGATCCAAGACGCATGAAGAGTTGAAGCATCGCAATTGAAGATCGAAGTCGTTTTGAGAATATAAAGATCCAATCCTAGTTTAGATTTTAAGAGGCATAAATAAGTATCCACACACCCTAAATGCTTAAGTGGTTGTCCTTGTGGTGTTCCAACAATTTGGAACCCTCATAACAATCCCACTTGGTGAAGATTTGGAAGCCCAAAACAAATAAGAAACAAGGCTTCTCGGAACTCCGAGAAATTCCTCGGAGCTCCGAGATTTGGTCCAATAACATTTTCCATCTTCTGTTTCAATTCCCGGAACTCCGAGAGAAATTCTCGGAACTCCGAAAAAATCTCTCGGAACTCCGAGAACACTATAACGAGAAAATATATAGCCGTTGGGGTTTTTGCTAGAATTACCACTATGCCCCCAAACGGTCATATTTTGGGTTTTATATATATATATGGGTATTCTAAACTTTCCAACTAATCAATCCTAACACTAAAAAAACCTATTGGAATATCCTAAGAGTGTATTAAGCTTGTTTATGCCTCTCATCCTCTAGAATTAGGATTTGGATCATAGGCTTCAATTTGTACATCTTTTACAAACCTTGTAAACCCTTGTGAGGGATTTTTTGTTCTTTCTTCCTTGTTCAAACGATTGTATTTGGGCGAGTGTTCGAAGAAGCGAAGCCCACTCTCCGTAGTGAGGATTACCACCAAGGTTAAAGGCAATTGGAATTGTAATTGGCACTGATCTTCGCCGAAGTTAAGAAGATCAACATAGTGAAGCCATCAACGGATTTGGTTGGTGGAGTGGAGTAGGCCTCACGTTTTGAGGACCAAACCACTTTAAATCTCGGGTGAACTCTCTCTTATCTCTTGCTTTATATTTGCATTGCACTTAGGATTTAACTTGTGTGCTTAATTGCCTTTTTGATCTCTTAAATCTTCAAAATTGCGTTAGAGTTTTCGAAAGATTAAAACTTGTTAGGAACCTAATTTTACCTCCTCGTTAGTTGCCATTAGAATAGTACTCGGGCCTACCCTTAGAATTTCACTTGGTATCAGAGCCTTGGCTCTTAAAAGATTTTCTTTTCTTTAAATCTTTAGTAAATTATTTTTAAAATTTTAACAAGGGAAAGATCATAAGATCATTGGCAAATTTCTAATTGTGAAATGGCAAACATAAATGGAACCGGACTTCCGGAAGGCCATTCCACAACTAGACCTCATTTCTTTGATGGGTCCAAGTATGGACATTGGAAGACAAGGATGCGCATCTATCTTCTCTCTATAGATGTGGAACTTTGGCTTATTGTTGAAAATGGATACACTTTGCCTTCCAAACCATTTGAGGAATGGAATGTTGTAGAGAAAAGGCATGCAAATTTAAATTACAAAGCTATAAACTCTTTGTTTTGCGCCTTATCTACGGAGGAGTTTAATAGAGTAGCTCTTTTTGATTCCGCCAAGGTTATTTGGGATACTCTTGCCGTTACCCATGAGGGAACATCACAAGTCAAGGATTCCAAAATAAACTTGTTAAAGAGCAAATATGAAATGTTTAGAATTGGTCAAAATGAAAGTATTTCCGAAATGTATACCCGATTTTCTAAAATATCAAATGAATTAGCTAATCTTGGTAAATCTTATCCTAGTGATGAGCTTGTGAGTAAGTTGCTTAGGTCACTTCCTCCACATTGGGATCCAAAGGTCACCGCCATACAAGAATCAAAGGATCTCAAGACGCTAACTATGGAGGAGCTTGTAGGATCTCTTATCATTCATGAGATGCTCCTCACTAGCCGACAAGAGGAGAAGAAGCCAAAAGAGAAAGAAAAAGAGAGTACATCCTTAGCACTCAAGGTGAAAGCGGACTCATCATCTGAGGCGAATAGTGATGAAGAAGAAGCTTTGAGAAAATTCAAAAGCTTATGGAGAAAGAAGCACAAAAAGGATAAAAAGAAGAAAAAAGAAGAAAGTGAAGTTGAGGGTGGTATAAGATGCTATAATTGTAAGAAGACGGGACACAAAAGACCGGAGTGCCCTCTTCTCAACTCATCTTCCTCGAAGTACAAGGGAAAGAAGAAGGATTGGAAGAAGAACAAGGGTCTTGTAGCCGCTTGGGATGCTTCTAGCACTTCGGGAAAAAGCTCAAGTGAAGGGGAAGCTAATAAGGATGATCTTTGCTTCATGACACTCACCCATGAAGATGAGGTAAATTCTAACCCCTCTTATAATTCATCAAGTAGTGATAGTGGAAACATATCTTATGATGAATTGTGCATTACCTTGCATTCTCAAATTTTAAAAAATAAAGTTCTTAAAAAATATATTTCAAAATTAGAAAATGAACTTGATGTTTTGAAAAATGAGTCATCTTCTTCCATATCTAAATCTCAAGCACAAATTGAAAATTTTAAACTTGAGATTAAAACCCTTAAGGGTATTTTGGATGAGAAATCTTGCCAATTAGTACAATTTCATACTGTGGCAAGCTCTTCCAAATCTTATGAAGATGACACTAATGATTTTCTAAATCAAATTACCCATCTTCATAATGAAAATGAAAGGTTAAGATTATGTCTCCATGGATTCTTAAATGGTGATAAAATTATTGACATAATCTTGAAAAGGCTAGTCATAGACCTAATCATGTATTTTATGATAGAACTAGTCTATCTAACCCTCATGTTAGATGCCATTATGTGAAATCAATGGTCACTACCAATTCCATTGTGCATCTAAGATTAGGGATTGTGGTGGAACCAAGAAAGCTTGGGTTCCTAAAGCCCCCATATGATTCTCTTCATATGTGTTTAGATTAGGGGCTTTGTAAACCCCGATCCGAGAGAGGCGGGGCGGGTCCCCCCGCCTCTCTCGGATTAGGGTCCACAGATTGGCGACTCTGCTGGAGAATTCTTGAAACATTGCCTAACTCTGTAAAAATGCCATTTTAATTAATTTTGAAGAAATTTGGGTAAAAACCAAGTTAAATGGGAACTTTATCGTTAGAAATCCAGGGGCACCAAGTAGGTGCATAAATAAAACAAGGGATTCACGCACTGCACATCATGCATTGCCATATTTTTTATTTCTTTCATTATTTTCATTATTGGCCTCAGGGAATAGATATGACGCGTACCAGATGGGTAATTATGACCTTGAGGGAACCGTTGTATCTATTTCCGAGCTATGCGCCGGAGCTGCAGCCATAGACACTGGGTGTGCTGGTGTTCTACAGCAGCCGATGAGCAATGAACATACTCTGTATAATGCTGGGTGTGCTGGCATTATACATCAAGAGTATGGTCATAAGCATAGTACCTTGCAGAAATGCCTGGGCCCTACTTTCATTTCATTATATTATGTATATATATATATTAGTTGCTCCCTTTAGAACCAAAATTAGGGAACCCTTGCTAGGACACTATATATATGTACTCATATAAGACGAGCATGTGTGACTGGCATGTGTGAGCCAAGGATAGAAGTCAGTCTACCCTTGTAATGTAGAAGGGTAAATCACACTGTGATTACCCACCGCGTTGTCTAGTACACTGTGGAACCCGATCCGAGAGAGAGGTGGGGGACGAGCCCCCAGCGGCCTCTTAGGATCATCCACGTGAGTGGAGAGCTCTACTAAGGAACTCTCAAAACGGTTGCCACTCTCATAGCATAGCACGAGTGGCAATATAAAAGAGATACCTCTCGATTCGGGAACAAGTCTGGATTCGAAACGCACCTAAACAAACTCAGAGTCGCCATCCATGGTATACGGCCATGGATCCTCAAACAAAAAAGGCTCCGTATACCATGGATAACCAGAGATATGTATGGGTCTGTGCCTGATTACGAATGGAGAAGGTCTGAGAGCACCTCCAATTCGTCCGAGTGCAAGCACTTGGTCTCTTATGCCATTTATTATTAAATTTAAAAGAGTTTCGGGCGAAAATCATATGAAATAGGAACAATTCTCAGGAATCGTCTACCTAAGCATGCATTTCCTGAGGATAAAGAAATAAGCATACACAAAATGAAATAATAATAAAAAAATGTGCCACCTAAGCAAAGCTAGGTTATGAGTGACATGCCTAATGGGTGTTTAAGTTCTGGTGGACATACACATGCGAGCTACAACTAAAGGTATAGTATCAGTAGAAGAAAGTAAGAAAACACATCAAAACATAAAACACAAATCAAACCTATATATGACAGGACAAGACAAGTCCTAACTCTTAATGCGACTTGACTCGGACCAAGATGGCTGTCCATCCCAGCTGCGCTACGTATCCCGGCCTCGGGAAGAATCAGAGTCAACGTAGTTCAATGACCTATTCTAAACTATGATGCCTAACCATCTAGAACCGCTATCCTAGACAATCCACTAGACTCGACTGATTTTTAAAGCTTTTTACACAATTGCTTAAGTTCATGTGAATTGTAAGTTTTAGGACTCCCTATATACCTTAACTAATGCAAGTTAGTTAGCCTTAAGCTAATGCAGTTTGGCCCTACATCCTATGTGTATCTAGACTGTGCAACCTAAGGAAAACCATGGGCTGACTATATGCTTCCTAGTCTAGCCATCGGTTCGACTAAATGTCTAACCGATCGACTCGAGGTCTCCTAACTCTAGGGACACTCACACGACAGGACACACCATATCAAACAAATCAAGACAGCCCCCTAACTCTAAAACACCCAAAATAACTAGGACAAACTCTTAACTCTAGGGGAAGATCTTTTTAAAAAAAAAGGTTTTGAAGAGGTTTTGTAATTTTGGAAGATTTGAAATGCTTATTTTTTAAAAGTTTGGCTGGACCTGGGATGTGAATCTCAAGCTGCACTACGTACCCTTTGAAAAGGGATCAAGCCAACGTAGTTCGAAATGCGAACTCTCCTAATTCCCACTAAAAAAAAAACTTAACACTCTAAAGATTTAAAGAATTTGATATTTTTTAAAGTTTTCATATGTTTTTGAATTTTAAGATATTTCAAATATTTTTGTTTTGAATTTTTAAAGTGTTCAAGTGTTTTTTTCACTCTTTTGGTCAAAGACCTAAAGAGAACACACAAAACAATAAACTAGGGCAAAACTCTAAAGCTACGGGGAAACCCCGAACAAGCAAACTAGTGTCAAAGACACTTGAACTAAACCTCAAATAAGTAACTGAAATCTAAAGTAAAAGAGAAAGGATAAGGTCTCTAACAAATCAAACTCGAACAAGAATACGCCAGTCTCTAAGGATAAACCTCTAAACCAAGCGACACTAAAAAGGGATTACAAATTGAGGTACAAGTAGGGGAGGTTCTATAAATGAGACACAGGCTTGTCTCCTATGGGGGCTTCAGAAATGAGGCATGACATATAGGTATTTGAAAGGATGTAAACGAAGGATCAACGAGACTGGGCAAGTCTCGTAAACAAGAGAGGGCTTCAAGTATCCCTATCATCGCCCTTGTAATGAGGGAAAAACTCTATCTAAAGGTATTTGAAAGACTTGGAAAGTCTACCAAATAAAGAGGAGAGCATTACTTAGACTGAGCAACTCTCCTAAGGATGGGCTTAGGCTAGCGCCTTCATCGCCTTATCAATGAATAAGAGGAAAGAAGCAACTAACAAGACTAAGTTAGTCTTTTACTTACGGAGATACTCCACGAATGAGGCTAAGCAAGCTTCCTAAGAGGGGGCTTCTGTAAATGAGACAAAAGCGTGTCTCCTACAGGGATTTTATAAACATTTTAAAAGCTTAAAATCAATTAACACTCTTTTAACCATTTAAAATCATAAACAAGATAATCTGATTAATGTGCTTTATGTGAATGAATAGTAGCTATCTATATAATATGACAACAAACTCAATGAGAATCAAATGAATGGACTATCTTTAAACTAAGAACTAATTGCTAGATAAATTCCAAAACCACAGAATAATCATAAAATCACATTAAAAATAGTCCTGAAATTTCTACTAATTATATTGCCAACAGGAAGCTTATTTCCTACAAATCACTCTTATGTTTGAATTCAATGAAGCAATGGAAAGCATAAGTACAAAACCTATATTCTTCAACATTTATTAAAACTAACTTCAGTTAAACATTTGACTTCATCAAAATAAATCAAAGAGAAGTTTTCCTTCAAAATCTTGATATTGTATAACAATTGTTTAAACAAGCCATAAAAAAAATGAACTAATGAGATTATTGGACTACTCTCAAGCTGTAATAAAAATCAATGGATATATATATATATATATATATATATATATATATATATATATATATAGGCTTTTTTTTTACGGAACAGATAAAATACCATTATCCTATTGAAACCATATACTATAAGCATTTTATGAAGAAGTTATCAGGTAAGATTTACCATAAAATAAAACAATTAATTAACCAAAAAGAGTCTAATCCAAATAAAAGCATCATTTTGAGACCTTAAATATTTTGCCAAAATACTACTATTATTCCCAAACATATATAAATTCATTTGAACAAGGAGACCGTGTACAGTTTCGGCAACTATCCAATCATGGTTAAAGTGACGCAATTCCATTATAAACTAGATGAAGAAAAACCCTGTTAATTGGTAACATCGAACCTATCCTTATTTTTATAATATTTATCAACTTACCCAAATACATGATGTCCAATAAATCTAAGGTATGAATTATATTCTAATATAGAGTTGACCCCCTTGGGATAACTTCTAGATAGAAAGGAAATTAATTAAAGAGGGGTTCAACACATCAAGATAGGATAGAAGTTCAGCTCATCGGTCTTTTGGGTACAACCTATATTTGTTGTGGCCTACCAATGGACAGCTTGGATCATTCCCCCTTCTAATATTTTAGAGACTACAATTTTTGTTTGAGTCTTTTTTTCATATATTATATAAAGCTGTAAAGTGAAATCTTTAAAAAATATATATATTGAATGGCTTATACCATGGGATAATCCAAACCGTCCATTTGATTGGCCAAACATATATAAGGCCCCGTAAGAGACCAAATTTAAGGAAGCTACCGAGGGTAAATGGTAATGTCACAGATTTCATGACCTTTCAATGCCAATTTTTTTTTAAAAAAAGGGCTGTGCAAATACCAAAATGAAGTGATGGCTTCCAACAATCAAAGTGAAAAAGGGGCTACTCATGTCAAAGTGAAATGAGGGTCGTACATATCAAAATGGGATGTAGCTATCCATATCAAATGGGAGTTTGGCTGCCATTTTCAAAGAGGTGTGGCTGTGTATATCAAAAAGATGTGGGGCTGCCCATATGAAAAGAGGGATGCCATTATCAAGTGTATAAAGCTGCAAATATCATTTTCCTATGATAATATCCTAAAAATGATATTACCACAACCATATCCCCACGTGTTGTAACTCATCTTACCCTTTTATTCACTAACATAGTCACGACAGATTATCCCTATAACCCCGAAAAAATATTATAATGAACTAATTAAAATGGGAAAGACAAACTAATTTTGTGCTTATTAAAACATGCTTGTGCTAATATCAAAAAGCCTAAGTACTGTCATGTTTTGACAATTGTATGAACTCACCTTGTCTTTCAATATTAACGTAACTATTAGTAAAGATATTAAAAAAAATATATATACAATATCAACACTCCCATGCTTCAACAACTTAACTCAAGCATCACATATCTAGCATTTAGGGATTCTTTAAAATGTGGTTAGAACTGCCCAAAAATCTCATAAATCAAGAGACAAGAGGAGATATGCAATTATTATAATCTGAATATACGAATGCCGTTTTTCACAACAAATAGCGAAGGAGCAGGGTTCTCTTAAGTTATTCATGTCTGGAATTTTAGGACTAAGATCAAGGGTATGATCTGACCCTCTAAATTCCATAGAACAAGGAATTGACCAAAACAGTTTTAAAGTCTTATATTATCATGGATAATAATTGACTTGCTGATAATGATGGTTTAATTGAAGAAAAGAAGGTGATAAGAATCAATGGCCAGCAACAATGAGGATCAGATAAGATGGTTGGAGATAGAAAGCTATATTATTTGGTGACTCAATGAAGTGGGTCTGCATATAAAATAGTCATTCACTACCCCTTCTAATCATCCACTTCCAGACATCTCCTCTATAAAAGGTAATTAATTTGTTTGGTATTACTCATGGGCTAACAAACTGATGTCTTAGAGTCATCTGAATAATGCAGATTTTCTATACTTTGGGCTTCATGATCTCAAATCAACGATTTGTGAAGGGACTATGAATAAATCTCACAACAAGTAAGGCTTACTGAAACCTAACAAAAGACTTCCTCTCTGTTCCATCCCACACTATGAAAGAGTGACATACTACCCAAATTCAGAAAATTAAGAAAATAATGGAGATATTATGAGCAAATTCCTACCTGAAAGATGTATTTCTCCTCTCGCCAAACTGATTTTAACGAAAGCTTTCAAATTCGCTTCCAATGGAGCTTCTATGGCCGAAGAAGTATAACAAGCTCACCCTTCTTCTCTTCCCAAATGGCATTCTCATGTGATTCCTCTTTATTGAGCCCAAATAAAGTCTAGTAACTTTTCCTCAATTCTTTCTGTTCAAAGACTATGAAAAGGTGAAGAAGAAAGGGCCGAATGGGATTCTATGGATGTATAAGGGTGAGGAAATGAGGTCTAAAAAAATGAAATGAAAATGGGCTAAAAAAATGATGATAATGAATTAGTGAAGATGACAGCTGATTTAATGGAAGAGATAAGAGAGTATGGATCTACTAGATCTTGCTAGAGCCAAGGAAAAAATGAAAGAGATCTTGATGAAGAAGATATCAACAATAGCAGATTTCCATGGCAAAAATCATCAGAATTCTCCCCTTTCTCTGCAAATTTCTTCTTGAAAATGAGGACAATTTTTTTTGTTTCAAATCAGGGTGAAATTAAGAGAGATAGATCATGTAATAAAATGATCGGATTCCGGCAAGATTGCCGGAATTAATGGAGTTAGGACCTGATTTTATAAAAACAGGTTAGCTATAGGTGAAACAAAATCAGATCTGAGTGCAGGAGGTAGAGATAAAAGAGAGATTTGGATAATGATGATAAATTTTTGAAATCACTTTTATAAACATAAGGCACTTTCTAACTAGCTTTACATTCAAAGATTAGAAAGAAACTCCAAAATCATCTTGTTGCTTGAAACATCATCCAAACAATTTCCTAGGAATAGATCAATACTACATTAATTCACAGTTTCATGTTATCAAGATAAGAATTATGACAATAATCAACATCGAGCATTCTAAATAGATTCAGAACTTCAAGAAAAAATAAAAAATAAAAAAAATAAGACATTCAGATCTGAACAATGAGATTTGGGGAACTTATAGCATTTGATTCATACTAAAAAAAAATCAAGCAGGGGATGAAAAAGAGTACAGAATCATAGAGAAATACCTTTCACTAGGTTTATACCTGCGGCTTGAAATCTCAGCTTGAATTCCTTTGAAATCAGCCTGATGATCCCACTAGAAGCTTATAGATTGCAGAGAATCTTGCTAATTTGATAATTTTCAGAGAAAATTGCTAGAAGAGATGAGTAACACTCCAGAAACTATCGTATCTGTTGATTGCCTGACTCTGAGCTTAAGAATGTGAAGAATATGAAATTTCAAGCTTCAATAGCTCGGATTTAAACTTGAGGATGAGTCAGAGGTGACACGTGAGCGGCAATAACTTTCGCCGGAGCTCCGGCGAGACTGACAGAGAAGATGATTGGAAGGGAAAATGAAGAAAAGTTAGGGTTTGAAGCATAGATCTATTTTCTCTCTCTTGATTTTCTCACCTCAGATGAAAATGAATCTCTCCTCTCCACCACAGATCTGAGAAGCTTAAACTTAAAAAATCAAAAATAGAGTGAAGAAAGTGTTGATCAGAGCTTCGATAATCCTGCCGGAGGAGTCAATCGAAGAAGAAGAAAATCGGATTTTGAGCAAGGATGATCGAAAAAAACTAAGGAATTCAAATTGAAGAAGAAAAAGAAGAAGAAGAAGAAGAAGAAGAAGAAGAGGAGGAAGAAAAGGAAATGATTCTAGGCGGAGCTTTGGGCCGGAATCGTCACCGGAGATTGATGGAGAAGATGAGATCCCCTTTATCTCTCTCTAAAACTCTCGCTCTTTCTCTCTCTAATTTTTCTTACGAAAATGAAAAATTATATATCTCTTCTCTAAATGAAAGCCTTCACATCTATTTATAGATTTTTTTTTTCGATAATTTTTCAACCTCCAAATGTTCTCTGGACAGCCCCTCTGAATATTTAACACTAAGTTTTCACGAAACTGGGTAGTCTGCAAGAAAAGTTCTAATGGAAAATAAGGGAATAAATTTGCTCCTTTAGTTACCCAGGGACAACCCTTTACAGCAAGATATACTAAACTGGCTTACCCCCAAACCGGATAAAATACCCCCTTCTGCTACACTATTTTGCACTGTCCTACGAACTACTCTCATCTCACTGGGCAAACGTCGACGGATTTCAACGAAATTTTAGAGGGACCTACTTGGATTCTTATCCTACCTTAGGATGAAATTTGGGACATTAAATCATTAATTTGGAAGGATTTCAATCAAACATGGGAGGTTTAGGGTACGGTCAAAATGGGGTGTCTACATACACTCACAGACATTTTTTAGTCAAGACATCCTTGACTCCGTTAGGTTAGACTAGGGATGGTGCCCTTGGTTAGGATATATGTATATATGTGTATATGTATATATATTTATATGTATGCATAGCCATTATTATATTAGAGTTTACTTCTTAGTTAAGTTTTCCTTCATAATCTAATCAATTATTCCTCTCTATCCATTCTGTGGATTATCATCAGATGCTTGGCTCTTTTAGCCATGATCTATCTCCCAGGAGCTTGATCATTTGATTGATCCTGATCAGATGTACTCCGCATGTCGATTATGAGTTTATCTTGCCATTATCATTACCGGAGTGTGTGTTCTTGCTGAGAGCCTTGCTTTATCTTGACCATGACGGCATACTCTTCATGTTTAGTTGCTGAGACCCTCCTGGTATAGCTGTCATGCTGTCGACTTTTTTTCAGAACCCTTGAGCGTAATCATTATCCTTTTGGGTTCATTGACAAACCATGTGCTTACCTTAACACATCTCTTGGTATAGCCGTTATGCTGCCAAATTTTCTCCAAATACCTTGAGTGTGGTCATCATCCTTTTAGGCTCATTGACAAACCATGTACTTGTCGTACCACATCTTCATGTACAGCTGTTATGCTATCGGATTTTATCCAAGGGAAGGATGTGTTTGTGCTGCCTTTTGTTTCAACTTGCACATTACATTGCCATGTGATTAATTCTCATTAAGCCTAGTGTTTATGGTGTCCATGACAGGAGTCTTAGTCACTCGTCTGCCATCAACCCCAAAAGAGCTTTCATCTCTGAACTCGCTTGGTCTAGCTAGTCCGTTGTACCTATTTCCTCTCACATTGCCCAGTTGGCTGAGTATACTGAAAATCTCATCTTGACAGAAATGAGCGAGATGATGATGATATCCATGACCCGATAGACAGGGATCCCCTCATTATTCTTGAACTCAAGTGCTTCCAAGAACCCTACACCTAATCGTGTTGCACCTCCTACACCCACCATGGGAACCATTTCACCCATTCAACCCTTCATATATCTTACCACCTGTACCTGTACCACCCTGGGGCTAGGAAGTAGATTGATTGGGAAGGAAAAAGAAAAATGTCAGAGCTTAAACTCCTTGAAAACATCATACCAGAGAAAGCCTTGCCATTGTCAGGTGCCAAAGAACGATTTGAGCTAGGTCAACAGAAACCAAAGAGGCCCTCCCTTCTGAGATTCTAACTCCAGGGTCGATCTCTCCAATCGTTATCATCATTAAGGAAGGCACGTTACCCTTGAACTTTCAGCGCAATTCCGTTGCCTCCGATGAAGTGTCTCATCTTTGAAATTTGTTTTGAAGTGTGTATACCAACCCTCCTGTCAAAGTTGGTAAGTCTAACCATGTCAATATCAATTCTAAGTATGTTGTGTTTATTGGTCTCTCTCATTGTGAGCCAATGTCCAATCTTTTGTTGAATTTGATGGAGAGCCTACCGTGGCGCGTCAAAAATCATTGATGTACTTCAAACATTCAATGCAATGAACATTTGATTCCAGTGTCATCAATATTCTTGTATATGTTCACTCTTGGATCTAATGTTAATAAACAAATTAAGACACCCTCCTCGGACGAGGATGATGATGAAATTCTCCTCGAGAATTGAAAGATGATCAAAGGAGAGGGAGAGTGTTGAGCAAAGCCACTTGAAGATGAAATCGATACCGTGGATAGTGGTATCGAAATCCGAAACTCGGGAAATAAGGATTGGCAAAATCTCCCGAAGAGCGCAAAGAATCGATAAATCTATTTAGAGGGTTCAAAAAAGTGTTGCTTGGTCCTATGAGGATAAACCGGAAGCGTGCCTTGGCACTGTTCAACGTAAGTCGCCCTCAGCTTCAGACATCGGGTCGAAAAAAGCAAAAATTTCAAACGAAGAATACCAGACATCGAGTGAAGCTAATGAAAAATTGAGAGAAGACTTTCGGACAACAAAGTCATGAGCATAGAACATGAACCCCAAAAAGAATACTTGGGCTATACATTCCGATGGAATTTCAAGTCAAAGTAATCAAAGAGTAAGGGCATTCCCGCATTTCAAGTGAAAAAAAAAAGAATGAACAAAAAAGAAGAAGATAGAATCTAGAGAAGAAAGGAGAAGGGAACTACCCCACGTCAACTCCTCAAGAACGTTAGAATCGCAGGAATAAATAGATTGAAAATTTTAAAATCATCTTCAGCATTCAGAGAAGACCCAGAGTCGTAGAATCCCGAATATCAGTGCGAGATCCCAAAGAAAAAGTGGGAATTCAATTAGTCTAGCTTGCACAGTGCAGATGAAGTCTTCATCTTGCCAGAAAATGCCGCGAGACTCCTCAAAAAGAAAAAGAGAAAGAGAAAAAAACTTCAAAGCCATTGAACCTTAGCCATTCAAGAAGCTTGTATGCCAAAACATTAGAAGGCCATCATTGGACGCCTGAGCCTTAAATGCCAAAATCCCAAGTTTAAAAAAAAATCCTTTTGCAAACACCTTCGAGCCTCAACAAAATTAAACATTCTTTTCAAACACCCACAAACCAGGGGCATTTCGTCCGAACTACGTCTGACCTGATCCCTTTCTACAGGGTACGTAGGCAACCTGATCAATTCAGGTTCGATCAACCTGTGGAATAAAAGTCAAATTATTCCCTTTCAACCTTTGAGCTTAAAAGCCAAATCATTCTGTTCGAAACCCCAGCGAACTACGCAGACCTGATCCTCCATTTTTGGAGTACTTAGGCAACCTGACCAATCCAGGTTCGGTCAAAACTTTGAAATCCAAAGGAAATATCCAGCTCTTTTGAACCCAAGCCCGCCTAGAAAGTCCTTCTGGTGAACAAGCAGAGGTTCAAAGTCAAGAAGAAAAAAGAGACGGAGTCTGAAGATCCGCTAGGCTGAAAACCCGAGAGGGCGATCTAGGCAAAATTTAGGGTCATTCACCCGCTAAGTTGACAACTGAAAAGTCGGCTTAGGCAAAAGTTAGGGTATCAAGCCCGCTAGACCGAAAACCCTAAAGGGTGATCCAGGCAAAAGTTAGGGCAAGCGGTCCGCCAGATTGAAAACCTGGAAAGGCAATCTGGTCAATGACAATGAGTTCCAACAAAAAGCGAATAATTGAGATGGAGAAACAGTCTTCAACCAGGGTAAAATCTTGGAGTCCAAGTAGTGCCAGCAAGCTTACTTTAGCATTCTTCTGAACTAGGGGCATTGAAACCGAGCAATCCGAAAGGGATAATAGCCATAACATAAACACCGAAAGAGGAGAGTAATGCCTCTTGACACGGTCTTCGAAATACTCTAAGAGTGGCTAAGTCATACCCTTGAAAATAACACATCAGATCCAAGAGTGAGTCAAAAGCGAGTCAAGTCTTTCGAACAATAAGAATCTTCTTTGATTGAGTCCTTGAAAATCTGTTCCTCCTTCATATTTGTGTTCCCTTTCCTTGCAAAGTCTAAACTGTCGGGTGCTGGAAGAATGGGAGTGTGTCCTCCGAAATGCGAAGAAAATTCAGAGTAGATCCTGGTTTAGGTATCAGAAGGGGCGAGAGACATCTTGTTCAAATCTACCAGAGACCTTAAGCCTCCAAAAGTGAGCAATGCGAAAGAAGGGATTCTCAGACTCAGCCATCATGGTGATTGTCCTACTCTCTCCATACAAAAAAAACTGTGCAACCTCAAGCCTTCATGAAACGAAGCATCTTTTCTTCAACCATCATTGTTCCACCTCCTTAAAACTCTTGTCATGAAAACACAATATACTAGGGGCATCTTTTATGACTTGTGTCATAAAAGATGTCAACCACACAAAGGCAATCAGTAATAATGTCTCCAGGAAGTTAAGATAAGAGGGGTACGAGCACATCTCAAGCCAAACCTCTAAACTCCTCAGTTGAGTCCACTCTTCAGAAGAGTCAATTCTCCAAGAAAATCAGTTTTCCTAGCGGAATCTAGAATTTGCTCCCACAACCTTCAATCCCGAACAGACTTCAATTCTCTCAGAAAAAATGGTCTACTCAAAACCTCAGCAAGTTACATGTGTCTGGTTCTCAACAGAGATCGCGCACTCCTAAAGTTCTCGGCAAGAGACAATCAATCCTGTAATAGAATCGATCAAAATCTTGGTTTCTTGAATCAAAATTGTTCCTTCTTGAGTTTCGTGTTCTTGATTAATTTAGTGAGAGACTGTCTCACAATTTTAATGTGT
Organism: Tasmannia lanceolata; assembly: GCF_043159265.1. NCBI lineage: Eukaryota > Viridiplantae > Streptophyta > Magnoliopsida > Canellales > Winteraceae > Tasmannia > Tasmannia lanceolata. The sequence continues at coordinate 39,016,973 of NW_027518683.1, read as the reverse complement.
GCTTAGTGAGAGACTGTCTCACAAACTTAAGTGGTTGTGTGACGAGCAACTGTCTTATCATTGTAATTTATGGTATGGTAAAAGAGAAACTTTCAAAAAGCAAATCTTTCAAAGCTGTTGAAAAGAAAACGAATAACTTTCAAAAAGCAAATCTTTCAAAGCTGTTGAAAAGAAAGGAAAAACTTTCAAAAAAAACTTTCAAAAGCTGTTGAAAAGAAAAAGAAAAAACTTTCAAAAAAAAAAATCATTGTGACCCAAATTTCATGAAAGAAAGCTTGAATCTCTTTGAGTTTTGTTAAGACTCCTGTATTGGATGCGAAATTATACTAGGGGCAACTTCTATGTCCTGATGAAAGTCGGGCCATAAAAGATACCTAGCATGCGATGATAGTTGAGATAGCAGTCTTAACAATTCAAGATTTGAGAAACTAGAGCGCGTTTTCCAAGTCAAATTTTCAGTTTAGGGATGATCACGATGCTTGTCTAATCATTCCGCTATGTTGATCTGGCAGGATGCTGTCTTCTCAGATCCTATAGTGGTTTGATCATGATGATTGTGTTATCATTCCGCTTTGTTGATCTGTCAAGATGCCGTCTTCTCAGATCCTAATTTAGGTATGATCATGATAACTGTCTAATCATTCCGCTTTGTTGATCTGTCAAGATGCTGTCTTCTCAGATCCTAAAGTGGTTTGATCATGATGCTGTCTAATCATTCCGCTTTGTTGATCTGTCAAGATGCTGTCTTCTCAGATCCTAATTTAGGTATGATCATGATGCTGTCTAATCATTCCGCTTTGTTGATCTGTCAAGATGCTGTCTTCTCAGATCCTAATTTAGGTATGATCATGATAACTGTCTAATCATTCCGCTTTGTTGATCTGTCAAGATGCTGTCTTCTCAGATCCTAGAGTGGTTTGATCATGATGCTGTCTAATCATTCCGCTTTGTAGATCTGTCAAGATGCTGTCTTCTCAGATCCTAATTTAGGTTTGATCATGATAACTGTCTAATCATTCCATTCTGTTGATCTGTCAAGATGCTGTCTTCTCAGATCCTAATTTAGGTTTGATCATGATAACTGTCTAATCATTCCGTTCTGTTGATCTGTCAAGATGCTGTCTTCTCAGATCCTAATTTAAGTTTGATTATGATAACTGTCTAATCATTCCGTTCTGTTGATCTGTCAAGATGCTGTCTTCTCAGATCCTAATTTAGGTTTGATCATGATAACTGTCTAATCATTCCGTTCTGTTGATCTGTCAAGATGCTGTCTTCTCAGATCCTAATTTAGGTTTGATCATGATAACTGTCTAATCATTCCGTTCTGTTGATCTGTCAAGATGCTGTCTTCTCAGATCCTAATTTAGGTTTGATTATGATAACTGTTTAATCATTCCGCTTTGTCGATCTGTCAAGATGCTGTCTTCTCAGATCCTAATTTAGGTTTGATCATGATAACTGTCTATTCATTCCACTTTGTCGATCTGTTAAGATGCTGTCTTCTCAGATCCTAGAGTGGTTGATCATGATGATTGTCTAATCATTCCGCTTTGTTGATCTGTCAAGATGCTGTCTTCTCAGATCCTAATTTAGGTTTGATCATGATGATTGTCTAATCATTCCGCTTTGTCGATCTGTCAAGATGCTGTCTTCTCAGATCCTAATTTCAGAATGATCCTGATGATTGTTTAATCATTCCGCTCTGCAATCTCCAAATCCCTGAGTGGCTTAATTAGAGGCTGTCTAATCATCCCATTCTGCAATTTGTATGAGTCTGTCTCAATGTTTCAGCGTCTCAGTTTTCTTTACGAGAATCTGTCTCGTCAATTCATCTTATCATTTCTTTCTTAATTGATCCGATGAGAATCTGTCTCGTCAATCAATTTCGTTATCCCCTTGCATCTTTTTTGTTTAAAGCCTTGGGCCAGTCAAAATGCGTTGTCTGTTCGGCTTTGGCATTCGTGCGACAAGCGCCCTCTGCCAAAGAGGGGCATCTGTAGACACCCCATTTTGACCGGACCCATTTTCCCCAAAATCGAATAAGAACCAAAAAAAAAAATCGAATAAAGCTCCGAAACCGAATCTCAAAATTCTCGAAAAATGAAAACGTGAGCTCCAAACCAATTTTCGATTCTCTGAAACCAATTCCCGAATGTCCCAAGATCAATCCCCGAACCCCGGTCGGAACCTTGCATTTAACCGCTCTTAACCTCCTCGTTCGTTGTTGCAAAGATCGAAAAGCTCCAATATTGGCACCTCTTTATCTAAACATGGAATTTTTGTGTGTCTCATGTTTGAGAATGCAACTTGGGTTAGGCCGAGTCGAAATTTTGCTCAAAATAATGAATTGAATTGACCTGAGCCCAGCATGATCTCAAGTTAAAAGCCCAACCTGAATCCTGGAAAATTTAACCCGTGTTGCAACCCAAACCGTATTTTTAATCTCAAAACCCTGCATGGAGGTGTTAATATCATTTTTCTAGTTAGACACGGAAAAGGGGTGTGTTTAGCTAGAAAAAGAGTGCCATTATCAAAGCCATATATACAAAGAGAATAATGCATTCACCCCCTTTTATTTCTAGGGACAGCCCACCCCATTTTGCAAAAGAGAGTGATAAATACACCATCAAGGGCTGTCCAAGGAAATGTAGAGGGCGAAAATGTCATTTCCTCTTAAAAAGGATCGAATTAGGGCTTCGAGGAGCGGGTGGTCTTCATGAATTTTTTTTTTGGGGAGAAGCTGCAGGGAGAGCAGAGGAAATACAGAGGAGGAAAGAGAAGGAGAGAAAGGGAGCTCGACCCCCAACTTCGTCTCCTCTAGCCAGCCTCTGCCCATCCGCCGGCCACCCCCAATTTCTCCACCATCTTCCCACCTCTACCCCCAATCGAAAATCCAGCCCTACCCCCCAACCACCACCATCCCTTCCTTCGCCCTTGCCACCACACCCTCGTCAACTGCAACGAGAGAGGGAGCATCGCCTCCACCTCCGGCGGGAGCTCCATCTTCGTTCCCCATCTCCATCTCCTCCACCGAACCACCACCCTCTTCAAACCCAAACCAGCCGCTTCTCCATCTTCTCCGACCCAACCTCGCCACCACTCCCACCTCTTCCAACTTCGGCCACCCTTACCAATCGCCTCCACCTCCACAGCCACCATCTACATCAAGCCCATCCTCCGGCCACCCTCCAACCTCCGGCCAAACCACCAAAACCCACCTCATTCTCCTCCATTATCTTCAACCTCCATCTCAGATCTGCAACTTAACCCCCCATTAAACCCCAAATCCCTCACCCCATTCCAAAACCCATTTCGTTCTTTTTTTTCCCTCTGCAATCCACCTCCGACCACTTCACAGCCACCATCTCCTCCTACTCCGGCCGAAATCCGGCAAAGTCCAAGCCGCCCACCACCTCCCTCCTCAACCTCTGTAATCCTCCTCCATCTTCTCCCTCGTCCCCAGAAAAAGAAAAAAAGGAGAGGGGAAAACAGAGAGAAAACAGGGAGAGAGAGAGAGAGAGGAAGAGAGGAGAAGCCCCATTTCTGTGAGCAGATGAGGGGTTTCTCATTTGTTTTTATATAAAAAAAATCAGGAGGGGATCTCGAGCTCCACTTTCTGGACGCTCTCCGATCAACCCGTTTCATCCACCGAGGCCCCATCTCCCCCATTTCATTGACGCCCCATCTCCACCATCTGCTCTTCACCCGGGTAACATCTCTGACCCCTCTTATCTCGCTGAAATCCATATGGTTATTTGCCTAGCTTTCTGATTATGGAATTGATTCATGGGTTTTGGATTTTAATTTGATCCTCGAGTGCAAGGTGGCGATCGAATTTTCTGTGACGAATGGATGGTGGAGTTGTATATGTTTAACTGATATAGGAAATCAGATGATTACTCTGCTCCATGTCGTAGGCACGAGTATCATCTGATTTCATAGGAGACCCCATGACGAGGGTTTGATCGTGTGAATTGCTTGATCTCATTTCCTTTGAATATTTCCAAAGTACCTGTAGTTTTCTCAAAGTTGGTGTTGCCATGTATCTATCAGTTATCTTCTTACTCATCAGTCTTCATTATTTCTCTTGAAAATTATGAGTTCATTGTCTCGATTTTGGAATGATATTGGTTTCCTATATTGAAAAAAAATTGAGACGAGCGAGGTATGTTCATAAGAGATGGGATCTGACCCCCGCTTAGTTTTGGTTTTGGCTTGCCTTTGATCTTCAAGTTGTGTACTGGAACCATTGTTATTAACCCTTTTGCATTAGCTTTATGATTATGGTCAAGACAAAAATCAGAGATGGGACAATGATTGAAATCCCAATTTAATATCATTTTCTCCTAAGCTTTGGTTTGTATGTCCTGGTAGAGCATTTTGTTTACTTTCAAAATATATCTCGGCGAAGGCAAATCTGCAATCTAGGCTTACTTAGAAATTATCCCATTGTTATCAGTCTCAGCATGATGAAAATTTTGCCAATTTGTCCCCATGTTGGGCATCGATTTTTCTAAAAGCTTTGAAATAATTCTGAGTTTATCCTTGGCTTTGGGGTTCTGTTTATGTGAGAGCTTAGCCTAGATTAATCCTTAAGGATTCGGGAACACGTCCTATTGAACCAGGCTATGACGGAACGTATCTTGAGCCAACCCCTTCCCTTCCTGCCTTAGAGTTTTCGTAGGTTAAGGGATTTCTTCCTCTTTAGAGTCAGTCATAGAGAGTTTAAGAGTCTGTCCTACCCTTGTAGAGTTTAGGATTCTGTCCTATCCCTTCATAAAGTTTAGGATTCCGTCCTTCCATCTTTCAGAGTCAATCTTCAGCATAGGAGCCAGTCCTTCAGGAGTCTGTCCTATCATCATAGGGGTTAGGATTCTGTCCATCCTCTCATCAAGTCATGTGATTTTTATCCGCTCTCGTAGGGTATAGGATGCTGTCCAATCCTTGCAGAGTCGTGATTCTGTCCAATCCCCCCGCAAAGCATAGGATGCTGTCCAACCTTTGCGGGATATCAGGAGTCTGTTCTACCCTTATGATGATAAGATTCTGTCCTCTTGTGTCAAAAATAACAAAAACGCTTCAAAACATCAAAAATCTCAAAAATCTTGAGTCATTAAGAGTGTAGTTAGGAAAATCTAGTCCGAACTACGGATGGCTTGATCCCTAGCTAAGGGGTACGTAGGCAGCCCAGGCGTGCAGCTGGCATCCTGAGTCCAGTCACCCTTTTTTCATCACCTTTTTTTTTACACCATTTTACAAATATTTCTCACCTTTTTGTCCGAACTACGTTGGCTTGATCCCTCTCCGCAGGGTACGTAGGTAGCTTGGGTCCACCCAAGTTCAGTCAAACCTTTTTTAATAAATATTTTCAAACATTTCAAAACAAAAGCAAAAATGGGCAAGGATGGTGATTGCCAGGTCACTCGGAGCCCTCTTTTCATTCCATTTTCGGTTTTCATCGTGATTTTTCGGTTTCCATCGGTTTTCTGACGTTTTATCGGGTTTTGGGACTGGCGATGACGTAGCGTGCCCCCTTTACAGGAATTGTCCTCGCTGAGCCCAACGATAGGTCATGACGATCATGAGACTTGTCCGATCTTCAGCAGATTAGGATCGCTGGGCTTGATTCCTTTTGAATCGCCCTCTGAGCCTATCCTGTGTTCCATCTTCTTTCCCCTGGCATTTTTGGTTCTCACATGCCGTTGATTTTCCGATTCCTTTCTTTTCTTACACCTTTTAGCTTATTGTGTGCTTATCTTAGATTTCTTATGCATTCTAGTTTGTTTGTTCTTCTAGCGTGCGATCGATTGCCATTTTCTTAGTCTTATCTCTTACATAGGCTCGCATGCTAGTGTGTTTACTTTATTGCTTTGATTGCTTAGCTATAGCGTTTATCCATTCGTCTTAGCTTGATTATCTGTCTAAACTTAGATATTTGTTTTCCTTATCTCATTATATCTGTCATTATCTGCTTAGCTGTGGCTATGCATACGATTGTTTATTGCTTTCTTAGATGTGATGAGTTAGGATTAGATGCGATGAGTTAAGATTTGGATGTTCACTTTCTTTGCCCATCCCCGGGTCATGCATGCTTAGATAGATGTTTTCTCGGGGATGATTGTTCCCATTTCACATGATTTTTGCCCAAAACTCTTCAAAGTTAATAATAAATGGCATAAGACACCAGGTGCTTGCACTTGGGCGAATTGGGGGCACCTAACCCCTTCCCCATTCGTCATCAGGCACAGACCTTTTGTATCTCTAGTTATCTGTTGCGACAGAGCACAGCATGGGATCCAGGGCCTACTTCCTTGGATGGCGACTTTTTCTTTGTTTAAGGTGCGTCTCGAATCTGGGCTGGTCCCCGAATCGAGAGGTATCTCACTTTACATCGTCGCTCATGCTATGAGGGGCACTCTTTCGAGAGTTCTTTGGTGGAGTTCTCCTTCACGTGGATGATCCTGAGACTCGTCTGGGGGACCCGTCCCCCCGCCTCTCTCGGATCGGGGTCCACAGGCTTGCACATGAAATTGAATATCTTTTTATGGTTATTTAAATATCCCCTCTTGTGTTGAATAAAAACTCTAAATAAGGGGAGTTCTATGCTTGTCTTTTTCCTTGAAATAAGGGGGAGCTTAAAATTGAAAATTTTATCCCTTTGATTTTCTTTTACCCCATCTTTTTGATTGATGCCAAAGGGGGAGAAAAATCTAGTGTAAGGAAATATATGTATGCTTTTATTGGAAAATCTCTTGTGCTTATCATCATCAAAAAGGGGGAGATTGTAAGCCCAATGGTTCCCACCTTGGCATTCCCATCTTCTTTTGATGATTCCAATACACAAGTGATTTTATATCACTAATGTGTTTGTATGTCTAAGTTGTAGATCATGATTGTATTAAGACAAGATTGCTTGGATTAAGGCCAAAAATCTCTTATTGAACCACATTAGGAAGGCCAAAGATATCGGTGATCCAAGACGGATGAAGAGTTGAAGCATCGCAATTAAAGATCGAAGTCGTTTTAGAATGTAAAGATCCAATCCTAGTTTAGATTTTAAGAGGCATAAATAAGTATCCACACACCCTAAATGCTTAAGTGGTTGTCCTTGTGGTGTTCCAACAATTTAGAACCCTCATAACAATCCCACTTGGTGAAGATTTGGAAGCCCAAAACAATAAAGAAACAAGAATTGAAAATCTGCTGGAAATAGGCTTCTCGGAACACCGAGAGAATTCTCGGAGCTTTGAGATTTGGTCCCGTAACATTTTTCATCTTCTGTTTCAATTCCCGGAACTCCGAGAGAAATTCTCGGAACTCTCGGAACTCCGAGAAAATCTCTCGGAACTCCGAGAATACTATAATGCGAAAATATATAGCCGTTGGGGTTTTGCCAGAATTACCACTATGCCCCCAAACGGTCATATTTTGGGTTTTCTATATATATGGGTATTCTAAACTTCCCAACTAATCAATCCTAACACTAAAAAAACCTATTGGAATATCCTAAGAGTGTATTAAGCTTGTTTATGCCTCTCATCCTCTAGAATTAGAATTTAGATCATAGGCTTCAATTTGTACATCTTCTACAAACCTTGTAAACCCTTGTGAGAGATTTTTTTGTTCTTTCTTTCTTGTTCAAACGATTGTATTTGGGCGAGTGTTCGGAGAAGCGAAGCCCACTCTCCGTGGTGAGGATTGTCACCAAGGTTAAAGGCAATTGGAATTGTAATTGGCACTGATCTTCGCCGAAGTTAAGAAGATCAACATAGTGAAGCCATCAACGGATTTGGTTGGTGGAACGGAGTAGGCCTCGCGTTTTGAGGACCGAACCACTTTAAATCTCGGGTGCACTCTCTCTTATCTCTTGCTTTATATTTGCATTGCACGTAGGATTTAACTTGTGTGCTTAATTGCCTTTTTGATCTCATAAATCTTCAAAATTGGGTTAGAGTTTTCGAAAGATTAAAACTTGTTAGGAACCTAATTTTACCTCATCATTAGTTGCCATTAGAGTAGTACTCGGGTCTACTCTTGGAATTTCAGGTGATCATAGAAGGAACCATCACATCACTTAGTCATGCTTGAAGATGTATCACACAAGAGTCAAAGGAGCTAGAGACCATATGGGACAACTTACCTTGGAAGAACAATCAGTGGAGCTCACCTCAACACACTCAAGCAAAGCAAGCATACCATAGAAGATCTATGAAGACCAAGACCAAAGAGGAGCGTAACCATATTTAGACTTGTTGTACATCCTCTCTCTTTGATTTCTATGTCAAGGCAAAATCTTTCAAATGTATTTTTCAAAACTAACCACACTCCCCGTATTAAAATTAATTGGTTAAGTGAATGGTTATGTGGTGGACCAACATGTTGGGACCTTCATAACATTCCAAATTATCATAAGATTTGGGTTCCAAAAGCCCAATATAAATCAGCATTAAAATCAGGGAAAATCTGCTGATTTTAGGCTTCTCGGAGCTCCGAGCTCGGAACTCCGAGAAAGTGTCCAGGGAGTATATTCCATACTCTGGATAATTTCTCGGAACTCCGAGAAATGGTCCAGTAAGTATTTTCCAACTTCTGGCTATTCTCTCGGAACTCCGAGAATGGTTCTTGGAGCTCCGAGAACGTCGCGACAGTAGGAAAAATAGCCATTGGGTTTCAAATTAAAAATTGATTTTTAGTGTCTTTTGATACTCACACCCCCAAACTGTCATATATTCTCAAAGGGCTATAAATACACATTCAAGAGGATCTTCTATCTCTCTTGAAGAATTTGAAAAATATTCTTAAGCATTTTAAAGCACTTGCAAACCCTTTTAGCTTGAGCCTTTATTTTTCTTCTCCACCAAACTTGCCTTATACTTGCAAATCATTAGAGTTTGGATTTAGGGCTTTCATTTGCAACCTATTGTGGAGAGCACTCAAGGGGACTTCATTGTGCATCAAGCTTTCAAGAGAAGCCAAGCAATCTTCATCTGCTATTCATTGTAAAGGTGGCTAGGGCATCCTATTTTTAATACCCTAAGGAATAGCGCTTAGAACTCGACGAAGAAGGAGAGTCGGTGTAAAGGTGTCAAGGACATCCTTATTTAATACCCCTTGGGAGTGTAATCGCCTCGGAGCCGAGCATCGTGGAGGTCTCACATAGTGGAAATCCTTGAGGACGATCTCAAGAAGAGTGGAGAAGGGCTTTGCCCGAACCACTATATATCGGTGTGTTCCTTCCTTGTCTTGCACTTTCATTTTTGTTTGGTTTGGCATTTCCTTTTGATTTGATATTATTTGAACTAACCAAAATCTAATCAAGAGAAGAAAAAATCAAATTAGGTTTAATACTTGAATTTTAAAATGGTATAAATTTTTGATAAAACCAATTCACCCCCCTCTTGGTTCTATAGACCCTTATTTCAATTGGTATTAGAGCGTCGTCTCTACTTTGTTTAAAACCCTAACCGGTCTAGAGAAAAGATTCTAAAAATGACAAACTACCTTCAACACAATGAAGGATACTCAAACACTAGGCCACCTTATTTTGATGGAACAAATTATGAATTTTGAAAAACCAAAATAAAAATCTTTTTAACCCAAGATTACCAAATGTGGAGAGCCATTCATAATGGATATACCTTGCCCACTAGAAATCTAAATAAATGGACCGAACCTGAACAACAAGCCTCAAACTACAATACCAAAGCCATGAATTCTTTACTTTGTTCTTTGTCACCTGAAGAATTCAATAGAGTTTCAAACTTGAATTCGGGTAAGAAAATTTGGAACACCTTAGAAGTTACCAATGAGGGAACTAACCAAGTTAAGGAATCTAAAATGAATCATCTATTTAGGCAATATGAACTCTTTCAAATGACACCCGATGAAACCATTGCCGACATGTACACTAGATTCACTACCCCAGTAAATGGACTAAGGGGACTTGAAAAATAATTTTCAAATAGAGATTTAGTGACCAAAATCCTTAGATCCCTACCTTTATCATGGGAATCCAAAACTTCCGTAATCACCGAAGCCAAGGACATGAACACATTAAACCTAGATGAACTAATAGGGTCCTTGATAACCCATGAGATGATTTTTAAAACAAAAGCACCCGAAATTAAAAATAAAATGGAAAAAGAAAAAGGTGTTGCTTTTGCTTGCAATATAGGTGATGATGAAGAGGCAAAGGGAGACACGGAAGATGAGGTAGCCCTCATAACAAGAAGGATCAAGTTCTTGCAAAGGAATATGGGAGGCATGAGAAATAGAAGGGCCAATCCTCCATTCAAGAAGAAAGAAGAGCTCGGTGACGGATCATCTCAACCCCGATGCTACGGATGCAAGAAACTTGGACACATTCGCCTGGATTATCCACTCAACAATGAGCCTACTTCAAACAATCGTTTCAAGAGAAGAGAAGGCAAGAAAGGAATGACCGCCACATGGGATGAAGACAATGAAAGTGAAGGTGAACCAAATGATGGAGAAGATTGCTTGATAGCAAAAAATGTATGCTTCATGGCTTCAACAAATGACAATCAAGAGGTAAGCACTTTAAATGATGTCATTATTTTAAAAGAAGTTCTTGATTCCTTGCAAAGTGCACATGATGAACTTGAAATTGAACTCGATAAAAATGCATCTCTTGAAAATTCTCTTTCTAGCATAACAAAAGAATTTGGTTGGTTAAAGAAAGATCATGAGTTTTTAGATGATGAAAATGAAAAATGTAAAGTTGAAATTCAAGATTTAAATGCTACCATCAAGATTTTAAATGAAAATCGACAAGAACTATCTATTGAAAACAACAAACTAAAGCATGAAAATAATAAACTATCTCATGAATATAATGAGTTAAAGAAACTTTTTGAAAGATTTGAAAATGGTTCACTAAAATTGGATAGGCTTGTTAATATTCAAAGATTGTCACATGAAAAGAGTGGACTTGGACATAAATGGGATACTACAATGTCAAACTATAAGAACAAATTTGTGAAGGCTTCTTCTAGTGGTACTAAAACTTATTTTTATTGTGGTCTAGAAGGACATTATAAGGTTGCTTGCATGTATGCTAAATACGATAAAATCAAATTGAATGCTAAAGTAAAAATAAATGAACTTAGCAAGATTATGAAGATTTGGGTACCTAAGGGATCTCACTTGCCTATTCATATGTAGGTATGCCTTAAAAGCCACAACAAGAAGAACACATGGTACCTTGATAGTGGATGCTCTAGACACATGACCTCACTCAATTTGCATCCCTATCACTCAAGGATGGTGGAGATGTTACCTTTGGAGATGATAAGAAAATTGAAATCCAAGTAGTGACTTGGTTTGGCAACCTAGAGGGGGGGTGAATAGGATGTTTATAAAATCTTTACCTTTTAAAAACTTTTCCTAAGATTTCACCAAAGACTTATCCCTTGTTTAATTAAGTTTGAAATAGTTGAACTTAAACAATATTACAAATTAATATAAGTTCAAAACCCTTGTTGATTAGCAAACTTAATTAGGTAATTTTAATATAGCCTAGTTAGCAAGGTTAAGATATTTAGGTTGATTATCAATGCTAACTACTCACTCAATTCTAAGCACAAATAACCAAATAAGAGAATGAGAGGGAGTGAGAGAAATACCAATCACACAAGTGACACAAAGATTTATAGTGGTTCGGCAAACGGCCTACTCCACTCTTCTCAAGGTCGCACTTGAGGATTTCCACTATTGAGACCTCCACGACGCCCGGCTCCGAGGCTTTTACACTCCAAGGGAATTAAATAAGGATGCCCTTCCACCTTTACAATGACTCTCCTTCTCCGCCGAGTTCTAAGCGGTTCACCCAAGGGAATTAAAAACAACGGATGCCCTTGCCACCGATCGAATAAAGAAGAAGATAAAAGCTTTGCCTCTATGTAGGCTATAATGCAAGTTGAAGCTCCAAGGATGCTCTCAAGAATAAACAAGTTTAAGCCTAAACCAATCTCAAAAGATTTTCTCAAATCAAGGCACAAAGAGTTTGGTTGGTGAGAGAATTTAACCCAAAAATAGTTCACAAATGATTTTCTATAGTTTCTTGAAGTTGGACAATGTTCCTCTTGTGTTTTGGACCCTTGAATGAGTATATATAAAGTCCCAACTCCATGTGACCGTTTGGGGGGTAAAACAGTCAAAACTGGGTCAAAAAATCAACTAGCCGTTGCACCCCAACGGCTATATTTTTTTGAAGAAAAACATTTCTCGGAGTTCCAAGAAAAATTCTCGGAGTTCCGAGCGAAATTCTCGGAGTTCCGAGCAAATTCTCGGAGTTCCGAGAATTCAAACAGAGCCTTTAAGTTTAGAATCTGGTGCATTTCTCGGAGCTCCGAGACTGGTTTCCAGCAAACAGTGTTGAACTTGTAAAATTCATATCTCCCTCATTTCTAGTCGGATTTTGACATTTCTATACTCTACGGATATGAGAAAAATGAGAGCTATCTGTTAAAAATATTTTTAAAAATATTTGAAAATGTTTTAAATAAGTTTTGATAGGATTTAGTTGCTGGTCCAGGTTGTTGCTTCGGAACTCTGTTTTGTTCATTCTTGTGTTGAATGCCATATGGGTCCCAACAAGTTGGTACACCACCATGGCCATTCACTTATCCATTTAAGTCCTTAAATGGTGTGTTAGTCTCTTTGAAAAACATATTTTTAGGGGTTTTAAGATGTGCCTTGATAAGAGAAAACACAAGAGAGATAGGTGATACAATCTACCCTTTTTACCATTCTCTTGAATGAACTCTTGAGGTAGCCATTGCTTGATCTTCTCTTTGAGTGCATGGCTTACTTTGGGATCTTCAAGGTTGAGCTTCTTTGCTTGACACCTTCCAAGGATGATGCCACCATTTGGTTCAAGCTTTTTTGCAAGTTGTTGATCCACAAGCTTTGGCCTTCATTGTTCTTCCTTTGTTTGTTCAATGCTTTGAGATGGTTGATGATGAGCTTCTCCTTGGTACCTCCAAGGTGTGATTGGTCCAAGTATGTTCCGAGCTCTTTTGCCATTGTGTTTGGTTCATCTTCAAGCATAGGCCAACAAGGTGTGTGCTAGTATGATTTGACTTGTGTAGGACTTGTCTAAAGCACAACACTCAAGGCAAATGATTAGTCCATAAACGACTAATCAATTTGCGTTTGTTAATCATCAAAACATGGTGATTGAATAAACCCATGGGGAACCCTTGGGCTTACAATCTCCCCCTTTTTGATGATGACAAACCAAATTGATTAGATAGGTGGGAGGAACCTCTTATGAGGATTAGATAGACAATTTAATCATTACTACTCCCCCTCAACATATGCATGAGTTATATTTAACAAGTTATAATATAAGAATGCATATGATAATGGATCTAATCAATTATACAAATTCTCCCCCTTTTGGCATTAGCAAAAAGGAAGGATTAAGCATTTAAGCACAATCACATAAAGCATCAAAGATATTCAATGAAAATATGATGCTCCCCCTAACTTCTTATCATGAGTTAGCAATTAAAATCAAAGTATAATCCAAAGTATATATGGCATGATAAGAGACAATCAACATAGGAAATGAATAATCACAAAACAAATCAAGCCTATGTTGGCAAAACAAAGAGACATTCCAATTTTAGCACAAATTTTTAGGGTGTATCTTAGTATATATATAAATCCAATATAAATCTACCCTATGACCCGTAATATAATAATAGATTAGCAAGTTAAAGCTTATATTTTACTTATCATGAAAGAAAAATAAGCAAGTGTATAGTTTAGCATGATAAGCCCCCCTTTTTAAAAAAAATCTAATGATATGCAATTTTTAGCATAATTAGTGAGGAAATGTTTGAATGGATAATGTTAGCATCTTACAATGATCCATATAAACATAAAGATAGCAATAATTAGCTCTCCCCCTTAGTATTTGTCAATGGCCTTAGATAAACCTAAGATTTAAGGCATGACATGACATCATAGGCCAATGATATGACAATGGAATACTTGGCCACCAAAACTTATTCTTGGAATAGATGATATCATATTTGATCATCCAAGATAAGTTACAAGCCTAGAAGGATATGACTCTAAGACCTAGGCTATGGGCTTCTTGTCTTAAACTCTAAAACACACATAAAAGCACAAGACAAGCCTGAACAACTCATGTTGAGCAATCATGCTTCAAATGAGTGTACTTATCATATGTGAGGTGATAACCACATTAAGAATCATATGATAAGTAACTAAGGACAAATTTACCTTTAAGCTCCCCCTTTGAAAATGAATCATGCAATGCATGAATCCAAAGGGATGTCCTTGCATAGACTCCAAAGGTTTTTGGATATATTTTCTAAAAGATACCAAGTTAAACTCAACCCTTGGGCTATAATGACACTTACTCTCCAAGTGTTAGTTTATCATGATAAAATGATAGCCATAGTCTAGCTCGTCATGATAAACAAGCATAGCACAAAAGATTTTCAATCTTTGGCTCATGCTCCCCCTAAATGTGATATAATATTTTAAATTCAAGCTTTACTTCCCTAAGTATGTAATATACATAACTAGATAGGGAGATCACATATAAATGTATACCTATTCATGTTTGAGATGTTGGCACAAGGCCAATTTGTTAGATATTTTAATTAATGTGAATGTACCATCTCCCTCTTAGAATCTAAGAAGGCTAAGGGCACCAATTGAGTGACTTTTAAGATTAAGGTTTAACATCTCATATGTGTAGATATTATCAAACAAGGGGTGATAACTATAGAATATGTATAAACCAATTTTAGTTCAATTCTATAGGACCAAGACATAGTGAGCATGGTCGATAAAGTACCATGTCTTAGAGAGACATCCATGATTCATGAAGGTGAGAGTATACCTTATGAGAAAGATATGATCATCAAGGTTTCCATGGATAATCTACCATGTTTGGACACAAAGGACATGACACATAATGTGCATGGTCCAAACATTACATCTACATCCACAACCACATGTAAAATGACAAGGCATTAGGCACAAGGTGCATAAGCCTTATTGAAAACCAAAAAATGTGTGGGAGGCACATGTTCCCATCACAATCTAATACATACAACCACCTTAGTGAATTTTAATTTTACTCAAGTGAGTAAATGCCCAAATATGATTCTAGATTTCTATGATATTTTCATTTCAAGTCATACATTGAATCTAGATTCATGATTTAACTTTCCTATATAATATATATCCTTTTATGAACTTAGGGAAAGATCCAAGGATTTTATAATATATATGTATCAAATGATGCAAACTACCTTGGACACATGTATTCCATTTATGAACTTTCATGACTACTTGAACAAAATACATATAACATATCTGTACATATTAAGGTTCATCTTAGTCATGAGATTATCCAATTAAAGCTCTTTGGAAATACACTAATTTTTAACCCATCTATGATTCTTATTAGATTTGATGAAAATCATTAAGCATGTAATAGAATGGATTTTGATAGGACAACTAGGTGCATGTTCGTTCACCTAGGGCACAAAAAGTTGTCTAAGAAGGGATTTGAAGTGAATTCTTAGACATATCATCTAATACCTTAGTTTTGCTAGAAATGATATATTAAAACAATTAAATACTCAATTGTCTAGCAAGTGCCATGTTTGTCCAAAATAAAGTTCAAAGAATAGTACTTTGGCATTTTCTCAATTTTTGCTCAAATACTATTTGATTGCCAAAAATAATTTCATTTAAGTTCAAGCCTTAAAACCTATGGGTTTCTTTTCTTTTAGTTTTTCTAGAATGATGTGATCAATTAGCCTAACTCATAGCAACTACCAAAACGGGTTCAAATTTTAAAGATGTACTTGAAGCTTTTAATTTGAACACATGGGCAAGAGATGTTGTTGTATATTCTATAATGATCAATTTATGGTTTTCACATTGAATGCTCTATTGTGGTTGTCATGTGGATGAATGACATATTTTAAGTGTATGATGATTTTTAAGTATATGTGGGCACTTAAACTAGGAAACTCAAAATGATATTCAATTAGGCTCATCATATCAAAGTCTCAAATTAATTACATTTAATCATATAGAGTTTGAATTTTAAGGTGATATATATAGATATATGTTAAGCAAATATGAGCATATGATATCTATATACACATGTTTTTGAAATGAATTTCAATTTTAGGCACAACATGTATTGATACAAAAAAAATTAAACAAGAACAAGCACATTGTATCAACAAATATATTTTCAAATGATATTCAATTAAAGCACATCCCCTAATCTAAAATAAACACAATATAGATCATGTTAGGGGTTTTGGAACCCAAACCATCTTGGTTCCAAGCAAGTTTGTCCTAGGTGATAAGTCCTTTTTAACCCAAACAAACTTACTACTTTTTACAAGTTTAAAAGTACATTTAAACTTGTAATGTCCAAATCTACCACAATAGTCACAAGATGCATAAGAGTAGGTAGATGGACGGGATGAACATGATGAATTACAAGAGTGATCATGATGGTAATTGAATTTTACATTCTCTTGTAACTTATGATTTTCCAACCTTAATATTTCATTCTTGATGTTTAAGTCATTGATTTCCGTTTTAAAATTTATTAATTCAAGAGATGAAAGCATTTTGATTTTCTCTTCTTCTTCTTTAAGGAGTTGATTTTCCTCTCTTAGTGAAGCAATGGTATTACTTAGTTCAATAAAATCTTTTTTAAAAATTTCATTTTCTTCACTAAGATGTGCATGATCTATTTCTAGTGACCTAAACTCCTTGTGAATACTAGCTAAATTATTTTTCAAGTTTGAATTCTTAGCTAGTTGATCCTCAAGTTTCTTATGTAATTCTTGGACATTTTCAACAAGTTCTTCAAGTGTGAATTCGGCATTATCCAAGGGGTCTTCATTAGATAATCCCATTAAGCACATGTTTTGATTTTGAAGATTTTCAATAGAGTCCAAAACATTTTTAGCATTTTTACAAGAGGATACTTTCTCATAAATGTGTGGTGGTAATGCACAACATGTTGCAATTAGGGCTTTTGTATTTAGTAAAGATAATTTTTTATTATATTCATTTAATCCTTTAGATCTAGCATTTAACATAAATCCATTTTCAATTATCTTTATCATATCTTTATCTAGACCTTTTAAGTATGTCTTCATATGGATCAACCATGATCCATAATCCGAACCATCCAAAATAGGTAGTCTAGATCCCATCTTTTAAGTTGCCAAAAAGTTTGATCTTTTAACTCTTAACCGGTTAGGGTCTTAATCAAGAGCCCAAGCTTTGATACCAATTGAAATCCAAGTAGTGACTTAGTTTGGCAACCTAGAGGGGGGGTGAATAGGATGTTTATAAAATCTTTACCTTTTAAAAACTTTTCCTAAGATTTCACCAAAGACTTATCCCTTGTTTAATTAAGTTTGAAATAGTTGAACTTAAACAATATTACAAATTAATATAAGTTCAAAACCCTTGTTGATTAGCAAACTTAATTAGGTAATTTTAATATAGCCTAGTTAGCAAGGTTAAGATATTTAGGTTGATTATCAATGCTAACTACTCATTCAATTCTAAGCACAAATAACCAAATAAGAGAGTGAGAGGGAGTGAGAGAAATACCAATCACACAAGTGACACAAAGATTTATAGTGGTTCGGCAAACGGCCTACTCCACTCTTCTCAAGGTCGCACTTGAGGATTTCCACTATTGAGACCTCCACGACGCCCGGCTCCGAGGCTTTTACACTCCAAGGGAATTAAATAAGGATGCCCTTCCACCTTTACAATGACTCTCCTTCTCCGCTGAGTTCTAAGCGGTTCACCCAAGGGAATTAAAAACAACGGATGCCCTTGCCACCGATCGAATAAAGAAGAAGATAAAAGCTTTGCCTTATGTAGGCTACAATGCAAGTTGAAGCTCCAAGGATGCTCTCAAGAATAAACAAGTTTAAGCCTAAACCAATCTCAAAAGATTTTCTCAAATCAAGGCACAAAGAGTTTGGTTGGTGAGAGAATTTAACCCAAAAATAGTTCACAAATGATTTTCTATGGTTTCTTGAAATTGGACAATGTTCCTCTTGTGTTTTGGACCCTTGAATGGGTATATATAAAGTCCCAACTCCATGTGACCGTTTGGGGGGTAAAACAGTCAAAACTGGGTCAAAAAATCAACTAGCCGTTGCACCCGAACTGCTATATTTTTTTGAAGAAAAACATTTCTCGGAGTTCCGAGAAAAATTCTCGGAGTTCCGAGCGAAATTCTCGGAGTTCCGAGCAAATTCTCGGAGTTCCGAGAATTCAAACAGAGCCTTTAAGTTTAGAATCTGGTGCATTTCTCGGAGCTCCGAGACTGGTTTCCAGCAAACAGTGTCGAACTTGTAAAATTCATATCTCCCTCATTTCTCGTCGGATTTTGACATTTCTATACTCTACGGATATGAGAAAAATGAGAGCTATCTGTTAAAAATATTTTTAAAAATATTTGAAAATATTTTAAATAAGTTTTGATAGGATTTAGTTGCTGGTCCAGGTTGTTGCTTCGGAACTCTGTTTTGTTCATTCTTGTGTTGAATGCCATATGGGTCCCAACAAGTTGGTACACCACCATGGCCATTCACTTATCCATTTAAGTCCTTAAAGGGTGTGTTAGTCTCTTTGAAAAACATATTTTTAGGGGTTTTAAGATGTGCCTTGATAAGAGAAAACACAAGAGAGATAGGTGATACAATCTACCCTTTTTACCATTCTCTTGAATGAACTCTTGAGGTAGCCATTGCTTGATCTTCTCTTTGAGTGCATGGCTTGCTTTGGATCTTCAAGGTTGAGCTTCTTTGCTTGACACCTTCCAAGGATGATGCCACCATTTGGTTCAAGCTTTTTTGCAAGTTGTTGATCCACAAGCTTTGGCCTTCATTGTTCTTCCTTTGTTTGTTCAATGCTTTGAGATGGTTGATGATGAGCTTCTCCTTGGTACCTCCAAGGTGTGATTGGTCCAAGTATGTTCCGAGCTCTTTTGCCATTGTGTTTGGTTCATCTTCAAGCATAGGCCAACAAGGTGTGTGCTAGTATGATTTGACTTGTGTAGGACTTGTCTAAAGCACAACACTCAAGGCAAATGATTAGTCCATAAACGACTAATCAATTTGCGTTTGTTAATCATCAAAACAAGGTGATTGAATAAACCCATGGGGAACCCTTGGGCTTACAAAGGAAAAGTTAAAGGAGAAGGTACCATAGGTAACTCTACCTCTCCTATACATGATGTATTTTATGTTGATGGCTTATCTCATAATCTTATTAGCATTAGTCAATTGTGTGAGAATGGTTTTCAAGTAGTCTTCAACCCCGACAAATGCATTGTTAAGAATAAGATAGATGGAAAAGTGCAATTCATAGGTTTTAGAGACAATAACATTTACACTATTCGGCTAGATGATCTTAGATTCCAAAATGTAGCTTGTCATAATGCCATTAGTGAAGATTCTTGGTTATGGCATAGGGGGTTGGGTCATGTCTGAATGGATCTCATTTCAACACTCTCCTCAAAAGACATTGTTAGAGGATTGCCTAAGTTCAAGTACACCAAAGATTACATTTGTAAAACTTGTCAATTAGGCAAACAATTAAAGAGCTCAGTTGCCCCTAAAAATATGATCTCAACCACTTACCCCTTGCAACTACTTCATATGGATCTTTTTGGACCAATGAAGACAAGTAGCTTAGGTGGAAAGAAGTATGTGTTTGTTGTTGTGGATGACTATTTACGATTTACATGGGTCATATTTTTAGCACATAAAGATGAAACCTATGAAAATTTCCTTAAGTTGTGTAACCAAGTCCAAAATGAAAAATGTATTGCCATATCTTACATTAGAAGTGACCATGGAACGAAATTTGAAAATATACACTTTGACACTTATTGTAATGAACATGGTATCAAACATAACTTTTCAGCACCTAGGACACCTCAACAAAATAGGGTTGTAGAAAGAAAGAACCGAACCCTCCAAGAAATAGCTAGATCCATGTTGCATGAAAATGATCTCCCTAGATACTTTTGGGCGTAGGCGGTTAGCACCGCTTGTTATATCATAAATAGGGTGTATATGAGGCTAATTTCTAAGAAAACACCTTATGAGCTTTGGAAAACCTTGAAACAAAATATAAGCTACTTTAGAGTGTTTGGTTGTAGATGCTACATCTTGAATATCAAAGATAACTTGCATAAATTTGATAAGAAGTCGGATGATGGCATATTCTTAGGGTATTCTACACATAGCAAGGCATATAGAGTGTTTAATAGAAGAACCCTAGTTGTAGAAGAATCCATGCATGTTACATTTGATGAGAGCGAGCCAACACCTCAAGAAATGCCACATGATGAGGATGAACCTATTGAACACCTCTTACCTAAGACAAATGCTCCTCCCCATGTATCTACAAGTAATACATTACCTAGTGAGGAAGTTAAGAGTGTAGATAATAACTCATTACATAGGGATAGGAGAATATTGGTAGATCATCCTGAATCCCAAATCTTAGGTGATGCCACATCGCCGGTAAGAACTAGATCATACTATCGAAGTGTGAGTAACAATTTGGCGTTCATATCTGAATTAGAACCTAAGTCCATCAAGGAAGTCGAAAAGGATGAATATTGGTTGATGGCTATGCAAGAAGAGTTGAGTCAATTAGAAAGGAACAAGGTGTGGAGGCTAGTGCCTAGGCCTAGTGATCATCCAGTCATTGGCACAAGATGGGTGTATAGAAACAAAATGGATGAAAATAGAATTATCACTAGAAATAAAGCTAGGCTTGTAGCCCAAGAGTACAATCAGGAGGAAGGAATAGACTATGATGAGACATTTGCTCCTGTTGCCCGTATGAAAGCTTTTAGGATACTCTTGGCATATGCATCTCATAAAGGATTTAAATTATATCAAATAGATGTCAAAAGTACCTTCCTAAATGGCTATATCCAAGAGGAAGTGTATGTTGAGCAACCTCCAAGTTTTGAAGACGACAAACATCCAAATCATGTCTTCAAGCTTGATAAGGCTTTATATGGTTTGAAGCAAGCTCCTAGAGCTTGGTATGAGAGGCTTTGCACATTCTTAGTAGAAAAAGGTTTTGAGATGGGAAATGTGGATAAAACACTATTTATCAAAAGAGAAAATCAAGATATCATCCTTGTCCAGATTTATGTGGATGACACCATCTGTGGCTCGACTAATCAAAAAATGTGTGATGAATTTGCAACTCTAATGAAAAATGAATTTGAAATGAGTATGATGGGTGAGTTAACCTACTTCTTGGACTCCAAATCAAATATACCAAAATGGGATATTTATAAATCAAGAAAAATATACAAATGAGTTATTAAAGAAGTATGGTATGGATAGCAGCAAGACATCAAGAATTCCCATGAGTATAACTGCTAAGATAGAAAAGGATGAATTCAGCAAATCTGTGGACCAAAAGATGTATAGAGGTATGATAGGTAGCCGACTCTATTTGACAGCCAGCAGACTAGACATTATGTTTACTGTCTGTCTCTGTGCTCGATTTCAATCGGATCCAAAGGAGTCTCACCTATCTGCAGTCAAGAAGATCTTCAAGTACTTAAGAGGAACCCAAAGTCTGGGACTATGGTATGAAAGATCTACTGCCTTCACTCTCACTAGATATTCAGATGCAGACTTTGCTGGATGTAGAGTGGATAGGAAAAGCACTAGTGGGACTTGTCAATTCTTGGGCAAATCACTTGTTTCATGGTTTAGTAAGAAATAAAACTCAGTAGCTCTATCCACAACAGAAGCAGAATATGTGGCAGCTGGAGCTTGCTGTGCACAAGTCTTATGGATAAAAAGCACATTGATGGACTATGGAATTAAATTGGAAAATATTCCCATCCAATGTGACAATACTAGTGCTATAAACTTGACAAAGAACCCCATACAACACTCTAGAACCAAACATATTGAGATTAGACACCACTTCATTAGAGATCACTCACAAAAAGGGGACATTTGCTTTAAATATATCAACACTGAGGAACAATGGGCTGATATCTTTACAAAATCCCTTAATGATGATAGAATATATTATATCCGAAGTGCCTTGAACATTTGGAGTGCGGATCAAGTCAAAGAAATTGCTAGATAAATACTTCGTGCCTTTCACCAGCTTATCTATATAGTATATATATATATATATATCATCCCTGTTTGGTAGTATCTGCATGAATAAGATGTCAAACTTTAATCTTAAAAATCACTCAATTGGCACTCCTAGCCTTCTTAGTTCTCTAAGATTGAGATGTACCTTCACCTTAATTAAAATACCTAACAAATTGGCAGTATGTCAACATCTTGATCATGAACAGGTATATGTGCATTACTTGGCTACATATTTTATACCATAACCATTGATTTAGGGGAAGTACCTAACTCAATCATCGTTTACTCCTGCTCATCATGTTAGCTTCACACTCTATCTCATTCTATTTAAAAAAAAAAAAGTTTAAGGGGGCTACATTCACTCCTATTTGCTATACATCTTAGTTTGCCTCATTTAAAAGTTTAAGGGGGAGTTTTATAGCTAATCAACATGAACTACCTCTCGAATATCACTTTGTTCATGTTTGAGCTTAAACCTTGATTAAGTTCGCATTTTTGTCGATGACAAAAGGGGGAGAAGTTTGGAAATTGATTATCTATTCATATTCCATATGCACTATATACATGTTATCGTTTATCGTCGTGGATATGTTGAGGGGGAGTTCCTGCATTCACTTGCCTATTATGTCACTCCACACAAACCTCATAATCAATTTTGTTTGTCATCATAAAAAAGGGGGAGATTGTAAGCCCAAGGGTCTACCCTCCTATCTTGTTTTGATGATTCTAAACTCAATTGATTATGTTTTTGAATACTAATCAAATTTGCCTTGAAGTGTTTGTGATAAGATAGGGTGATCATAGAAGGAACTATCACATCACTTAGTCATGCTTGAAGATGTACCACACAAGAGTCAAAGGAGCTAGAGACCACATGGGACAACTTACCTTGGAAGAACAATCAATGTGGAGCTCACCTCAACACACTCAAGCAAAGCAAGCACACCATAGAAGATCTATGAAGACCAAGACCAAAGAGGAGTGTAACCATATTTAGACTTATTGTACATCCTCTCTCTTTGATTTCTAAGTCAAGGCAAAATCTTTCAAATGTATTTTTCAAAACTAACCACACTCCCCGTATTAAAATTAATTGGTTAAGTGCATGGTTATGTGGTGGACCAACATGTTGGGACCCTCATAACATTCCAAATTATCATAAGATTTGGGTTCCAAAAGCCCAAAATAAATCAGCATCAAAACCAGGGAAAATCTGCTGATTTTAGGTTTCTCGGAACTCCGAGAAAGTGCCCAGGGAGTATATTCCATACTCTGGACAATTTCTCGGAACTTCGAGAATTTTCTCGGAACTTCGAGAAATGGTCCAGTAAGTATTTTCCAACTTCTGGGCATTCTCTCGGAACTCCGAGAATGGTTCTCGGAACTCTGAGAATGTCGCGACAGTAGAAAAAATAGCCGTTGGGTTTCAAATTAAAAATTGATTTTTAGTGTTTTTTGATACTCACACCCCCAAACTGTCATATCTTCTCAAAGGGCTATAAATACACATTGAAGAGGATCATCTATCTCTCTTGAGCAATTTGAAAAACATTCTTAAGCATTTTAAAGCACTTGTAAATCCTATTAGCTTGAGCCTTTATTTTTCTTCTCCACCAAACTTGCCTTGTACTTGCAAATCATTAGAGTTTGGATTTAGGACTTTCATTTGCAACCTATTGTGGAGAGCACTCAAAGGGACTTCATTGTGCATCAAGCTTTCAAGAGAAGCCAAGCAATCTTCATCTACTATTCATTATAAAGGTGGCTAGGGCATCCTATTTTTAATACCCTAAGGAGTAGCGCTTAGAACTCGGCGAAGAAGGGGAGTCGGTGTAAAGGTGTCAAGGGCATCCTTATTTAATACCCCTTGGGAGTGTAATCGCCTCGGAGCCGGGCATCGTGGAGGTCTCACATAGTGGAAATCCTTGAGGACGATCTCAAGAAGAGTGGAGTAGGGCTTTGTCCGAACCACTATATATCGGCGTGTTCCTTCCTTGTCTTGTACTTTCATTTTTGTTTGATTTGACATTTTCTTTTGATTTGATATTATTTGAACTAACCAAAATCTAATCAAGAGAAGAAAAAATCAAATTAGGTTTAATACTTGATTTTTAAAATGGTATAAATTTTTTATAAAACCAATTCACCCCCTTCTTGGTTCTATAGACCCTTATTTCAATGTCAAACTTGCCTAACTCAATTGCCCAATTGATCACTCGTCCCTAGGTATCGGGTTTTTGCAAGATTTTTTGGAGGGGTTGGTCGGTGAGGACTGTGATGGGGTGAGCTTGGAAGTATGGGCGGAGTTTTCTCGCGGAGGCGACGACTGCGAAGGCGAATTTCTCAATTTCTTAATACCGAGTCTCGGCGTCATGGAGTACACAGCTGGCATAATAAACGGGTTGTTCCTTCTTTCCTTCTCGCCGGACGAGTACAGAGCTTACAACGGCAGGTCCAATAGCCAGGTACAGGTATAGATCTTCACATGGTACCAGTTTAGAGAGCAACGGAGGAGTTTGAAGATACGCCTTCAGTTGGCCGAAGGTTGTCTGACATTCATCTGTCCATTGAAAGTCTTTAACGTTTCTCAGGGTCTTGAAGAAAGGAAAGCACCGCTCAACGAATTTTGACATAAATCGGCTGAGGGTTGCGATTCGTCCTGTAAGTCTCTGAACTTCCCGGATATCTTTTGGGGGTGTCATTTCGAGCAGTGCCTTTATCTTCTCTGGGTTGGCTTCAATTCCCCGTTGCTGACCATGAAGCCTAGGAATTTGCCAGAGATTACCCCAAAAGCGCCTTAGCGGGGTTTAACTTCATTCGGTTGCGACGGAGAACAAGAAAGGCTTCTTCAAGTTCGGCTATGTGGTTCCGAGCTTCAAGGCTCTTGACGAGCATGTCGTCGACGTATACTTCCATGTTTCTTCTGATTTGTTCGGCGAAAATCTTGTTGACGAGACGCTGGTATGTGGCGCCAGCATTCTTGAGGCTGAAGGGCATGACCTCGTAACAAAACAGCTCTTGGTCGGTAACGAATGAGGTTTTTGGAATATCGGGCCCGTACATTTGGATCTGGTTGTATCCGGAGAAGGCATCCATGAAACTTAGCATCTCATGTCCGGCGATGGCATCGATGAGATGGTCGATCCTCGGTAATGGGTATCAATCTTTGGGGCACGCTTTGTTGAGGTCAGTAAAGTCTATACAGATTCGCTATTCTGTTAGATTTGTTGACCATCATCACATTTGCGAGCCGCTCTGGGTAACAGATCTGTCTTATAAATTTGGCTTCAAGGAGCTTTTCCACTTCGTCTTTGATATGCTTCTGTCTCTCGGCTGCGAAGTTGCATTTTTTCTGTTTAACTGGTTTGAAGCTTGGGTCCACGTTCAGCTTGTGAACTGCTACATTAGAGGGGATTCCCTGTATGTCGGCGGCGGACCAGGCGAAGATATCCAAGTTAGTTTTTAAGAAATCGATAAGGTCGGTCTTGAACTTACCTGACAAGAGGGAACCTATCTGGATGGTCTGTTCGTCGGACCCGGGGAAGAGATGGACCTTTGTGAGCTCCTCGACTGGCTCTCCCCGCTTTACCTCAACTCTCGGGTCGGAACCTTCAATGGAAAATGTTTCCTTGGCGGCTTTCTTCTTCTTCAGCAGAGTGGCGCAGCATTCACGGGCCTTCTCTTGGTCACCTTTGACTTCGCCAATGCCGTGTCTTGTGGGGAACTTTAACTTTAGGTGGGCAATGGAAACCACTGCCCCCATTTCGTTTAATGCTGGTCTTCCGATGGTCCCATTATAAGCAAAAGGAATGCGAACTATCATGAAGGTTTGCATGATGGTTCGTTGGGCGGGGTGAGTTCCGAACGTCACGGGGAGTTTGATGTTCCCTTGTACCTTGATCTCACTTCCGGAGAATCCAAAGATGGACCAGTCAACCGGCTCCAGTCTATCTTTGTTGATGTGCATCTCAGTGAAGGCATCCTGGTGCATAACGTTGACAGAACTTCCAGTATCCGCTAGGATTCAGCTTACGTGAAAGTTGGCGATAGTGAGTGTAGACGTCCCATTTTGACCATGCCCTAAATCTCTCAATTTTGTGTCAAACCTCGCCAAATCAGTTCATTGGGGTCCCAAGCTTTTTCACAAGGTAGGTTAGGATCCCAGCAAGGTCCCTGCGAAATTTCATCAAAATCCGATATCGTTTGCCTAGCGAACGAGCCGAGCAGTGTCCGCAGTATAAGCATATAAGGGGGCGACCTAATTATATCTAAGCTTCATCCCAAAATCCATGTACTTGAAGGGGAAATCCAGGTCAACCTAAGACTCTAGGTGCCCATGACCGCATTTTTGGAAACCTTAGAATCACAGGAGTCTCCCTGCAAAATCTCAGAAAATTCTACAAAGAAATTACACTAAAAGACAGAGCAAGTTGGTTCAGTTATCAATCGGTAGGGGGTGAATTAGCTTGTTAAAATCGCACATTTGTGCAGATATTAAATAGTTGTGGCGATATCACCATCCCGGTTTTGCCTATAAATAACAGCCTAATCCTCTGTTAAAAAAAAAAAAGAAAAGAGGAAGGAGATTATAAATTTTTCCCCTAATCAGAGTGAGAGAGAGAGATGAGAAAACCTAATTTCCTTAACCCTAACCTTCTTCTCCGATCAGATCCTTGACGGATTTCAGCTAGATGCAGGCCTATTTCCGGTGACACCTCCACTTCAAGTACAATCTTTCTACTCTTGCCTCTATCTCTGATCTATTTTGAAGATTAATCTAGAAACCCTAACTCCCAAACCTTTTCTTCAAGATCATAATCATCTTCTTCGGTTAAGCTCTTTTGGTGAATTCGCTTGAGTTTTGGTCATATTTCGTTTCTTTCCGGCAGGATTTTACATCGAGGCTCAGATTTGGTAAGATCTGTATCAGATCAAGCAATTTTCTTGTGGAGCTCTTATTTCTTTGCAACATCAGAGGCAAATCTCACTTCAAGATTTTACATCGAGGCTCAGATTTGGTAAGATCTATATCAGATCAAGCATTTTTCTTGTGGAGCTCTTATTTCTTTGCAACATCATAGGCAAATCTCATTTTAGGTCAGTAGATTTTGTGATTGAACTGTTGTAACATAGATAGCTCTATGATTGTGCTTGATATGTTTTTGAAGTTCAGTTATGTGAATTTTTTTTTAATTCTTGTTCAATTTCTTTGAGAAAAATGATGAAGTTGTTTTAGAAAATATTATTTGGCTTAAAATGATGTAGTTATTTTGAAAGGATCTCATTGAAATCTCCTTCATGTTGCTAATCTGTGAATTTATGTTTGATGATGTGTTTTTAATCGATGAAATAATTCTTAATAGAAAAGAATTTATTTGTTTTATGAATCTTGAATTGTAAGAAGATATAAATAATACACGTTTAAAAGAAGAAGATGAAGAGCAAGATATATAGGGATTAGATTGAAAGAAAATAGCTACTGTGATTTTGTTAATTAATTTTGAAATTCTAAGTTGTGGAATTGCTAGAATCTGAGGGATTAAATCAAACGTGTAGATCATTATGAGTTTTCTGAATTTTAATCTAGAGTAGTTAACAGATGTGAAAATCTATTGCCATTGTATAAATGACATAGGGGCAGGGCAGTGTATTCTTTTGTTTTCATTTCATTTTATTTTGTGTGGAGAATAACCTGTAGCCATCACGTCATTTTGTTTTGTTTTTTTTATTGAAAAATGACTGAATTGGATTTTACTTAAAAGAAGAGAAAACTTAAGGATGTTGATGAAGGAAAATGGATAGAAGAAAGAGAATGTGGTTTGTGGTTGACATAGTTATGAAAATGTGGCTTGGGAAGCTATGTATAAGCTGTTAGATTGTGCATATATCGAAGTAAGTACATGGCTAATGGTAAAGGATTTTTTTATAGGAATTAGAAGGCAGCAAGGTAAGTTAGTGAAATAGGATAAAAGATTGGTTTGAGAGCAGAATTTCAAGGAGTATTTCATATGGGCTGAACGAGGGATGCAAGGAATAAAATCCTGATGTAGTTGCATTTATAAATGATTTGTGGTTTTAGCCCTGTTATAACAATAATCCTTTGAAGGATATAATTAGATGGTACAATGAGTAGTTTAGTTTATTCTGACTCCATAATTCGACAACCCATGAGTGAAATGATGACATATTTAGGTCATTGATTTTGATAAGGAAAATGATCCTGCAGGTTTTGATAGTTTTGTGTAAATTATGCTTTGACATCTTTCTAATTGTTCAGTTTTTATGATAATCTGAATTGAGCCTTATAGCTTGGTTTTCTTCTACATTGAGAATTTTTGCAGCTTGTCGTTGTTGAGTAAATTGATTGATTGAGAGTTTTGACAGTTTATTGCTTTATGTTGAATATGAATAAATAGCATATTTACCTTGAAAAATATAAGACATTGAACGTGTTCCTTATATTTAGTCTTGATATCAATATGTCTTTTAGACCTGGTAATGTAACTAAATATTCTCACCCATGTTTTTGATAATATTACACTCACTCTTTGTCATTTCTACTGTTTTAAATTGGTTTGTCTAGTGATAGTCACGATTAAAGTGATAAAGTAGCTCAATATCAGGTTGCAATTTGTACATATTTAGACTACATTCTACACGCTTGCCCCATTTGACAATTACATATATGTGATTAATTTAAATAATATATTGAACTTATCGTGAATAGGATGTTGAGCATATTGATTTAAAGTTCTAAAGTTATAATAATCATTGAACTCGCCTGCATATGTTGCGGTTATAAGAAATTTGTCTGAACATCATGTCAAATTAAAATCAGTTCTGTTATAGATGTGATATAAGGTCAGGTTGTATAAAACTGATCTTTGGGATGGAGTTGATATTGTCGTTGAGCTTTCAAATGGGTGAGTAGGTCGCACAATGAAATAAATTTTTTTTTATGTTTTGGTTTGACCTAGAGAGTCAGTGTGGTTATAACTCTAATAAATTCTATGGGATGCTATTTAGAAAGGTAAAGTTTGTCCTTATTAAAATATGGTTGAAAGATTGTAATCTCAAATGTACTGTTTATACTAACAGTATTTGGCTTTGTCATTTATGTGAAGTTTCCTTGTTCATTTTAGAGTTATATCACTTTATTAAAAATCTCTCTAGTTCTTTTGACTTTTGGTTCTCCTATTTATGGCAAGGGCGATGAAGGCGTTAGCCCAAGCCCATATTTAGAGGGATTTACCCGGTCGTGGTAATACCCCCTTCTTTCTTCTTCTCTCTCTATAGACTTGCATAGTCTTTAGAAACCCTTAGAATTTGTCCTTTCATTGCAAGGGCGATGAAGGCGTTAGCCTAAGCCCACCATTAGGGGACTTGCTCAGTCCAAGTAGCACTCCCCTCCTTTATTTAAGAGATTTGCCTAGTCTTTTAGAAGTGTACCATAAACATTAGGAGCCGTATCATTGCAAGGGCAATGAAAGAGTCATCTAGAGCCCACCTTTAGAGAGACAAGCTATATCTCAGCAGAAAAGTCAAATCCTTTTGAGAGACAGGCTTTGTCTCAATAGTGAGTCAGCCATAGGGGATTTCCTTAGCCTCATTTATAGATTTTATCTCTAAGATAGAGACCGACTTGGTTTAATAGTTGCCTTGATCTCTATCTTATCATTGCAAGGGCAATGATAAGGTTACTTGGAACCCACCTCGATGTTTAGGAGACTTGCCCAGTCTCACTAATACCCTTCTTTTAGGAGACTAGCTTAGTCTCATTAACACTCTCCTCTTAGGGTTGTATACTAGGAGTCAGTCCTTTCGTATTTGAGTCAATCTTTAGCATAGGAGTCAGTTCTTCAGTCTTTCAAGAGTTTGTCCTATCATCATAGGGATTAGGATTCTGTCCAACCTCTCATCAACTCATGTGATTTTATTCAATCTTTCAAGGTATAGGATGATGTCCAACCTTTGCAGATTCGTGATTCTGTTCAATTCCCCCACAAAGCATAGGATGCTGTCCAACCTTTGCGGGATATCAGGAGTCTGTCCTACCCTTATGATGATGGGATTTTGTCCTCTTGTGTCAAAAACTCAAAACATTCAGAAATTTCAAAAAATCAAACCATTTGAGAAAATTAAAAAAAAAACACTCTAAATGCCAAGAGTCATTATAGGAGAGTAGTTAGGAATTTCGGTTTCGAACTACTTTGGCTTGATCCCTTTCCACAGGGTACGTAGTGCAGCTTGGGATCCACATCCCAGGTCCAGTCAAACCTTTAAAAATAAACATTTCAAACCTTTCAAAAATACAAAAAATGTTCAAAATATTTTTCAAAATGATCTTCCCATAGAGTTAGGAGTCTGTCCTAGATTTTTGGGGTGTTTTAGAGTTAGGAGTCTGTCCTGTTTGTGTTGATATGCTGTGTCTTGTCGTGTGAGTGTCCCTAGAGTTAGGAGGCCTCGAGTCATGGTCGGTTAGACATTTAGTCGAACCGATGGCTAGACTAGGAAGCATTTAGTCAGCCCAAGGTTTTCCTTAGGATGCACAGCCTAGTTACACATAGGATGTAGGGCCCACCTGCATTAGCTTAAGGCTAATCAACTTGCATTAGTTAGGGCATATAGAGAGTCCTAAAAATTATAATTCACATGAACTTAAGCAATTGTACAAAAAGCTTTAAAAATCAGTTGAGTCTAGTGGATCGAGTCCAGGATAGTGGTTCTAGATGGTTAAGCATCCTAGTTTAGAATATGTCATCGAACTACGTTGATTCTGATTCTTCCCGAGGCCGGGATACGTAGAGCAGCCAGGGTGGATGGCCATTCTGATCCGAGTCAAGTATTGCATTAGAGTTTTAGGATTAGTCTTGTTGAGTTGTGTATAGAATTGAATTGTGTTGTGTGTTTTGCTGTATTTTCTTACTTTCATGTACAGACCCTATACCTTTAGCTGTAGTATGCATGTGCAAGGGCACATCCTTCTGTGGTTGGTCCTCCAGAGGCAGGACCGCCGTATATCGTGTCAATGTTTCCAGCTATCCTGGGTGCTTCTTCCTGGTCCGATGCCCTTTGGCGGCTGCTTTCCGTTTGGTGGCCAGGTGAGCGTCGACGAGTAGGGGAACGACGTTCGTCCGCTGGTAGGTTAACTTCTCACCTGGGCCGCTCTTGATTTCTAGGAGGGTTTTGAAGATAACGGTCGATCTGACCAAGTCTAGCAAATCTTTCAATTTCATTCTTAAGGTGGTAACAATTATCGGTGGAGTGTCCATGATCTTGGTGGAAATGACAGTATTTACCAGAATTTTCTCCTTTTTCGGTGTTTCTCATCCTTTCAGGCCAGTGTATGGGCTCTCTATTACGGATTTCATACAGAATATTTGACACGATGGTGTTTAACGGAGTATAGTTAACCCTTTCAAATTGGGGATTTGGGGCGCGACAACTCTGCCGGTCGTTGTGTCGCGCTTGCTTATGACTCGGTCCCGCCCTAGAATCGTCTTTCCATTTTTCACTTCCTCGGGTGTTCTCCAGTTCTCTCTCCATGGCAAATGATTCCTCGTTATTGATATAATTATCTGCGGTGGCCATGAGTTCTTGGAGGTCTCGAGGAGGGTTAACATTCAAGGCTACTTTCATGTGCCGGTCCCAAATGGCGTGGTGAAGTGCGGCACGGACCATATCGAAGTTCGGTTCGTTGATTTGATGAAGCTCCGTGCGGAACCAACTGATGAACTTTTGGAGCATTTCGTCCTTTCCCCGTCGTAAAGTTAAGAGAGCATCGGCCGGTGTCCTTCGGGTCGACTGTTCACGAAATAGGCAACAAACTCTTTTCTTAGTTCGTGGAACGACTTGATGGAGTTCGGTCTCAATCGGCTGTACCAGTTGCTTGCGTCTTTCTTTAGGTAGGCGGAAAAGGCCTTGCACATCGTGGTATCAGAAGCGTTCCTGATCACTATCACACGGTGGTAAGCTCGAAGGAATTCTAGAGGGTCGGATGTCCCGTCATAGAGGTCCAGTCGTGGCATGTTAGAATTCGTAGCAACGACAGTATCAGTGATTCTTGGGATGAATGGGGAGGTGACTTCGCTATCCCATTCCGCCAAGAGATCCGGATCACAGGGTGCCTTCATTTGTTGTTGGAGTTCTCTTATCTGGCGTTGGAGATCGGCCATGATTGTAGGGTTTCCTTCCGCCCGGTCATTTCTCGTCGGACTTCTTCTTGGTGGAGGTATCTGATCATCGATCTGATGAGTCAAATTTGCTAACGTTGGCTTAGCCATTGGGTCATTGCATCTTTGATGGCGATTAACACGACAATGGTAGGGTGGCGGGCTAGTGATCGACGCGGACCCTTGTTGATGCTGGCGGGGTCTTCGACTCCGAGGGTTTCGTCCTCCTGGAGACTCTTGTTCTTCAGAAATCTCGACAGGGGGAATTTCTTCAGTGGGCAGAAACACTGGTGGAGATGGTGTTGCTGGTTGTGGAGCGTGCCTTTGGAGTACTTGTTGAAGGGCACTCGCCACATCCCCAAGTTGTTGTTCGAACTAATTGAGGGCGTTCATAGTGATCGGAGGATCGCCGGAGACAACCATCCCGAAGTTGTTGTTCTTGGCCTCGTTGGCTCGCTTGGCTTCTTGTAACCATCCCACCGTTAAGTTGAGAGGGAGCTTTCGATTTTGGCATCGACGGGTCCCATGGATGGCGGCAATCTGATGACGCCCAAAATCTGACTGCATGTACTAACCTGGTAGAACTTGTAATCCTACGCTCACAGAGAAAGCGTCAGTGGGCCCAGAGTTGTGGATCCAGACGGCCACTTCGACACTCAAGCTAGAAATAGGCAATCACAGGCGATGGATGATGGATGAGGAGAAGGGCCAAGATAAGTTACCAGACCAAAGTAGGAGAAGGAGAATGGATTTCCAATTGCCCTTGCTTGAGTGCGTAGACCCCTATTTATAGGGGAGGAGACCCACGTGGGGTGAGTTGGATGGAGGATAAGATCTTGGAGATATGATTCCCTATGATTCCGGGCGGAGATCTTGCGCAGTGGCCCTGGGTGGGACATTTTGAATTTGAATATAGCGTCATATGTGTAACGGTTGCTCGGATTGATCGCCTAATGGCGAGATTCCCGTGATTATGTCTGGCTTCCCTTGAGGTTCGATAACGAATGAAGGAGAGATGTTGTGGGGATCTTGGTATGATTCGCTAACGAGTGTTGCTTGTGGCGGTTGACTTGACCCGGCCGAGTAGTGGAGGATGGCTTTTGAGGGTCGGCACCGTGTATACCGATTTTACCCCTAACAAAATCAAAACAAACCAGAGGTATAGATTGAACATGATTTCTACTAATCAGTTTTGGACTCACAATCAGTTATCAAAGTCACAATTTATGTGGCAACCCCACTCCCCATGATCCAAATTCTCAAAGTGTCCTCCATATTTTTGTAAAATTTCAGAAAATACCCTAGAAAAGTAGAGGAATGCTAAACTCGGGCACCCATGCAAAAAATGGGCTGAAAGGGCACCCCCTATTGCTGCTGGTCACCATTGTGCATTTATGAGTTTTTATCTGATGAAAGGCCTTATGAACATGCACTCCTCATCCCATCCTTGATATTTGATCGAACAGCAGCTCCTAAGCTGCTGTTGGATCAAATATCAAGGGTGGTACCTTTTCCGTACCACCTTTATGTGTTCATACGGCCCTTGATCATATGATTTCTCCTGCATGTATAATGACTGCAAGTCAAAGGGTATTAAATGCAGAATGGTGACATGCAACAGGTGCCCTTGAGTTTGGAATACCCCAAAGAGTATGAACATCCTTAAGATTGGAATACTACTTATCCCACCCTTGATATTTGATCTGCTGTTGGATCAAATAGCAAGGGTGGTACCTTTTCCTTACCCCCTTTACGTGTTCATACCGCCCTTGATCATATAATCTCTCGTGCATTTATAATGGCTGCAAGTCAAAGGGTATTAAATGCAGAATGGGCGCCCTTTCAGCCCATTTTTTGTAAGGTCGCCCTTGATTTTAGCATACCCCAAAAAGTAAAGAAAAATTGCAAATGGGAGACACAAAAAATACAAGAATTGTGAACGGGGGACACAATTTTGAAAAATTGTTAAAGAGGGCTGATAACCCCCTTTTGAGAGTTTGATAACCCTATTTAGAGGGTTGATAACCCCCTTTTAGAGGGTTGATAATTCCCATTTCGTCCCTCTATAACAATTTTACAAAAGTGTGTCCCCCGTTCACAAATCTTGTATTTTTGTGTCCCCCATTGGCAATTTTTCCAAAGTAATACCTTTCCAAAGATGGGCTTGTCCTTTCCAAAAATTTCAACGGTGTCCCCTCAAGTGCATTAGGATTTTGGACAGTCCTCTCTAAACTTGCAACTGACCTTAGTATTTAATGTAAAACCCTAAAAAATGTATGGTTATTAAAACTAAGTCGGTGTTTAGGGAAAAAATAAAGTGAATCCCTTAAAAAGTTAATTTTCTTAAAAATAAGGGAATTGCTAGTGTCCATCGCAAAAGGCATTTCGCAGCTGGTCTATCGCATGTCAGACCAGCCACCTCGTGAATGAAGACAACAACAGCTGGTCTATCGCATGTCAGACTAGCTTTTGTCTCCATTCACAAGGTGGCTAGTCTTAGATGCAACAGACCAGCAGCGAAAAGCCTTTTGTGATGGACCCAGCAAATCTCTAAAAATAAATAAAACGGAAAATTCATTATTATATTCCCACCTCAAGTCTCACCTTGGCTAATTTTCAATCGTCTGCGTTAAGCAACAGCAAAAAAATAATTTTATCCTTGAATGCGAAGCACAACATAAGCTTTCAAAGTAGTTAGATTAGGTTGATCAAGTGACATCTACCCTAATCAGCTGTTGCAATTATGAGCCATAGATCCTCCTTTTATCAATGGTTATGATTTTTTAATGTGAAATTGTTAGTCTATATGCCCTAAACTCAAACTTACGTCACATTAGATACATATATCCGTACCTTGAATGGTCATCCGTGAAAGTCACAAAGTAGACAAACCCTCCTCTTGCAGGATGAGAAAGAGGTCCACAAACATCCGTATGTATTAACTCCAACACACTTTCGCTTCTTCCACTCTTGCCTTTAAAAGGAATTTTGGTCATTTTGCCCTGTAGACATGATTCACAAGTTGGAAAGGGTTCCACTTGAATAGAATCCAATGGACCATCTTTCACTAACCTCGTGATCCGCTCTACGCCAGTATGACCTAATCGAAGATGCCAAAGTTGAGTTGGAATTACCATGTCCCTTGCCCTTTTGAGGTTCGGATCATCAACGCTTAGAACACTCTCAATGTTACTCACATTCTTTTTGGCGTTAATTAGATATACAAACCATCTTATAATGCACCTTCCACAATAATAGAAATTTTCTTTTTAATAAAAACTGAAGTTTTATTAAAATCTACTAAATATCCATCTGAAATAAGTTTAGAAACAGAAATCAAATTCCTTCTTATAGAAGGCACAGAAAGACAATCGTTTAATAATAAGTATCCCCTAGAAAATGCCAAATAGTAATCACCCACAGCCTGAAATGCAACAATTGCATTAGTTCCAACCTGTAGGTTGAGTTCACCATCAGTCAGCCTTCTGCTTATCCTTAGCCCCTGCAAAACATTGCAGAAGTGTGAGGTCGCACCAATATCTACACACCAGGAAAAAGCAGGACCAATCATATTGGTTTCAGCAACAAAAACTTGCGACATACCTTGAGAAGGCTTGTCGCCCTACTTACTAGCTAAGTAGCTCCTGCAGTTCCGCTTCCAATGTCCAGGGTTGTCACATTGAAAGCATGCATCGTTGCTTTTGGTTGACTTTTTCTTGAAAGTTTTCTTATTCTTAACTACTGGAGCCTTTTTCCCTTCTTTTTCCCTTACCTTTCAGTTTGGAGACTGAAGGTACATTATCCTCAGCTAAGAAGGCATTCTTCTTATTTACCTTCTTCAGATCTTCAGTTGACTAGAGTTGGTTTAATAGCTCAGTCAATGTCATTGTTAACTTGTTCATATGATTGGTCATCACAAACTCGTTGAATAACCCTGGTAGGGAAGCAAGAACAATGTCTATCTGCGTTTCTGCATCCATGATGGCCTCCAAGATGTCGAGTTCATTAAGGAAACCCACCATCTTTAACATATGGTCCCTGACCGGGGACCATAGGTTTTAATTTTAGAACAAGTGGTATCAAAGCAACTAGGGGAGTAGATCAAGTAGCGTGATTCTTTGATTCCTTCTTCACAGAGGTATTTATTTATGTTTGATTAACATAATTAACGAATCTAGACTCTAGGATCTTGGGCAAAAGCAAGATCGAAAAGAAAATTTTAAAGTTCTATGCAATTTTTGTTCCGCTGCGCATAGCAATCTTGCCGGAAGGGGATAACCTTCCTTCAAGTGGTATCAAAGCAACTAGGGCTCAAATTAGGGAATTAAATTAACCAAAGATAGATCATGCGGTATATCCGCTATGAGTCCCGGAATAACCTGTGGACAAGGATTTGATAAGGTTATTCTGTCAGACAAGAAACTCTCATATACGTCCTTAGACCTGAGGGATTGTTTTGGTCTGTGGGCAAGTCTTATGGCCTTGGTCTAACTAATTGTAGTCCAAATAGGATTATAGGAGGGTAGTTCTGGGTTATCGGGCAAACCCATGGGATCAATAGTGATGCCCAACAATGAATCCTCCATATTTCTATTTGAGAGATTGCATTTATAGTTTGGATATCAACTAAGTCCATTGGTAAAAGGCTGGCCAGGCGATTTAATAAAAGTATCTATCAAAAGGTTTTGAAAAACTTTGTTTCTTTTGAAAGATTTTGCAAATGCATTTGCGGACTTTAAACTGATAGATTGAAAGGTATAGCTCCAGGGGGTAAGTTGTTTCCACCCCAAAGGACCCAACTTGGTAAATGACGGATTGGGGGAAGGACATGCACTTAGAAGTGCTTAGGGTATTTAGATCTGATTGTATTTTTCAGGATAACTAGTGGGACACCCGTACGATGCACGGGGGTAAGAAAAAAAGTTTGATATAAGCTTATTATTCAAAAAGATAATAGGATAGTAATACATGAAAAATAAATAGAGAGAGATGGTCATGATACAAAACCGCAAATTAATAAATAAATGATCAAGCAACAAAGCTATAAAAAACGTTCATCTAACATCCATCATAAAGCAAAATTGAATAAGAAAAGCAGACTTCATCTCCATGAGAAGCAATGGCAAAGATCAAGAATCATTGAGGTTGATCAACTAAGTTGCTACTTACAGGCCCAAAACAGACAATCCTATCCAACATGGTATTTAAGAATATAGAGAAGGGAATTTTACATATGAAACCTACTATATAAGATGTATTCTAGTTAATCACTGAGAATTATGATTTAGTAAAAAAGTATATCTTTTTGAAAACTATTTCTAATAAGTCCCTGGATGCTTATGTTAACATATGGTAGAATTGAGTAAATATAAAAAAAGAGCACTTTTGTAAAAAAATAAATAAAATCATATTTGACCACAGTAAATTGTTACCACAGTCAATGTGAAATAATGTACAATACAATATAAGTCCAAAGGTTGAAAGCATGCTCCACTTGCCATTTCATCAAATAGTAAATAGTATTAGCTCCTATTACTACTATTTAAAAAAAATCCTAAGCTCCTATTACTAAGAAGTAATCTACGACTTAAGCATTAAAGCAGTGCTAATATTAACTTAAACCACCGGTGTTGGTTTCCTAATTTATGATTCTTAATCAAACATAATATGTGGAAGTCCTACTTATCAAGTGAAAATGAATTCAAAGTATCTATATTTGTCATATTTGTTTGTGATTGCTACATATATGATCCTTTTACCATTTTGCTCTCAGAGGCCAGTCCCTCCCTTACAACTTCTACACATAGCTCAGGCATTTTTGGTCAATCAATGAACTTTGCAACTGCTTACTTA
This sequence comes from Tasmannia lanceolata, assembly GCF_043159265.1. NCBI lineage: Eukaryota > Viridiplantae > Streptophyta > Magnoliopsida > Canellales > Winteraceae > Tasmannia > Tasmannia lanceolata. The sequence continues at coordinate 38,978,719 of NW_027518683.1, read as the reverse complement.
TTGTATGGTAAAACATCAAAGACCACTTGTTAAGTGGGAATTTGTTGATTTTTAACTAGATAAGTTTTTGCCCAAAAATTGACATGTCTCCAGAGACAATCCAAGCTTCAATTCACATTTTTACAATTACCACAAGCACAAAAAACCAAAAAAAAACCCACAGGTGTTCCCCCCATAACTTTTGGAAAAAATCTCACTACTACTTGCTTCTTATAGGTTTCCTCCTTTGTAGGTAAATTGGGATTAAACATGCCACATGAATGCTCTGAACCTTTTTCTAAACATTAGGTAATGATGCTTGAAATCCAGTATCTTACCGTTTAACATCAAGGCAAATCAGTCAAAGACTGCTTACTGTTCATACATACCGGTGCAGCATAGCGTGATGTTCCCACAACCCTTGTAGAAAAACGTGTTTTGTCACCTTGTGGGCCAGCTTTTGCCATTCCACCATCCGAAAGCTTTGAATTATATTCTTATAGAAGGAACCTTCAATAAAAACAGAAAAGAATGAATCCCTAATGATTCTTGGGGCCACTTGCCAAATGCGATCATAGTTATACTACATTGCGTGAGATCATAGTGGGGCCCATGTTGGGCATTGCAAGAATGACCATTGGATCCTTAAGACGATCCCACTCACTATATCCTTAAAAGATTATTGAACAATCTGGGTTCCGGACTTTATTGCGCATGAGGAATGGATTGGATCCTTGTATTTGATATAAGGAAGAGACGCATCATACATAGGGTGTGCAAACATACTTTTTAGAAGATGAGACACGCCATAGTACAGTGGTGCTATGTTTAATTAGCATGTGCACTTTAAATACTTAAACCTATTGGTAGGAACTTAAGTGATTTAACTGTGCATGTGCTTAATTAAAGCTTGAATCATGTTGGTTGGGATTTAAGTGAAATCCTATTGGCTATTAGAATGGTGGAATCCTCTTGGTTGGATTTTCAAGAAGGAAAGGAGAGATAGAGAAGGCTAAGGAGACCCACTTGAGTTGGGAAGCTTCTACACACTTCCCACCATGTAATATATGTTTTTACCCATGATTATTTTAAGAAAAGAAAAATGGTGGAAGGCTAAAATATAATTTCACAATACTTTCCAAATTAAGAGGGATTCCTAGTGGCAAACAAGTTCCCATGTGAGCTCAATAAAAGGGGACTTGGGGATGAATGAATTTTGCACTTTAATTATTTTTTTCACCCTAGAGAATTCGTCTAGTCCTTCCCTCTCACTTCTCTCTCTATTTCGAGTTTTTTGAGTTCTAGTTAGGTTTTAGTTCTAGTTCCACTTTGGTTCTAAATCTAGTTCTAGTTAGAACTTATTATTGAGTTCTTGAACGCCTAGTAGCTGCTGTGATTTCAAGTTGGGTTTGGAACCCATTGACCTCTTGTTCAAGCTCTTTCATCCTTGTAAGCTTTAGAAGCCACAACTTCGTCTTTCAGAGGAGTTTGGGTTTGAGAAATGCCAAGCACACCTAGCGGGGTGTAGATCAAGTAGCATTCTCCGAGATAGGATGATCAAATTGTAAGTTTTCTTGTTGCTAATGTGATTTAATTCATCACAAATATGAATATAGCAACTAGGATCATGGTTGAGTTGGTGGAAATCGAAAATTTTTCTTTTTCATGCATATTAGCTTCCTATTAGATTGGTTGTAAAATCCCGAGCAAAATCGGTACACGCAGCGTAAAAATAAACCGTGTAGAACAAAAATTTTGCTCTAATCCAGGATTCTTATGGAGTAATTGATTTTATTGTGTTTTAATAAACACAAATATAAATACCTTTATGTAGAAAAGAACTCGTTCTCTTGATCTACTCCTTGAAAATTCGCCTGCTATCTAATCGACGCGAAACCGTAAGTTGAATCGATGGATTCCTTTTGTTGTGCAAAGAATTTTGTGTACAACTCTTTGTTCACTTTATCATCTGATCTAAATCAGATTATAATATGGGAATATGTATTTAGTGTTAGATTTGTTGTAAAACCCTAAGCAAAATCGCTACACGTTGCGGAAGAATAAACCGTGTAGAATAAGAATTTTGCAACCAAGGATTCCTAGAGACTAATTGATTTTAATGTGATTTAATAAACATAAATATAAATACCTTATTTTGTTGATGAGAAGAAAAACGTTTCCGTGATCTACTCCTCGAAAATTCGCCAACGATCTAATCGATGCGAAACCGCAAGTTGAACCGATGGATTCCTTTCGTTGTACAAATGATCTTGTAAACAACTCTTTGTTTACTTTATAATCTGATCTAAATCAAATTATAATATGGGAATATGCATTTAGATCAATGGAGCTTGATTGGATGTTTGTCTTCTTGTTATAAAAGAGAAAAATAGTTGATGGAATTGAAGAAGAAGAAGAAGAAGAGAAAGACTTTGGAGTGTCTCTACCAATTTCCAGCACATAGAATTATGGAAGAGCTCTTGCAAACTCTATTCCTTTGTCTTGTATTTATAGAGTTCTCAATTTTCATATGCACAATCCAAAGTTTCTAGAGAAATCTCAAAAATAATGGAAACTAGCCATAATTGGAAGCTCCAATTTGGAAACAAGCTAGTTTGCTTTTTCAAAATAGAAACCAAACAATGTGGGAAATGCTTTTAGAAACTCTTGGACTTTTAAAAATTCCTAAATTAAGGTTTTTTTTAAGTAAAAAATGTGGTTACTTTATTGGATAAAAACAATTCCTAAAATATCTCCTACACTATTTCCTTTTTCTACATTCCCGCTATAATCCAGTAGGTAAACTTTTGACCTCATTTTTTGATAAGTAAATGGTCGAATTAGAAAACATCATAAACTAGAAAGTTGTATATCTTTCAGAGTCCTTCGAAGCAAGTACTTACACATCAATTTTGGCAAAGAGATGAGTAAGTTATGATTGTTTTAGTAAACCCAGTTTATAAGCTAAACTTATAGTTGTTTATTTAATTTTTTAATTAAATAAACATATTTCCTCCCATCTAATGGAATAAAAGCTCAATACATATTTTTCTATAATTCCCAAAATAACCTTTATGGTTAATACTTAACCATTTTGGTATTCCCAATGTATCCCATAGTGCATATACACTATATACATTGTGTATATCCTTTCAATGCATCCAATGCCACGAAACTAGTTTATATATGCAACCAAATAAATGAGGGACCTCTATCTGATAGATTATAATAGGTCAATCGAGTAGTGAGTGGGATCGTAGCAGGGATTTAACGGTAGATCCTGCAGAACTCATAAATGGGCCCCACTGCGATTCCATGTCGGGTGTCACTATTGAGTATTGACCTCGAAGGTTTGTCCAACACTCCAGTACTACCCTTTGCTGACTTCAAGAGAATCACTGTCAGATAGACCAAGAATGAGAGACTCGCCAATAGACAAATATGACCCCTCAGGTCGAAGGACATGTAAAGGGTCATGTCTGGTAGAATAGCTCAATTGTCTCTTATCCACAAGTTATTCTATTGTGATCATGTTCAGTACGCAATCTCATTGTCATACCCATTCTATCTTGCTTAGGGTCCACTACCTGAGTGATTGAGATAAGTCACTCCACATCTTGTGCATGTTGGCAAGATAAATGCTTGTTGTATACAGAAAGAGGTGTCCAACCTCAACCCAAACTATGAACAATTAAGGTCTGCAAAGAACCAGAATTCCATATCTCCTTGGTCCCTAGGATCTGTTAATCCATGAGCATGGGTTTCCTACTTTGCTACCTAAGGACAAATACGTGTCAATGATAAGTAAATATCACACATATTTAACTTTTAGTACCCATTAATTGTCATGAAAAGAAATTTCTATTGATTAACATGCGAAATATACTGAGTTTTAGGGCATCAACTCTAACATTTAGATCAATGGAGTTTGATTGGATGTTTGTCTTTGTTCTAGAAAAGACAAAACTAGTTGATGGAATTGAAGGAGAAGAAGAGAAAGAATTTGGGCTGTCTTTACTAATGTCCAGCATATGGAATTATGGATGAGCTCTTGAAAACTCCAGCAATATGTCTTGTATTTATAAAGTTTTCAATTTCCATATGCACAATCCAAAGTTTCTAGAGAAATCTCAAAAACTATTGAAACTAACCACAATTGGAAGCTCCAATTGCAAAGCAAGCAACACCATAATGGGAAACCCACATGGGACGTCCCCCAAGGGATTGCTTGCGGCCAAGCAACCCTTGGTTGCCCCATGTGGTTCCTATGTTTCTAATTTTGTTTGTTCTTTCTTTCTCTCTCTCTCTCTCTCTTACTAATTTCATCACATGTGTTGCTTTAATTTGAAAAAAAAATCAAGCAATAATATTCTACATATTATTCGAATTCCAAATTGATAAATGGCACACCACATGAGGCGTGTGGCAATGGGTCCCACTTAAATTCGTCCCTTGTGGGTCTACTTATCCAATTCAACTTTTCATTGCATTTCACATTTAATTCCCAATTAAATTAATACAATCCTATCCTATCCAATAGGATTAAAGCTCCAATATAATTTATGATATTCCCAAAATACCCATATGGTTAATATTTAACCATTTTGGTATTCCCAATGTATCTCATTGTGCATGCATATACATTATATACATTGTGTATATCCTTTCAATGCATCCAATGCCACGAAACTAGTTCGTGTGAGCAACCAAATAAATGTGGAACCTCTATCCAATAGATTGTAATAGGTCAATCGAGTAGTGAGTGGGATCGTAGCAAGGATTTAACGGTATGTCCTGCAAAACCCACAAGTGGGCCCCACTGCGATTATTGCTCCGTAGCTAATGCTACAATCGCATTAAGTCAGTGGCCTCCATCGAGACTTAACCCTGAAGATAACCGTTAAATCATCTTACCCCTAATCACATCAAATGTGCAAGTCTTTTCTCCAAGTCCATATCTACCGAGTTGAGTCCTACGGGGGTGGACATCAACTACCCCCTGGCTCACTCATGGTATACCTTTCAGTCAAGCAATGTTGGCCTGCAAATGCATTTGCTAAAACAATTTCAAAACTTATTTTGTGAAATTCTTTTGATAAACACTTTATCAAATCCACCTGTCCAGGTATTTTTCTAGGCTTACTGCTCTAACCAAAACCGTAGATGTTATCCTATAAAATAGGTGGAGAATTCCATGTTGGGTATCACTATTGACCTCGAAGGTTTGTCCAACACCTTAGTACTACCCAACTCTAAGAGAATCACGGTTAGATAGACCAAGAATGAGAGACTCGCCAACAGACCAATATGACCTCTCTAGTCAAAGGACATTTAAAGGGTCCTGTCTGGTAGAATAACTCAACTATCTCCTGTCCATAAGTTATTCTAATGTGATTATGTCCAGTACGGAATCTCATTGTCGTACCCATTCTATCTTGCTTGGGGCCCACTACCGAAGTGATTGAGATAAGTCACTCCACATCTTGTGCATGTAGGCAAGATAGATGCTAGTTGTGTACAGGAGGAGGTGTCCAACCTCAACCCTAACTAGGAACTACTAAGGTCTGCAAAGAACTGGAATCCCATATCTCCTTGCACCCTAGGATCTGTGAATCCATGAGCATGGGTTTCCTACTTTGCTACCTAAGGACAAATACATGTCAATAACAAGTAACATATCACACATATTTAACTTTTAGTACCCATTAATTGTCATGAAAATAAACTTTTATTAATTAGCATGCAAAATATACTGGGTTTTAGGGCACCAACTCTAACACTTACGCCGCGCATAGAGATTTCACCACCAAGGTGAAGATCAAACCAGTACAATGACCTGAGGTGGCTTTGCGCCTCACCACTTGCCGACGGAGATGGCTCTGTGTCCCCAACACTTCCCTATAGAGATGGCTCTGCATCTCCAAGCACTTGCAAAAAGAAGAATGATGAAAGTAAGAGAGAGCCTTCTCAAAGGAAAATACGGCTCACAAAGAATGAGCTAAAGATGTACAACGGTGTTTCTCACTTAATATTAAGTTCAAATAAGGCTTAAGAATGTTTGTTAATAGTTTAGAGGGCTTAGAGCCCTTTATATATAGAGAAGGGACCAAAACTGGCTGTTTTAAAGGGTTAAAGGGCAGAACGGAGGAATGCCCGGATGTCTGCCCATCTAGCCATTAGACTATGGGTAAAGCACCTAAATTGACAGCCGGACGTCCGCAATATGCCAGACGTATGCAAGCACCTGTGGCCCCTTTTTTTGTTTTGTACTCGGATATCAGTTGGGCGTCCGCAATTTGCCGGATGGCCTCATACACTTTTGATCGAATTCCCAGTTTTGCATAGCAAAACCAAAAATTCATTTTCCCTCGTTTCTTATTGGATTTTGACGATCTTGTGCTCTATAGAGAGCTAAGAGAGTTTACTATCTGTTAAAAATAGTTTTAAAATCATTTGAAAATTCCTTAGAGATATTATCCATAAGGTAAAGGCCATTGGACAACCAAGCAAGTGTAAATTATGTTCTTTTTCATTTTAAGCACTCTTTGGCACTTGGTCTTTGGTTTACTTGTTTTCCCTTGTTAATTTAACTTTCTTAGGTACTTTTTAACCACCTTTGATGCCTCTAATGAAATCTAAGATGGGCATTAGACTTTTACATTCTAATTTAAATCTAAGGCTTGACTCATAATCTTCTTCTTCACATTGCATCTTGAAGCCTCTTTCTCCTTCATGGATTTTCACTTGACTTGAGCTTCAATCTAACTCCTAGCCATTATCCAAGTTTCCCTGACTTTGAACCTAGATGAATTTTCAACTTACACAACAAACATAATTAGTACATAAAATCACTTATGTTTGGAATCATCAAAACAAGATAGAAGATTGTCAAGGATTGAACAATTGTGCTTACACAAGTACATCTACCCTAATCAGCTGTAGCAATTACTAGCCATGGATTCTCCTCTTATCAATGGTTATGATTTTTTATTGTGAAATGACCAGTTTACGCACGTGGTTAATCAATCCCTGAGGACGAGAGATTTCCAAAATTATTTGCATACCTTGATCGTGTAAGAAGCCGAACAACTGATGCAATCGCCACCGATTAGTGAGCTGAAACTTTTCCTCCTGAATTACTTTTCCTTGTGAATTATCTATCTTGACTATGTAATGGGCCAATTGGGGGCTAACACTTTGGATTTACTAAAGTTGCACTCCATAATTCTTGCAATAGTATGTATAGACATTCTCATCTCATGTTAAAGGACTTTAGACCCAATCGTGTTTTGTTGCACAAAAGCCAGGATGGCATAGGAATTTTCTTGGCATTTGGGTGCCATGTCAGCTAAGCTCCTTCTTTGTCTGCTAATATGTCTCACATTATCCCAGAACCACAAAAAAAGGTTGAATTTTGGGAATGATGCTCTTTCTCTTTCTATTGATAATGACACACCCTACCACTTATATTAGTGTCCAAAGGAATGATAGACTGAAGGGCGCCCTCTTCGACAACAATGTGCATTGGTGCAAGGACCAATGGGGACGCCCATGTAATTGGCTTTTGCAAGGGCGCCCTTCACTCCTTCAGTCTATCATTCCTCTAGTGTCTAAGATACTAAGACCGATTTTATTTGAAATTTTATCATTGAATAATGACTAAGTGTATTAATGCCAAGTACCAATGGGGGTGCCCATGTTTGGCTTTTGCTAGGGCGCTCCAGTCTATCATTACTCTACTGTCTAAAAGACTTGAGAACCTATTTGAAATTTCCTCATTGATTAATGACTAAAATATAAGATAACAAGATAACATTAAATTAAAAATGATAGGGGCGTTGCGAGAATCGAACTCGCGACCTCTTGCACCCAAAGCAAGAATCATACCACTAGACCAAACGCCCTTTATATGGCACATATGTCCATAAATAATATGTGAACTAAAACAACTAGAATCGTGAAATAAAGGGAAACGACAACTAGAATCGTGCTAAAACAACTAGAATCGTGAAATAAAGGGAAACGATATCAGCACGCCCACTTTTTGTTATGTGTGTGGTTCCAGCTTGTCTTTTCTTTTTTACTGGCTTGTGAGAGTTTCTACGGAACTGTAATAACTTTTGGACAACTTCAAATACTAAAAGACAAGATATGTTAGCGAATATATCAAAACATGGTTGTGCTGATATCTGATATTTGCACTTCATTGTTTTGATACCGAGAATCATAATATCTTTTGATGGCTCATTAAATAATAGAGGACCAGGTGCGTTTGTCTCATTAGCCAAAATAAAATATATAAATAAAAATAAGAAAAGATGCAAGAAGGTAGCATATACTTTTATTCTAGATCATAATAATTACGAAATATAAACAGGTAAATTAAAACATAAATAATAAAGGCAAAAAAAATTGCATGGACAGAACATAAGAGAGTTTTACAGTTTAAACAGGGAATCAATATCTGCACTCACTCATTTAGTTGTCTGTTGACAGTTTTTGAGAATTGTAGTTGATTGTTATTGCTGCTGGAATCTGGATTGAGGGTCAGACGGCTCCCGGGGCGAAGATCCGCAACCTACATGCAAGAAATCATCAGAAAACCATTCATACGAGGGCTGAGCACTCAGAGAGCTTGGCAAGCAAAGGAATGGTTTCACAATCTGTACTTTTGAGCATTTGTTCCCCCTTTTATAGAGTGAGAGTCTTGGGTGAGGTGGGAAAGTTTCCTCTTGGGATTCTTTCTTGATTGGGAGACTTTTCTGAAAATTCGGTTTCCAAGATCATCCTGTGGCGGCTGTGATTTGAAGATCCAGCTTTAGGATTTAGAGTTATATGGTTTCCACATGAACAACGAAATCAACCATCTACCCCTGGTGCGTTTGGGTCCGTGCATGCCCCGTGTTTGTCTCCAATTGGGCGCTGGTTTTCACCCCCATCAACTGTGAAAGTATAAAATAAAGAGAACACCATTAATAAACAAAGAGAGTTCGATATCATTTTCACCTTTTAAGAATATATACATGCTACAGGATTGGAACTTCAACCTTAGGGCAAATGTGGTATGTGTAGTCTCATATATTTAGTGAAAAATGGCCTTATTTGTGATTAAAATGAGTCATCCGGGCTGAAACTGGCCGAGTTGCAAGGTTTAAGGCCGGGTCAAAATCAGCCAAACAAATAAAATTCATCTGGATTATCCAAGGTGAGGCCCACTAGATAAACGATCCCAATTGCAAGCTGAACTTTTTTTATGGGCAAAATAAACAAACATACTCAATCATTGCCAAATGGAAGCTCCAAATTTCAAAACTCTTTTTTTTTTGGATGACATAGGGTATCCCCACCCCTTTTTTTAAGGCCGGAACTGCTAAACCACGTGCATCGGCTAAGCCCGGGGGATTTGAACTCTCGTCAATCGGGAGCATACCCATGACTTTAAGCCAAAGAGCCACACCTGGTTGTAGGGGTGCAACTCGGGTCGGGTTGGGTCGGGTTGAGGCCAACCCTAATCCAACCTGAGATAGCATTCTCTCAACCCTAACTCAATCCAACCCGAGCTTTGGGTTGAGGATGGTCAACCCTAACCCAACCCGCCTCCAAATCGGGTTGGGTTGGGTCGGGTTGGGTTCGGGTTGAGTTAGGTTCATCTCGGGCCAAATAGAAAAATACAAGGAGAAAAAAAGCATAATCCTAGAGGGAGGTCGGGTTTGGGTCGGGTCGGGTTGCCAAGGCCTCAACCCTAACCCAACCCGAAATTAAATCGGGTTGGCTTTTCCCAACCCAACCTGAGAAAATGCCAACCCAGCCCGAGCCAAAATCAGGTTGAACCCATCGGGTTCGGGTTGAGCACGACCCAAGTTGCACCCCTACCCAGTCGGGTTTTTCAAAACTCTTGCTCTGTATGACACAATATGTGAGTGACACAGTTGGCGCATATCCATACTCACATAGCCGTCCGATCAACAAATCCAATTCAGCATAGATCCGATCACATTGAGGGTGGGTCCGATTGCCTAACAAAAAAATGGGCACCCATGTTTAGCTCGATCCAACTACATCCAGGAGACTTCCTCACATTGCGCCACATCATCATTCGCCTAACCACCGATACATCTTCAAACCGCCCAACGACTCCAGAGACATTAGAGAGCAACACATAGGACCCACAATGCTCCGAGTCATGCACAAAGAGCTGGCACGCCGCAACCTCAGCTCAATCCAAGCCCCGTGGAGCTGACAGGTGGCTAGGAAGCCCTCCAAACCACAGGGTTGGGCTCAATTGGCACGTTGAGTGCCAATTGATAGGCCTCTTTGAGCCACCCTGCTCGGCCGAACATGTCGACCCCACAAGCGTAGTGCTCGACTGGGGGACCAGCCCGTGGGACCATTCCATGGATCCGAGAATCTCGGATGCAAGCCCACGACGCCTGCGTGGCTACTGGCTACACACAGGTAAAACCTCGACAAAGGTGACCTCGTTGGGCTTCACATGTGTGGTGCCACACATGTGATAGAACAAATCCAATGCCTCATCTCCATGCCCATGTAGGCCATACCCATGATCATGATGTTCCAAGATGCAACATCCCCCTTATGTAAAATGTGTCCCCCTCTTTAAGGGAGGGGCATTTTTGTCTTATGAGTGGTTTACTTGATTAGGGCTTCTTAAAGAAAGCCTGCAAATATAACTTTTGGAGTTTTGAGGAGTTTAATCAAACCCTAAATATGTTTTGCTCAGCCCCAAGTGGAGATTTGCATGAGAAAGGAAGAGAAGATCGCGACTTGGAATTGGAAAACATAGATCAAGGTAAGAACTATTTTCTTGAATGATTTTATGATCACAGAAACCCTAAAACAAGGATTAGTGTAATCAAAGAATGAGATTTAATGATCGATATGTGTTTGAGTAAAATTTCTCTGATTGATCTTAGATTCTTTAGGGTTGTATTGTTCTCTGATCCCCAGCGCACAGAAAATTAGATTGTTGTGGCTTTAGAAATTAAGATTTTAGGGGTTTTGACCTAAAAGTTTAGGTTATTTTACAATAAATACTTATTTAGTTTCGGAGCATTAATTGAGTTTGATGGATTCCCCTCAATACAAGGAGTCCATCGAATCCCACCACGCGCGATTTGGAGTTCAAACGAAAAAGTTACGAATTTCTGAAGTTTTGTAGAAATCAGGTAAAAATCTGGAACTCAAGGCCTCGGGTGAGAAACCTAGCCCCGTGACTTCGGATGTCCAATGAGAGTCTTCGGGTGCCTGAAGGATGGTTCGGACGTCTGACTCGGGCGCCCAACTCATGTGACCCGAGAACCCGAGAGTGTGTATTCCCTCCGGAAGTTCTTAGAGACGCGTGAAGTGACTTCCGAAGGAGGTGTACGGACGCCCGAATATCTTGGTCGGTGCCCGAACCCGCCGAATTTTGTGAAGAGTTTTTGAAGATTTTGGAATTTGGATTCTTTGTTTGGCCCACTTCTTGAGGCCCTTAATTGATGAATAAGTACTGCTTCTGTTAGGTATTTGACTCTTAAGGCGAATCATGAAAGATCTTTTCGGCATAGAGATACGTAATTTTGTACTACTTTAGTGATACGATTTGTCATTCAATGATGTGCCTTTCTATTGTAACTCCCAAACCTCCTTGGATTTATGAAACCTTTGATGACCTTAGATTTTGACTTGGGTCTTGCATGCTTATTTCTCTATTGATTGGAATCTATTGAACCTTATATTCATTGACAATTTATAATACTTGTATTGGATATGTGCCCTTGTGGAACCTTTGTGATTCTTTTAGACATATGAACATTTTTTTAACCACTGTGTACCCAACTATACTAAAAATCTTTGTGGCATCCATGTGCATCACTATCTTTGGACCTTTGAAAATCTTTTGGACATTGTGAACATATGTGGACACCTTTTGTGGAGGCTTAGGTATTCTGTAAACTATAAGGGCCCACACTAATGAGGACATTACATTGGCTTTTGGGTTCCGTCAGTGGTCGATACATTGCACATGTTGACAAGTATGTGAACTTAGAAACTAGTTTCGACCTGTGGGCAGTCGGGTAAAATAACTTGCTTTTTGGATTAAGCCAATTGCCTTGGGGTGGTATCGTACCTATTTAATTGCTTTCAGTGATCTCTTAGAACTTTGTGACTTCCTCCTATTGTGACCCTCTTTGTTGTGACACTTTGAGATACGGCCTTGTGGACTTTGCTTCTCAGTTATTGTACTTGTACTAGCCATTTCATGTGTAGCATTTTACCATCTTCGTTTACATATTGATTCCCTCTCTGTAGTATGCTTTGACCCCACTTTTGTAGTGCATTATTATGTATTGGGCTTTTCAGATTTTGACCCTCGTGGTACGAACAAGGGAGCGGAGGTGTGACTCTTTGATTATCAGCTTTAGTTGATTATTCTAGTTTTTTTATTAGACAGTGAGTATTGTTTAGGCACTATTGAGACTATGTTATTTTATTAATTATTGGTTTATTGGGGAGAGTGAGATCAAGAGTTAAACATTTGATTATTTGGATTATTTATGCACTTCTTGACCTTTGTGGATGTTATGATATAGATGGTTTTGTTATCGCTATGTTAGCCTTGTATATTTGTAAGGTTCTCCTAGCAGGTGTACGGCGGTGTCGCGTCCTTATTCCTTGTGTGTGTTGCTTGGGGGTGTGACAAAAACCAAGCAAGCTTCAATCAAACCCCCACATTTTGCACACATGTCAATGATTGCATTCTCCACAAACACATCATTTCTCCTCAATCCATTAACAAACATGTACCGACGAATCTCTCTACCATGTATCAATGCAGCCATATTTGAACACGCTGGAAGAACAGTTGAAATCGTGATAAAATCCGGCGAAAATCTGGCACTCCGCATCCTATCAAACAGTCTCAGAGTCCCGTCATGATCGCTAGACTGTTCATGAATTCAAAGAATTGAATCCCAAGAAAAAATATCCCTCTCAGGCATAATTTGAGGATTTCTCTCGCATCTTCAATGGTATCGCATTGCCCATACATGTCGATCAAAGAATTTGAGACCATGACATCTAATTCATAGCCAATTTTCACTACAAACCCATGAGTTATTCTCCCATTCCTCAATTCCCCTCATATGGAAAAGATCGACACGAATCTAGTAACTATAAATTTACTGGTAACGCCATCTAATGCCATACTGTTAGAAATGTTTTCACCCCTAAGCGAAATTGCTATGCGCGGCAGAACTATAAATCGCATTATACAAAAAATTTCTTGTCGATTTCGCTCGTTAACCCAGGATCCTAAGGTCTAGAGATCTGATGGTGATTTAAATAAAATAAAAATATAAAATTACCTTTTATGTTTGTCCGCAATAACAGCCTCTGCTTGATGTACTCCACGAACGCCCACGAACAATCCGATCGTCGTGGACCCGCAAGTTGAACCGATAGATTCCTTCAAATTGCGCGAAGGGAAGTTGAACAACCTTTATTTTGAGATGTACTTATCAAGATCAGTACCACGGATGGGAATTTTAATTTTCTTTGATGGAGCTTTAGGTTTTCTCAAAACAATTTGAAGTAGAATTCAAAAACTAGACGAAAGACAGAGAAAAGTTGAGAGGAGAAGAGAGGGATAGTCTTGGATGTTTTTCTAAGGAGGGAGCACGAATTTCCATCCTTGTTAAGCCTCCAAAAACATTCTATGATGGTTTACATAGAGTTGGTTTCTAACTTTTAAAAATTCTTAAAGTTTCTCTAACAATTTGACTCAAATTAGGAAAACTAGTTAACTAGAGCTAGGATATTGGAAACCGACACAAAGTAGGAACCTATAGAGGTTGCTAACTAGCATTGGGTATTTTTCCGACCTTGGAAAAACATGGTTTGCTCCCAAAGGGGCTTTTTGAATGTGGGCCCCACGTTGATGCAGGTGTATTTCCGCTATAAAGCTGGTAACCGATTTTGAAGCCCGTTTTTATACTATTAGATGGAAGTGTCTGAAAATTTCATAAACTGTGAAATTGTAGCCCTTTTAAAGGTGTTTCTTATGAGTATTTGCACACTCAATTTGGCCAAGTGGTTAGTGTGTTTTAGTAGACTGTGTATGTTAGCTCTTTGACTTTTATAATTAAATAAACACTTGTCATTTAATTCTCTAATTAAATAAACTTAATTCCACCCATCCAATGGCATAAAATCTCCATCCATATTTTCTATAATTCTCAAAATACCCCTAAGTTAACAATTAACTACTTTGGTATTCCAAATGTGTCCTATGGTATGTGTACACCAAAGAAACTAAGTAAATCTTTCATCAAATGCGACAAAACTAGTTCGACCGTGCAATCTAGTAAATGCAGTATCCTTTTCCAAAGGATATAAATGGGTCATTCGAGTTGTGAGTGGGATCATTGCAGGGACCCGATGGTCAATCATGTAGAACCCAATAATGGGCCCCACTGCGATCTTGCTCCGTAATTAACAACTACAATCACATTGGATCAAAGGCCTCCATCAAGACGTAACCCTGAAGATGATCATCAATCATCATACCCCTAATCACATCTAATATGTGCAAGCCCTTTCTTCATTCCCACATCTACTGAGTTGAATTCTACAGGGGGTGGACATCTACTACACCTTGGGCCCACTCATGGCTCCAGTCAAGCAGTTAGGGCCCACCAAAAACATACAAGTGCTCTAATAAAACTTTTGATAAAAAAATTACCAAATTCGCTTGGCCAAGCTATTTTATAGGCCTACTGTTCTGACAGAAACTTTAGATGATATCCCCGTAGTTGGGGCGGAGAATTCCATGCCGGGTATCCGTATTAGCCTCGTGGGTTTGTCCAAGACTCCAGTACTAACCTCTGGTAAACCATAGATAGGACCACTGTTAGATAGACCTAGAATCTAGGCAGGGCCCACAAACCAATATGACCGCTCAGGTCTAAGGACATCTAAAGGGTCATGTCTAATAGAATAGCCTTACTAACTCAATGTCTGCAACGAGGAAAACACATTTCCATCATTGAGGGATCATCTCATCTTCTCCATTAATGCCTGCAAAAAAAAGGAATTTCTGCCATTAAGAGTCTCTTCTCACATGTTCCTAGCTCCAACCCGAATGGTCTACAAATGAAATGCTCGTCTTTGGGCGAGATTGCTGCCATCAATGAAGGTGCATCAAATGGGAGAGAGAGAGAGAGAGAGAGAGAGAGAGAGAGAGAGAGAGAGAGAGACTTTGTATTTTCGTAACTCGACATTGTAGACTCCAAGAGATTTTGGCGCTTTCGTCTCCATTTTGACGGATTTTAGGCATGGATTTTGAGCATACACGTTGGATAAAATGGAATCCACGTAGGATGCATGGATTCCCAAAGTGCAACAACATAATGCCCGAAATTTGCTTTCCCTGTGGAAAATAACCCCAAATCCTTTTCCGTTCCACCCAAAGTCACTCGACAGAACACACCATATGGGAACCATGGAATAGAGAAAATTTTCTATTACCAAACTTTAATTCAAAACTAAAGGAATCAAGTCTTGCAACAGAAATTAAATTTCTAGTGATACTCGGAACATAAAGAGTATCTACTAAGTCTAAGCTAAATATCGTATCCAAAATGAGACGAATGTCCCTATTGCGTTCACATCAATCTTTATTACGTTCCCTACTTTAATAGTCTGCTGTCCTTTGCTCAGTTTCCGACTTTGCACGTAGACCTGTATAGAATTTGTAATATGAACATATGCTCAAGTATCAACCCACCAAGTAACTTTAGGCGTGGCAATCAAATTAGATTCAGAATACATAAAACTAAATTATTACCTTTCTTTTCAAGCCATGCTTCGTACGTAGGATTCCACAACACCACATCTCCTTTACACATTTCGTCGAACACCCATCTCGCCTCCCCAATAAAATAATTGATAAAAATTATCAAAGCGCTGGCAACGAAAACAACGTATTCACAACCGATCTTAATAAGATCAGCGTGGATTTTCTTACCTTGTTCCAATTCGGAGCCATCGCATCAAGCTTTAACCACACAAGGGAATTGGAATCTATCTGGGTAAATATTTTCGTGCCGCAGTTTGTGATAAAAACCGATGGCGTCTTTGGAGAGATTGTTTGTGACAAAGCGAGAGATATTTTGTTCCAATTGAAGAGATTCCGATTAGTGGTCTGATTGAAGATCACAAGAGCATCAATCGGGAAATTGCATTTGGAGTACATGTTGATTAAGCTGGTGATGGAAGATGGGGAGTTTAGAAATCCAATGATAAGCATCCATGAATGGATGTCTTTTCCTCTGGAGAGGTTTTTGTGAAGGGCTGAGGACTGCAAAGAAGAAATGCAGCTGTTTAGATCCTTGAGAGAGGGCCACTGATCGGATTTAGAATTTTGGAGAAAAATGTGAGGTTTTCTTCATTAGTATGCAGGAAATTAGGGCTTTTGGGTTCATATGGTAGCTTGGATTTGAAAAGAAACAGAGCGCTGGAAAATGATAACGTTCTTCTTACATTGGTTTTGAAAGATTTCCCCTAAAAAAGAATTCGAATCATGTACTTACTAGTAGGGAAATTATCTCCACACTCCCTTGGTTTGATAATGGCATTCTCTTATTAAATACCTTTGTAATGGGCTGTCGTAGGATATGCAAGTTGTAAGTCGGCCTTTAACTGTTAGCTAGATAAGTGTAAATGAAGAAAGGTGTGACATTGCTGGTTGAACGGTTGCGATTATTTGATTGATGTTTGATGTAGGTGCATCTACGTCGTTCGCACGCCGAACATATGAAATCCATGATCGAGCCATTCCGGACCGTCGGATCATGAAATTGAAGACACATATCGACGATCGAGACCAAGATTATGCAAGATCATGTTCTTTTAAGGACAATCAAGTCAAGATCATCAAGTTTGATGTAGGTGCATCTACACCGTTCGTACGCCGAACACATCAAATCAATGATCAAGCCATTCTGGACCGTCAGTTCATGAAATTGAAGACACGTATCGACGATCAAGACCAAGATTATGCAACATCATATTCTTTCAAGGCCAATCAAGTCAAGATCAACAAGTTATTAGACGAGCTGAAATCAACGGTCCTTGTTTCGGAAGGATTCAAAATTATTTCCTTTAGTTCTTTTGTGTACTTAGAATTTTCCCATTGGGTAGAATTATTCAATGTTTAGTTTTATTCAGACTTTTAATTTGTTTTTAGAGATACATGAGACTTTGCTAACTTTTAGGAAAGTGGTAGAGATTTTAGGTATTTAAGAATGTCAAGGAAACTTTCTATTGAGCTAGACGAATTTAAAGTAGTTTTTTCTTTCCTTATTTTAGCAGGATTCATGGACCAATGAAATCCTTATAAATAGAGTGCTAGTAACATTTTTCAATGGGTTGACTTCTGTAAATAAAAGTTTGAATTTTTATTTGGAACTTTATTCATTTTATCTTCCGTTTTTCTCTTGGAATTGTAGAAGTAAAACATAGAAATAATTTCTTTTCTTCTTCTTTCCCCCATTGAGTTTCAGCTGATTGGTTTCCAACAGCAAATCACCATCAAGCACCCTTCCTGCTTCGTCAAGTTTCCACCACGAGATCCGATGTTCCATCCGACCCTTCACAAACAACCAAGACTATCGCAAGTATTCTCTCTTCCATAGTCAATCCCTCCATCACACCAACAATTACTGTTGCACTTGGAAATCAACACACAACAGCCACTGACTTCACCCTCATCTCGTGGCCATCAATTCTGTTATAATCCTGACTGGGGCCTCCCTAGGTATGAGACTAGGTGGGACCCAATCTGGTATTGGACAGGTTTAAAGGGACTTGCCTAATGCGTTCCATCAGCTCTGGAGCTTTTAGCGTATTGGTAAGGTACGTAACATTTGGTATCAGAGCAACCAACATGTCCCATGTTCGTGTCACGGAAGAGGCGACCTGTATTGGTAAGGTACCTAACATTTGGCATCAGAGCAACCACCATGTCTCGTGTTTGAGCAACGGAAGGGGGGACTTGTCGAAAGGGCTACATGGAAAAGGTCAGGGTGAAAGTCGTCACAAAACGTTGCCTAGGACGGCGGATGTGGAAGAGTGGTGAAATGTTACAATTCTGAGTGGGGGGCCGCCTAGGTATGGATTGGGTGGGACCCAGCCTCATACAGGACATGTTTAAATGGTCTTTCCTAAGGCATTCCATCAGCTCTAGAACTTTGGTGTTTTCGTAAGGTACCTTACATTTGGTATCAGAGCAGCCACCACGTCCCATGTTCGAGTCACAGAAGGGACAACCTGTGGAAAGGACCACCTGGAAAGGGCTACCTGTTAGAAAAAAGAAAGCCAGAGTGAAAGCTGCCAGAGCAAAGTTGTCACTGAGTGGGCTGCTGAGGATGGCGGATTCGGAAGTGTAGTGGTATGTTACGGTCTTGAGTGGGGGCCTGCCTAGTTATGGGAGTGGGTGGGACCCAGCCTGGTATGGGACAGGTTTAAAGGGCTTTCCCTAGCACATTCTATCAGCTCTGGAGCTTTTGGCGTATTGGTAAGGTAACTAACATTTGGTACCTTATCCTTTCACCCAACCAACTATCCATAGTTCCTCTATCAACCTTTCTTGAATCCTTCTTAACTAACATCCTCTTGGTCCCTGTTAAATTAGCACGCTCCTGCCATCTTTCCAACCACCTCTTTAGTTGATCGCCTTACCTAGCCTGAACCTTTGAGGAATACAATACATATCTCTAATGTCCCCTAGTCTGGACTCATCAAGGATATTCTCCTTGTAAAGAGCCTGAATATTATATTTTGGATCGGCGTCCATCCGAGCCCTAGTAGTGACCTCGACGGCCCGGCTCGGAAGGAATGTGGTGGGCGCCTCGGCGGCGTCACTATCTACACTCGCCTCTGCTTGGAAGTACCTATCCGTTGGGGGCGGGGTGGTATTTAAATTCAAAATCACCTCGTCCCCACTATCTACGACCTCTATGCTAACATCAGGACTTGCCATATACGGGCAGGGAATCCTGGTCGGATTAGTTTGGGTCCTCTCCGACGAACTAGACCCCGAACTACTAGAAGATCTGGACTCCCCTGAAGAGGACCTAGAACCGGACCTAGAATCGGACTCAGAACTTGAAGCACTATTGGATATAAAGAACGCTGAAAGGGAAATCAACTAGATACGCGCTAAAACGAAGATTACCGGCCTGACGAGAAAGGCTTTTAAAACTTGCGGACGACCACAACCACGGGCTAGCAGAGCCGAATAGGCAGAAAAGGCAGAGCAAGAAAAAGGCAAGAGTAAAACGTGAAATGTGAAAGGTGAAAACCTCCTTTTATAGCCTTGAAACTGAAGGCGGTTCGCATTCATGAACCAGATGATGCCATGTGTCCCTCATTAATGAAGGGCACACACTTCGAGGCAAGGGCATGAGTAAATGCGCGAATGTATAGACTACGCGCGTACAATGTGAAAAAAAAAATCCAAGAGGTTAAGGGTTGTCCATGAAGTGCTTGAGTACGGGATACCTTCTAAGTGATTGTACCCGTCTAAAAGATCTGCCTGGCCTTGCCGGCCAGAATATGACGAGTTAACATCTGCCCCGCCCAAGCCGGCCAGAATATGATGCGTTCGCTAAACGACAAATATCTGCCCGGCCCAAGGCGGAAAGAATATGACGCGTTCGCTAAACGACAAACATCTGCCCGGCCCAAGCCGAACAGAATATGACGCATTCGCTAAACGACAAAAAATGTGTCCGTCCCAAGTCGGCCAGAATATGGCGCGTTCGCTAAACGACAAACATCTGCCCGGCCCAAGCCGGACAGAATATGACGCATTTGCTAAACGACAAAAATGTGTCCGTCCCAAGCCGGCCAGAATATGACGCGTTCGCTAAACGACAAACATCTGCCCGGCCCAAGCCGGACAGAATATGACGCGTTCACTAAACGACAAAAATGGTTCCGTCCCAAGCCAACTAGAATATGACGCGTTCGCTAAACGACAAACATCTGCCCGGTCCAAGCCGGCTAGAATATGACGCATTCGCTAAACGACAAAAATGTGTCCATCCCAAGCCGGCCAGCATATGACGCATTTGCTAAACCACAAACATCTGCCCGGCCCAAGCCGGACAGAATATGACGCGTCCGCAAAACGACAAAAAACTGCCCGGCCCAAGCCGGACAGAATATGATGCGTCCGCTAAAAGACAAAACTCTGCCCGGCCCAAGCCGGACAGACGGCTTGGCCAGACAGATTTTATAACTTCAACTTCTGGCTGCCCCAGGCCGGACAGACGGCTTGGCTGGACAGATTTTACAATTTCAACTTCTGGCCGTCCTAGGCCGGATAGACGGCTTGGCTGGACAGATTTTACAAACTTCAACTTCTGGCCGCCCTAGGCCGGACAGACGGCTTGGTCAGACAGATTTTACAAACTTCAACTTCTGGCCACCCCAGGCCGGACATACGGGTTGGCCGGATAGATTTTACAATTTCAACTTCTGGCCGTCCCAGGCCGGGCAGACTGCTTGGCCGGACAGATTTTACAATTTCAACTTCTGGCCGGACAGACGGCTTAGCCGGACAGATTTTACCTCGTTTATCCCGGTCAGCCCCAGCCGGACCTCTTCATTTCATCGAGCCATCCCGAACACTGGCTCGCTCTACCGTTCAGGAACATAACTCATCGCACTTCCCCAAATCACTACAATGACTTGGAGAACTGGGGGGCAACTGATGGGGTATGAAAAGCAACGACCAATTGGCTGTCGGCACGTGGCCCTTAAAGGGCCCACCACGAATTCGGCACCTGCCCAGGAGTAATCTGGTAATTACCTGAGAGTAGGTAAACCTAAACCCACAAAAGGCCCGACACCTGTCCTGGGGTAGGTAATCCAACCACCCCAGGCCTCCCTCTATAAAAGACCTCTCAAGGCTCAAAGCAAAGGGAGATAACTTCTAAACTACCACTCTTAAAGTTTTTGGCTCTGCACTCCTGCTCATACTGACTTGAGTGTCGAAGGGCCCGTCCAGAGCAACGACTCCGTGTTGGTCTTCTGACCTCGTGCACTCTTGTGCAGGACTCAGTTCCTTCACTTCAGCTCCTCGGGTCCGCCAGCTCAGCTCACACGTCACTGCCGTATCTGTTACCGATTTTAGGCCTAACACATACAGTATGGAAGGAAGTTGAAGTAAAAAGGAATATAGATTCCATTTCTTTACTTCTCTTGATTTAAGAGAAACAATACATAACAGCTTGCATTTGGAGAAGATCCAGGGGCGGAGAAGAAAAGCCCGGAGGAGGAGAGGACGAGACAGGGCTTATGGGTAGAAGTAGAGAAGGGGTTGTGCGGGTTGAGCCCTTTCTACATATCTTCTGGTTTTTCATGCGGCAAGGCTTATGGTTGTCGAGGAATTGACGATGGGGAGGAGGCGAGCAAGCATTGTTTCCCAAGTGAGGATGGAGTTGTTTTCCGTTCACGTTTGGGAACGAATCTCGGTTAACAGCATGTGATGGTTTTCATGTATGTGTAGGTTTAAAAAAAGTAGGGAAAAATACACTTAGACCCCCTGTGGTTTCTGACACATTCAACTTAACCCCTAATGTTTAAAAAGTTACAAGTTAACCCCCTGTGGTTTCAATTTGTACAAGGTAGGGGGCCTCTTTTGAAACGCTATCAATGCTAATAAAGACCCCGTACACCCTTACAAACCCCATACCCGAATCCAAACACTACCAAAAACACAATGGGTCCACATTGTTTGGATGATCCAAAGCGTGCATTTGATGGGCCCTGATAGATAGGGTGTGCCCAAAAAACAGCTCCATATGATCATCCTAACCCTTCAATCTTTGGACGAACCGTCAACTGAGGGGGTCTACCTTACACAAATTGAAACCACCGGGGTTCTACTTGTAACTTTTTAAACATTAGGGGGTTAAGCTGAATGTGTCAGAAAGGGGGTCTAAGTGTATTTTTCCCAAAAAGTAAGGAGGGATTCTCAGTGGTATGAAGAGCGTGATGGGTTTGGCGCCCAAGTTTTAGGGAACAAGGAGAATGTGGAGGACTTTGTGGCTAGGTGTAGCTGGGTGTGCACAAACAAAGAGGGAAGAGGGGACTGGGTCATGAAGTGGTTCCTAGTATGGATAGACCACAAGCTCATGGTCCCTACCCTCAAGAACGATCTAGACAGTTCATTAACTGGTTCATGGATAAGTCAGGACCCAAAAATTTTCTAGAAAGTATGATCCTAGCATATTGAGATGTAATTGTAATGAAAATAGACGGCTTAGAGAATTTCGAATTTTACAGTGTAAAACTATTGGTCATTGAAATGCTGTATTTGATTTACATCTTGTTTTAATGCATGTCAACCAAAAAAGAAAAACTTCACTATGAAAAAGTTCACTGTGTAAATGATTTAGTTTGACTGCGATTAGAATGAAGCCTTGCTTTGAGATAGAAACTGATGGAGGTGCATCCCAGTTGTTCAAAGGCCAGATGATTCAAATCTAGGATCACATTGATCACATCTTGTATATCAAAGGCCGAGGGCTTCAAAGACATGATTGGATCAATTTGGATCCTCGAATCAGCTGTCAGACCATTGGATCAAGCGTTAGATGTGACTGGTCAATGAACAAGCCTGAAATATTGCTAGGTCATATTATCTATCAGTAGACCTCCCTAGATAGCCAAGAGATCGAGACGATCCCCAGACCAACGGCCTACATTGATCACATAATAAAATTTCTTTTTAAATTTTTTTGTTTTTTAGTTTTATTAGGATTTTCAGTCGGACTAATATTAATACTAATGTTGGACAAAGTTTATTTGAGTTTTGGGGCACGTTTGACTACCATGAATCTTTCTTTTTTTTCATGATAAAATAGTGTCTCCAAGTAGTTAGAGAGGAGTGGGGCAGGTGTAGTGGCTAAAAAACAGGAAACTAGTGTTTCCAAGTGGTTAAAACTCAGGAAACAAAGAACTCTACTCAAATTAGTATCGACTTTTTCTTGACTTTTAGCCACTTCTCAAGCTCAACCAATCGTGCCCTCTCTCATCTCTCTCCTCCCATCTGCCCTTACCTCTCTCACCACTTGAAACACTAATTTATATCATGAAAAATAATTCCTGGCTGCCAAACAAGGCCTTATTTTCAATAAATTGAGATTTTTTTATGGAAAATATGAGTTGAACAAAATTCTTCGTTTCTCTTCTTAGTTGTAGTTAAAATTGGAAGTTTGACTAAAAATAGGAAACGCCCATGCAAAGGCCTTTAGATACCCAAAATTTGGGCTTAAATTATGGAATAAAATTTAGTTTTTCGCCTTGCACAAGGGGTGCTTAAGAGGTACGAGTTTATGTTATGAAGAAGAGATGTGCTTTGTCTGTCTTAATGAAAGCCTCCTTTTTATTCCATGGTTTTCTGTTAACTTGTTTTATGCATGTTTGTGCATCTTGCTAAATGCAAGACCGATACTGTGATTGTGGTTTCCTGTGATCAAAGCTACTGTCCAAAATCGCAACTCAAATCACCTTTCTATTTAACCACCACCAACCAGCCGCCCACTGCAACTACAAGCCACCAGTACCTCATAACCTACAGCCATAACAACAACAGCCATAACACTTCTATTCAGCAGCTCCTTATATTCCCATGTAGTTACCTACAAACCAGTCCCCCAAATCACCCTTTCTTCACTATCCTTGGCCACCCCCTTTAGTTCACCAAAACAGCACCATCTTTCCCCTGTTTCACCCTATATAAAAAAGAAGCAATCATTAACCCAGAGGGTTAGCGAGCCATGCCTTATTTGCGCAACCCAAACGCTGAAGTGAGGATCTTGGCTTGATGTTACGAGCCTGTTGATATCGCAATCGATCCGGTAACGATACTAGAGTCGCTCCTTCATTCTTCACGATCACAAATCCGAGAGCCTACGGATGATGGCTCTTGAGAGAGTAGGAAGAGAGAGAACGAAACTTGGGAGAGAGAAGGAGGAGAGATTGGACGTCTCATGATATGATTCTTTTCTAGAGGTATCGACTACTTATATAATAATAGTAGTCCGGAATTATAAGGCTCCTTCTCAAGATAGGAGTCTAGGAATCCCACCCAAGTCCAACTCTAATCGCTTATCAAGATAAGCCAAAACGAGAGTTCTAATATCTCATGATAACTAATTGGATTTATACATTTAGCTTGTTGGGGGGCCCACCACCTATGTGGGCGTTTCTTTGGGTTGCGGGTAAATCAATCCTTATCCCAACATGAATCACGCCACAACCCTTCCTGTTTCAGCCGCAACTCCCTCTCAACCAACCCAGTTTTACTACACACTAATTCACACAAAACCCAGCAGAAAATCTCATTGTACAACAGTCGATCTTCACCATATGCTAGTCGATCAAGCACCCTTCTATAACCACCGCCAGTCAACTTCTTGTTTCATTAACTAAGTAACCTTCTTGTTTAATTCTTGTTTAACCATAAGCCAAATAATAACCATGCTTGATTCTTTAAACCACTTGCTTTCTTTAAGTTTAACCATACGCCAAATAACAACCATTCTTGATTCTTTAAACCACTTACTTTCTGTAACAATCCAACACTACTTTTTCTTTCTTGTTTGACCACCTCCCTTTCTTGCTAACCGAATGCCTCTCGATTTCTTTACCTCGAGGAACTTACTATTCAAGAACTTCCAACGAAGTAAAACCAATTAACGCATCTTCCACCACAACCTAATATCCATTTAATTCATCCATAACACTTCTATTAATCATTCCATTTGTTTGAATGACAAAAGTTCTATTGTGTAAGGACTCTTTCTGAAAAACCACGTACCCATTCAACCATTCCAGTCCCCTTTTGCCATTTTCCAAAACTTCCACATCCATTTTCATTGTGCTTTCCTTTCCTTTTCTCTTTCTTTTACCAATTAACACAACTTTCCCTTAACCTTATACTAAAGCTTCAACATCGCTATAGACACTCTCCATCAGGTATTAAAGCTTCCGCTATCCGCCTCTGAATCAGCAACAAAATGGAGTCCAGACCAGACAGGGAATCCACGTCGGCCATCATGGAATCCGCATCATCTTCCCCTCTCCACAAATGAATTCAACTGTACATACGGTCAACGCATCTTGACGAAAAAATGCATTTTCCGCCTCTTTTCCGTTGCAAATGGGTCGACTGAACAGAGCCTAGACGAATGAGTTAAGATATGCGGCTCGTGTAAATGGCTCACTAGATCGGCCATCATTAGTGTCGCAGTTTTTTACTGACCCTTTTTAGGCTCTTGATTGCACGGCCGGGATCATGAGATCAACATGATCCATTAGATCTCTTGACCCATTAGAGATCTACTGCGAGGCCGGTCAGGTTCACAGTCCAGATCCAGATTTAACAAAGGTAGTACCCACTAGAGTAAGTGTGTGTGCTGGATGTATTATAATGAGGTCGCACCTTTTCGGAGCTCTTGAATTTTGAGTATTCCTTCCATTCTGTGAGAGTGCAAATGAAAGCAAAAATGCAAGACCTGAGAGAAGCAAGACAGATTGCAAGTGTTATTCCGAAGAAGTAATTTTATCAATTAGGAGCTCTACGCACCTATCACATGCGCTTATGGCGAATACACAATTATAGGAGATGAGATGATATGCATATATATACAGAGTGATAATTGGTTTTGTATTTACACATGGAGAAGAACAAGGGTTGATGTGCGAATTTTCAGGCGCTAGCAGGTCTCAGTCGGTTGTCGGTTTTCAGAAAGCGGACATATTCTTGCTGCACCATCTCGCCTCCGTTCAAAGGATCAAATCTGCACCTATAGAAACTGGAAACACAACCAGAAAAATTTGAGAATAGAGAAGCACAAAAAGCCTGCGGAGAAAGAAGGTATCATATATTAAAGTTATTTGTTAATATTAACTGGTAAAAAGCAGACTAAAAATATAGTGTGTTTAATTGATTTCTCTGATCTTTAGAACCTTATTCTACGGAATCCACATAATAAGGCCCCATAAAGGACATGCACAAAAATAAACCTCTTCATTAGTTGGAGCAAATCTCTCTCAATAAGAAAATATGGTGATAATTGACCAAATAATACAATGTCCAAAAATCGACCGAAATTTATGAAAACAGCCAAAAGTTTCTAATTAGAAAAACAGTTCAGAAGAATGGAAAAAATACAAACAGATTACCTCCCATCCATGCCAACTATTATGACAGTGTTCTGAGATCCAAATGCAGTAAGAAACCGAGTGTTTTCCATTAAGTGGAACTGAGCAAACGACCACTCAGAACTAAAATATTTCGGCAACACCCCTGGAAAAGTACAGAAGCAGAAAGTAAGACCAAATCCACAAGTCATGAATCTGGAATTATGTGATCACCTATGCATTTACAGAGAAACACTCTAGCTTTTGCAAGTGCTCAAGCCAAATACACCTTTAAAAGATAAATTAATGCAAGAGCACTTAGTGTTTATGAGCACTTGAATGAGTTTTCCAATCACTTGAGAAATTTTTATGAAAATTGAAACCAAATTAATCCTTTTGTATGCCTGGAGTCTTAACTGAGTTGAGTAAACCGACCAAGCACTTCAGGTATTTGATCAAGTTATAAAATGTTGATGAGTTTAAGCCAAGCAAATAAAGATATTTAGTGTTTTATACACAAAGTATACAGATAAAGATAATAGTTTTCTCCCTCACCTTTCATAAATGACAAAGAAGAGCTCAGATTGGAACCCGAGTTTGGAGCTATCAGAGCATCAAGAGAAGTTGATGAATTCTGATGAACAATTTCTGGTTGTTGATCAGTAGGACAGTTCGATGAATCTTCTCCCACCACTCGAACTCTGAGACTGAATAAATGGACTGTACCCTTGTCACTAGACACTGCCAACCATTGAGCTGTTGGAGAGAGGGCAATGCTATATATTTCAGCTCTGTAAACTCCTCTGCGGACCTGCCAGGTCAGCACCGAAAGATCACCCACATACTTTGTTGTAGTCATAATCATCAAATTCAGGAAAGCAGACAACCGCATCACGATAAGCAATAAGATTAATGTTCAAAACTTGATAATCAACTCGGAGCTCTGCCAAGTTGACTCAGACTAGGGTATGGTACGACGTCTGAACTCAGATATAAGATGAGAGCCCAAATTCCATGTGAACTCAAATTTCCCAGTTATTTTCCAGGAAAAAGATATAAAACCACCTTTCACCTAATTCCAAAGATGCTTTAGTTAACATTTTATTTATGAACTTCCCTTGATTTAACTTTAGGTTTATGAATCTCGTAAATATTTAGCTAACGTTTCTTTGACTTCACTTGTTTTCTTTTTTCAACATCTTCCTTATGCCCATCTCCCCTCATATCCTGTGCATTTTCCCACTCTACCTCACTCCCTTTAACATGGTGGATGACGAGAGAACCTCTTCTTCCCTGAGATAGAAAAAGAAGAAAAAGAAAAGATAGCCGCAAGAACTGAAGAAAACCGCAAAGCATTATCCCTTTCCAGACCTTTTGCAGGTAGATTCATCAACAAATGCTGATTTTTTTCAAAGCCTTTCCTTCAATGCCTTCATGACATTGCAGATGTTTTCTCCGTAGTTTGTGCTTGTTCTATCTACATCAGTATAATGCTGCTTTCTACGTTAGGATTGAGGGTGGCTAAGATTGAAGTTGTAGAGCATTTTTTTTTTTTTTTGAATGGTCGCAATTTCATTCAAAAGAGACCAGGAAGACCGAGATGGTCAACTAAAGGGACGCAAACGAAATACAAGACAAAAATAAGAAAAGAAGACAAAAATCAGGGGGGAAGGAAATCAAACAACTCTAGCCCCTGCTTCCCCATGCCGTCCCTAGCTAGTCTGTTTGCCACACTATTAGCAGTCCTCCTGGTGAGCTTAAAAATGACTGACGACCCTTCAACCCTGTCTTGAATCTCATCAAAGAACTGGGCGAATCTCCAGGGAGGAACACCCAATCCACTAAGCCATATAAATATATAATGACATCCATGGAATCTCCCTCCACTATCACCTCATCCATGCATTCTTTATCCAAAAGCTTTATCTCCAGGAAGGACTACCGATCCACATTGTACAGTATTAATCTAGTGCTATGAGGTTTTCTTTCAAATTTTACTTTCTTTTTCCTATTTGTTAAATAATATGCAAGGGTAGTTTAGGTATCATTGGTAGTGTTAGGGGTATTGTAGTCATTGTACATTGGATGCCCTGTTACATGAGGAGTTCCCTAGTGGAGACTATCTCTCTACTCTTCTTCTTCCTCTCTTCTATGAGAAAGGAGAAAGTAGAAGAATTCTCTCTCTCTCTCTCTCTCTCTCTCTCTCTCTCTCTCTCTCTCTCTCTCTCTCGTACGCCTATCTCCCTATGTTTTTCTGTCTCGCGCGCACTCCTAGTTTGTCTCTCACTCTCTAGAGCATTTGCGCTATTGTAATTTTTGTGTTTTCTGCATTTTTTTGCGCATAGCCAAGTTCCATTTTTTGTTCTTTCTTTCCTTTTTCCAAAAATCACAAATCCTAGATTTTCTCCATTTATTTTATCTCTCTGTTTTATCTCCCTTTTTCAAAAAACTCCCTCTCCACTCACTCTGTTTGCCGCAAGATTTTGTCCACCTATTTTATCTCCCCGTTTTCTCTCTCGTTTTTGCAACTCTCTCAATCTCTATTTACGGCAATCTTGATGTAAACCAAAAAAAAAATATCTTTGTTTTATCTCCCTTTTTCAAAAACTCCCTCTCCAGTCACTCTGTTTGCCGCAAGATTTTGTCCACCTATTTTATCTCCCAGTTTTCTCTCTCGTTTTCGCAACTCTCACTCTCAATCTCTATTTACAGCAACCTTGACGTAAACCAAAAAAAAAAAATCTCTCCCTCTTGTATTCTCTTCTCTCTCACGCCAAAACCACCCTTTTCCCCTTTGTCGTACATCTAAACAAGAACAAATCTCTCTCTCTCTCTCTCTCTCTCTCTCTCTCTCTCTCTTGATTTATCCAAAACCTTTTTGGGCATCTATTCCTACCTTTCTTTCTCTTTTGAATCCCTTTTCTCAAATCCGTTTTGGCCTTCCACCTAAAACCCCAAATCTCAACTTCGAATTCCTTTATTCTTCTATTTTCTAGATCTACTCCCCAAAAATCCTATTCCATTTCCAAATCTCCACTCCAAAGCTCTTTATTCTCTTTTCTATAGTTTTTGGCTTCACCTTTCTCTTGATCTTCAAGGTGCACACCAGATGTTTCATGCAATGTCCGAGAGAGGTGTGGTGCATTGATTGTCTTCTTTTCTTTGCAAGTTGAAGGTATTTGGCTTCAAGTTGAGGGGAAGTGTTGTCATGTAATCCTTTGTGAGTTCTTTGTGTTGTCTTTTCCTTGGTTCTTAGGGATGTCCTCTTTGTTGTCTTTTTTTTTTTTTTGAGGGAGTGTCATCTTGGTGTTGCCTTGTTTATGTCTTTTCTTGTGTTGTCATTTCCGGGCTCATGTAGTCTTGCCCGAGGGGGACTGTGCTATGATCACTTTACGTTATTCATCTTTCTTGGTGGTTGTTGTTGTCCTCCCTCGTATGTCTGGTCGTCTTCACTATCTAGTTGTTTTGTCTCTTCTCTGCATTGTCATTCCTTCGTAGTTCGTTGTTTCTTCTCTGTGTTCTTGGTGTTCTTCCTATGCGTAGTTTTACGCATTATTGACGGTGTCCCCATTGACCTTCTCTCCAGACAATGGTGTCCCCATCGTTGGTCGACTCTCTTACAGGCAACCGCTTCTTTTTCCTGTCGACCTCTCTTTTCCGGGTGATGATGTCCCCATCGTTGGTCAGCTCTCTTACAAGCGACAACTTTGTTTTCTCGTCGACCTCTCTTTTCTGGATGATGGTGTCACCATCGTTCATAGGCTCTCTTACAGGTGACGGCTTCGTTTTTTGGTCGACCTTCTTTCTGGGCGGTAGTTTCCCCACCGTCGGTAGGCTCTGTTCAGGCAACGGCTTCCCCGTTGACCTCTCTTCAGGCGACGATGTTCATGCCATCGACCTTGTCACCAGACGATGGTTTCGCCATCGTTGGTTGGTTATCCTCTTTCTCTTCTTCTTATCTTCAGGCAAAGGTTTCCCCGTCGACCTTGTCTCCGATGGTTTCCCCATCGGTGGTTATCTTCAATTGGTGTGGTGCTGCTTTATTGGTGTTTCTGCTCGTGGTGCTTCGTCATTTCTCATGTGCGCGCGCCTTTAGTGTGCCTATTTTGCTCAATGGATCACTGCTATTTCCGTGCCGAGGTGTCACCGTTCGATCCTTCGTGTTTCGCAGATGTATTTGTCTGGCTCTCATTCAGAGGGAGGCCCTGTTTTTTATCGCTCTCGCCTTCACGCCGATTCGGGGGGAGTAACTCCGTTTTTTATGGCCGTTGATCTCGCTGTTGTACTCTTGGCCATTGTTGTCTTTTTGTTATGTTTTCATTAGGTATTTACCACCTTGAGGATGAGTGTTATACCAAGATGGATGTGTATGAGCATATTGCACTTTTTGATGTATGGTCCATTTTGTTGTACTTTTAGTTTGTTGTAGTTCTTTGTAGCAAGCTGGAGTTTCATAATATATATGCTCCAGCTTGAGGGGGAGTGTTGAATAATATGCAAGGGTAGTTTAAGTATTACTGGAAGTGTTAGGCGTATTGTAGTCATTGTACATTGGATGCCCTATTTGGGCCTATATATACATCATTTACATGAGGAGCTCCCTAGTGGAGACTCTCCGTCTCTCTACCCCTCTTCCTCTCTTCTAACTCTAATCTCATTTCTAATATTATTCAATTGTTTTCCCATGCAAGCTTCCTGAAGTTAGTGAGGGAATTGCCTTGATCTTTCGTGTTTGAGAATCTTCATCATTCTCTATGCTTTACCCCTTATTTTTTCTCTCTAGAGGTATTGCTTGGATTTAGTTTTTGCCCATTCATTTCATATTCTTCTATCCAGAAAGCCTTTTTCAAGCCACACACAAATCATGCCTGGATTGAGATTTCCCCAATCATTTTTCTCTTTAAAGGTTTGGATTGATTTAGCTTTTTCCCCATCAGTGGATGTTTTTTCAAGTAAGACTTATCCAGTAAATTCTCTTGCAAATGATGTCTGGACTCTGGATAGAGATTGCTGCAATCTTCTTATGTTTATGGACTTAGGGTCTGCTTAGAAACCACTTTTCAACTTTGATTGAAACCATTGGTTGTAAAGCCTCACCCTGCAGTCATGATGTTTTTTTTCGTGAAGATATCTTTTTTGTCCTGTTTCTTCTTGAACGAGCCTTGTTTTTATTGGTACGTACAGAAAGTAAAAGATCTCTTAGTCTGGGTTCACATTTCGTATAAATCACTTCAAACTGCAGTGGGTTCTTCATTTATTTATTCTGTTCATCTACATCTCTTGCTGTTCTCTAAGCAAAGTTTGTCTAAAATCGTAGTTGTCATACTATAGTTTTCTCCCAAATGTTGGCTGTTATTCCTTTTTTCTCATCTGTGAAACAAAGGAGCAGAGGGAAAGAGAAATGAGAGGAAAGTTTGAAAGTGAAATTGAAGAAGAAGAAGAAAAAAACTTCAGTAAACAAGAATATTATTTAATTACCATAACGTTTTCATATTTTCAATGACTTTTCCAGACACACTCCAACTTGAATCTATGTTTAATTCAAGTCTAGGACATCGGTAACAAAACTGTAACATACATGGAGAACATTTTGAGAGTTGATAATACAGAAACAAAAAGGTCATTACTTTATCGGTAGATATGAAGCAGTTCTATTAAGAGCTTATCACTCAGGATAATAATAAAATTATTTTTTTTAAAGAGAAGATAATAATAAAATTATACACGGAAATTTGTAGAATCTCTTTGCTTTGATCTAACAATGTGTAACACTCATATGAATAGCAAGCTGACAGAGTTTTGTTTTGCACTCCAGAACCAAGTTGAATTCATCAAACATAAAATTTTGATTACCAATGTCCAAAAATGATGTAACTTTTACCATGAACACTTTCCAAAAGTTGATCGGTAGGTTTTGGATCCAAACTTCGAACAATATAATCAAATCTAGAATTACTCTAAAAATAAATTACTGCAACAGATCGCAGCAACTCACCTTTACTTGAATCTAATCCCGAAAATTATGATTGAAACCCAACGGATCAGATTTAGGTTGATTACAGCCTAGACCAATACTCTAGAGAACCTTGCCAAGATTTGTAGCAAAGTCTCTCAAAAGAGGGAAGTTTTCACCAAGAAAGAAACCCGCAAACAGAAGAAAAAACCTGAAGAAATTTCAAGAACAAAAAAACAAAACTGCTGAATTTCTGTGCAGAAACTAAACTCTCCTTTTCTTATTCCAAAATAGTGTCTCCAAAACCCAGTAAATACATGTATATATAAGCTCGTTAGGTTCATCCACTTAAGAGTCGTCCTAATAGGATTAGAACTACTTACAGCAAAGAAAACACACAACTTTTCTAAACTGGTAGCCCCACTAATTTTAAAGTATAAAAACATAACAGAAAGATAAAAATAAAACCAAAGTTGAGGCACACCAGGGTGATCCCCATTTGTATCAAATAACCCCCTCACAAATAGCAGCTTTGAATTAGTTCCCTTTAGCTAAAGATACTCCTCATGAACAACAGTTTCTCCTCTATTCTTGGGCTCATGTCACTGGTCCAATTCTGGGTTAAGATAAAAATAAAACCAAAGTTGTGGCACATCAGAGTGATCCCCATTTGCATCAAATAATCTCCTCATAAACAGCAGCTTTGAAGTGGTCCCTATTAGCTAAAGATACTCCTCACGAACAACAGCTTCTCCTCTCTTCTTGGGCTCATGTCACTGGTCCAATTCTGGGTCACGAACAGTCCCATTTTACTTCTTTTGTTGTATGTTTTCATTACCTTTGGGTGTTCGAGTTGTCGTACATGATTTTTCATTTCTTAAACCTCGGCATAAGATTGTATTACAAAAGTCCTGTTTTACTTCTTCGGTAATACATGCTACCTCACCGCCTCTTTGATAAATAAATCGACAATCATAATGGAATCATGAATAGACATGCATGAAATGAGATGTGCCATTTTTGAAAAGTGATCAAAGACAACCATAGTAAGGAATTCCATTTTGTTTGCCTTTACGTTACGTTATTTCAGTCGTTTTGTTTGGCGTTTCGTTCGGAACTTTTGTGTTCCGCTACGACGACCGGATTTTTTTAATTTGTTTTTTTAAATACAACTGAATTTTTTTTTAATAGTTAAAAATAAAAAAAATAAAATCCAAAAAGAGCAGAAATTGTTAAAAAAATTGGAACAACATAATCCATCGTAACATCAACATTATAAAAATCCAACATTTACTTGAAGGAATTTCTATTAGCTGAAATGCTTGTGTTGACCAATGGCTGACTAGATAAAAAAAATTTAGAGACCAAATTATGAGATTTTTTTAAACGGACTTTTCGGATTTAATAATGTTTGGACATGATAGAATTTATAAATTTTTATAATTCGAAAAATACCACATCACTTGTAAGTTAAGATTTTGACCCAGCCCGATTTTTTCGAATTTTATACTAGAACTGGAAGGTTGACTTTTTATCCTTTTAGAATTGCATCTTGAAACTATTTTTAATAAATCCAAATGGGAGGTATTCCCTTATTTACATGTAAAGAGATCCGAGTAAATGTAAATGGACATTTACTTACAATTAAGTACTAAAAAGAGGAAAGAAGAGAAGAGACCCAAGATGATAGAAGAAAAATAACTAAAATAGAGTATTTCGGACGAAACGGTTCATTTCATCTGTTTCATCTGAAATTCGTCATTTCGTTCGGATTTCGTCCAAAACGAACGAAATGGACCAAAATCCGGAACAAAACGACAAATATAGCCATTCTATTCCGGATTTCGGTCCAGTATGAAATATTTCATTCGTTTCAAACGAAACGAAATGAATTTAATAACTAAGATGGCAACATATATGCTACCTCCTCTTGATGTAATTACAAAATCCATGGAGACCTCAACCCAAGGGCAAGATAGAATAGATAAGGGTGTGTACAACCCGACATTAATGGAAGCACCTTTGGATGTTTGAAGATTTCAAAACTTCTTCACATAAAGAGAAATATCCCTATCCAAGCATGGCCAAAAGAATTTCCCCATACAAATGCAGTCTAGTCCTTTCCAAAGTGCCCCAAATTATATGCTTCTTTCATGATGCATTGTTGGAGTAATGTATAAGGAATGAACAAACATTTCCACTTGAGTAAATACCTACCACCACTAAGTAGTTAGGATTACCTCCAAGTTCAACTTTTGCCAGTATCGTAAAAAAAATACTCATCTTCCATAATTTGAATTTTTACTAACTCAAACCCAAAGGCATCACCAATCATAGACTAAGTGCCTCCACCACCATGGATCAAACCAGATTCCCCAGCTTTGGTCGGCATTAGACTAAGTGCCTCCACCACCATGATGAAAAGATAAGGAGCTACAGGGTCACCCTGACGAAGCCCTCTAGAGCTCTTAAAATAACCTTCTGCCGAACCATTAATAAGAACTGAGAAGCTATTATTTGATATTACCGATTTTGTCCACATTCGCCATTTGCTCCTAAAACCCATACGGTCTTGAATGGAATCGACAACCTCCCAATCGATATGATCATAGGCCTTTTCAATATCAATCTTGAAGATCAGACTGGAGCTGCCACTTTGCTTGACCAAATCTATGATCTCATTGGCTATTAAGACTCCATCAAGAATTTGCCTAGAGTCCACAAAGGCTCCCTGAAAGTGAGAAATTATGTTCCCCATACAACTCTTCACCCTACGAGCAAGCAATTTGGAGACAATCTTTGGAATGCTATGGATTAGGCTGATTGGTCTGAAGTCTTTTATCCCTATCACCCCTTCTTTTTTCGGTATTAGCGCTATGAAGGTTGCTCTGGCCGCTTCACTAATTATGCCTCTCTCCTAAAACTAAAGAAAGAATGCCATAATATCTTCCTTCATGATACCCCAAAACCTCTGGAAGAAAGCCATTGGAAAACCATCAGGGCCCGAAGCTTTGTCTTTTGCCATGAAGAAAATTGCCCTTTCCGCTTCTTCCTCTATGAAGTCTCGATCTGTAAAGTCTCGATGATCCAAAGAAATCTGTTGCCCAAGACTGAAATATTTGAATTGAATCCCTTCTAATTCCGGCCGCCATTCCGCCGATTTCGAGTATAGAGAATGGTAGAAGTCAATAATTCTCTGTTTAACTAAGCCCATATCTTCAATTAGCAATCTCCCCTCCTTCAGACTCAGAATAGTATTGGTACGCCGCCTTGAATTCGCCATTTTATGAAAAAAATTTGTATTCCGATCGCCTTCTTTAAGCCAGGTGACCCTTGATATTTGACGCCACCTAATCTCTTCCCTGCACAAAATATCCTCGTATTGTTCCAGAAGCTCTAGTCTTTCCACTTTCTCGACGTTCAAAATAGAGTTAGCACCTTCTTTTTCTTCCAAAAACTCCAAAGCAATCAAAATCTCTACCTTGTTACAATTACTTTCCTCATCCATAGATTTTTGCCATTCTTTTATTTTCAGCTTTATAGCCTTGAGTTTCTTACAGAGAATATAACCCTTCTAGCCTTGTACCGAAATTTCGTCCCACCATTGCTTGATTTTTTCATCAAGTTCCGGAATTTCAAGAAGGTCTAGGTTGAATCTAAATGGTCGTGGGCCTCCAGAAAAATCCAAGATTTCCAGTACAATAGAATTATGATCAGATAGAAGTTTAGGAAAAGCCCTTTGATTGATTAAAGGAAACCGGTCTTCTCAATCTGGGGTTAAAAGAACTCGATCCAGCCGACACATTACTAATCGATGCTGATTGTTTGACCAAGTAAAGCGTGCTCCTTCTAATGGCAGATCGATTAGCTCCATTTCTTGTATGAAATTTGAGAATTTCATCATGCTTGTGGTTATTCTGGTTGGAGTGTTCTTTTCCGAAGGGAACCGAATTGTGTTGAAATCTCCTCCTATAATCCATGCACCATGACATGCATTTCAAATCAAACATAATTCATTCCACATATCCTTCCTCTCCCTGGCTCTTACTGGACCATATACCGCTGTAAATGTCCACCTCTCATCCCATTCTACTGAAGTAAAGAAAATTATGATCGAGTACCTGCCAATCCTGGTTCCTTCATTAACAGATTTGCCCTCCTTCCATATTACAATAATTCCCCCAGCCGCTCCCACCGATTGCAAAGCAACCCATTCCCGATGATTTCTGCTCCATAGTTTATTAATGAGTTGGTCTCTGACTCCCATTATTTTTTATTCAGTAATTACCACCAAATCTAGCTTACGCTGAAAGACAAAATCTTTGATTAACTGTATCTTCTTATCTTCCCCCAATCCTCTTACATTCATAAATCCCATCCTCATCGGGAGCGAGGATTCAGACTCCCAACAAGTCAAAGGTTTTGTTTAAGAGAACACCCCGCCCTCTTAGAAGGGTTCCGAGAACCAACCCTTCTAGAGGACCAGGAAGAAACTTTTTCGATCGGAAGCAGGGAATGGGGATCCCTTTTCCTGTGATCCTTAGTAACCAGCTTTCCGTTTTTGTTTGCAAAAGTGTTCTCCTTACTCTAAGCTTCAGAAAGAGGGGACTCACCTTTTCGATTCCATTCGTGTTTGTGATTTTTTCTCTCCTTCGAGGCCCCTTTTTTGAAATTGGGCCCACCTGCGCTGTTTTAAGAATACCCAGGGCTCGCTTGACTTTGGCTTCCAATCAAGGTGAGATCGTACTTTCAGTACTTTTTCTTCCACACCATCTTTTTCTCTCTCCAACTGTCATCTGTTCAGTATTCATTTCTGGGTTGGCTTTTTGAATTTGAAATTAGAAAACGCTTCGCAATGACCCATTCGAGGTCCCGTGCCCATGACAATTTGTTGGTTTCTACAATCACCCATCCCAACGCGGACTCCATCCCTGACAGCTGTAGGGATATGATTTACCGTTGGGCCTGCCTTGGTACACGCCCGAGTATCCTCCCGACGGGAATCTGTCATTACCGTTGGGAGAGACACTTTCCCCCATGAGACCTTTCCATTGGTGATGGATGTGGGTTTTGAACCTCCAATCCAACCATAAACTAAGAGTTTTGAACTCGGAGACATAAAAATGGTAATGATAACTTCCATTTTGGGGTGTAAATTCTCGTCGATGCATAATTCATGCACTGGCCATTTTTTCCCCCATTCTTATCTCCAACACCGATCTGAGACATCTTCCCAAAGCTTCAATGGTGGAAGTTGCCCAAACATGAAAAGGAATTCCATAGAAATAGGTTTTCGAGCCCCCATAGTTGCTCTTTTTATTTTCTCAATGAAATCTGGTAGGGGTCCTGCCTAACCCCAGCTTACCCATCAAAAAAAAAAAAAGAATTCCATAGAAATTAACCCAAGATTCCTCCACTCCTTGTTGATAATCGGGATCCCACTTTTTAAGGGATAAAAGATGCATGTCACAAGCTTTATCGCCCATTTTTAGGACCATTAGAGCTAGATCCTCGCAGTAAAAAACAAATAGGACTTCATTTTTAGCAAGAATGCTGGGCCTAGGAAGGGACGAAAGCCCCAATGCTTCCTAGCCCAGCTCCAAAGCTCCCCGATATTCCTTTCCATCTCCAACATCCGTCCTATCAAACAGGCGTTTAAAAGATTTCGCCTTTTGTCTATTTCTTTCCCCGAAATTGATAAAAGCGGAAATCCGCTCTCCGTGCTAGTTGAGATTTCACCTGAATCAGGCCAACCTCCTCCTACATGTCTCCGACATTCATTGATTGTTGATTGCTTCACATAAGATTCCACCGCCGTTTTAGGTTTCATCTTCTGATGAAACGTTGCACACCATCGGCATTTTCCCCTCCAACTGAAGTTAAAATAACCGCAGTTGGTACAGCTCCAATCCTTCCAACCTTTCCACCCCTGACTCCATCTCCTACTGTCTGTTGCCCAGCTTCCTTTCCCTTCCTTTCCAAACGCAGCCATTAGAAAACCCACGATTATTTCAGACACAAATCCTTTTTCCGACCTAGATTCACCACAAAACCATGGATTCGCTCCTAACACCCTCCCCTCCTCACCCTACTTAACTACCTTCTCAAAGTTTTAAGCAGGGAGGTGAATATGAATAAGAGAATGGGTCCCAGCTCTCTCTCTCTCTCTCTCTCTCTCTCTCTCTCTCTCTCTCTCTCTCTCTCTCTCTCTCTCTCTCTCTCTCTCTCTCTCTCTCTCTCAAAAATAAAGATCATCATACTCTTTTTAAAGAATCAAGAAAGATGGTGAAGAGGAATAAGAGAATGAGTCACTGAACCTTATTATCTCAAAAGGTATTTCATAAATCCCCAAATGACATGGTTGTATACTTTTCCATGTCAATCTTACATAAGATGTCTGCCTTTTCTTCCCTCTCTTTGACGCAAGATTTATTAGCTTATGAGAACCCCATCTAAATTTGGCGCGCTAACCTAATGGCAATCTCAAAATTTGGGGGCAGATTCTGAAAGAGTTTTCTCAGCAAAGTCATTATTTTTCTCTCTTGTGGTAAATGTAATCGTCTTACCAATAATATTATAAAGACCACACACCAAACTTGTCAACTTAAAATCCTCTCACTCGCCATGTTTCTTTGAGATTTTAAAGATGATGGATTTGTGCATTCTCAATCTTCTTTGTGAAATTGAAGTACTTTTTGTTACATAGGTTGAACTATCACAAAGTTTGGAGGCAGCTCAAAAGGAGTTTTCTGATGAAGTCATCATATTGCTCTCTTGTGGTATACATCTTACTGATAATCTTATAAAGACCACACACCACACTCATAGACTTAAAACTCTCTCTCTCTCTCTCTCTCTCTCTCTCTCTCTCTCTCTCTCTCTCTCTCTCTCTCTCTCTCTCTCTCTCTCTCTCTCTCTCTCTCTCTAGGTTCATGTTTCTTTGGAACTTTAAAGATGATGAAATTATGTGACTGCTCAATCTTCTTAAGGGCCAAGAAGGGTTTTTATTTTGTTTTATCAGAGGTTGAAGAAAATCACAGCGTTTGGGAGGCAGACTTCGAAGTAGATTCCCCAGTGAAGTCATTATTTTTGCTCTCTTGTGGCAGACAGCGAGAAGGCGGAGATTTGGAAAGGTTTAGAAAGTGATCATTTGAAGAAGAACAAGATGTGAATTGCTAGTAGATGCTTTATTCAATGAAGTAGAGGAGTCAAGGAACTATATTTTTATTTTGTGTATGTTGTTAGAAGAATTTGGGATTGCAACCATGAAGTGGTTTGGTGTGGATTGTCTCTCTCAACTCTCCTCGGTGCTTTCTTGGAAGGATGCCATTGTCTTCATCTAGGAAAGAGGGGCGAAGTACTTTGGTCCTTCTCACAATTTGTGGTGGCAGGATCACTAGATGGAGGCATCATTGAATTTTTGAGGATAAATGTCGTGAATTTATCGGGATATTTTCATGAAATGTTTGCAATAAAACAATAAAATATGAAGATATCTCTATGATTTTTCAGAATCTCGGGATTTTATTGTTTTATTAAAAATCACAAAAGTATCGATATTTTCAAAAATACCAGAGATATTTGTGAAAATGCGTTGGGGAATTCAAAGTTGGCATGAGTTGGAAATGATGATAGGGATGATAATGGTGAATTCTTTTTTGGATTTCTTTGGCCCAATTGGAATTAAGGATTTGAACAAACCTGAGGCAATGCCATTAAAAAAAAAACGAGGGGCTGCAGATGAGAAGTTGGGAGGAACTTATGGGCTGAAGAAGACTCGTTGAATGTGACTGGTCATACGGTTCGTAATTGCCCAGGACCATGGCAATTGTCTTATATTATCGATGAGATTGTGATGCGTCTGGAAGGAAACATTTTTCTCTTATTCATATCCATGGAGAGGCTACTGATGTAGCAGATTTCATTGCGAGAGAGGTGCTCCACAAAACATAGTTGATGACTTCATAAATACTAATCCAGGAAAGATTTCCTAGAATAACCATCTAACATTTTTTCATTAAAAGAAAAGAAAGAGAAGTTTATAATCGGAGTGCTCTCCTTGTCATTGTGCAAGAGTGTGCAGGTCCATGACTCCATGCTGCCTATGCAATTCAAAGATGAAATTGACTGATGAGAATTGAAAAATAAATGCACTAGAAGGGAAATGGTCCAAGCTGCTCTATAAAAATCAAAGGTAAAATTGATTGATGAGGCTTGGAAAAGCAAATAAAATAGATGGGAAGCACAAGAGAACAAGCAAGGGGGAGAACATGAAAATGGGATGTAAACACCTTACAAAATGAGAAAGGAAATGGAATCATCAGAAATAAACCAAGCCATAACGAAAATTCTATGTGCATGAATGGGAGAAACAAGGGCTTAATAATCTTGGTCGTGCAAAAGGAAGAACTATACTACATTAAACTATACAAGTGGGTTTTCAACCTTAAGGCAATATTATCACAAAAGATACCATTATGGTTTAAAGAATTCAAAGGACACTTGAAGCATTTTCACAGAGAAAGAAGGCGACACAGTTTAAATCGAACACCCTCTATATAAACAATGAGTAGGTAAATCATTACTTCTGACCAATGAACGATGATGGACAAAATTGTGCTTCTTATGGATCAATTCCATGCTTAAAAACCACCAGAAATTAGATCCTATTATGTCTGCACTAATGTAAATGCTTAAAAGACACAAATTCACTTGAAATGAAAAATACGATTAATGGTCAACAACATAAACATCCAGTTAGTCTCATGATTCATCAAAGCAATAGAAATTACTGTGCATGAGATACCTTAAAACTCTGAAACATGATGAAAACGTCCCTAGTTCAAGTCTATTTTTGTCTGAAAGAAAGAACTCTGCTGAATTTTCATTTTCTGCGTAATCAATCAATTTTAAAATTCCAGGAAATTTTTTTTTGAATGGCAAATTCCAGAAGAATTTATAAACCATTTTGATCAGAATAAAAGGGGTTTAGCAATTAGTCATCCTAAATAACAATTAAAAAAATTCATAGTTAACCAAAATAAGAATTAACCATAATAGTGAACCATTGCTTAACTAAATATACCTCTTGCAAGTGGGTTCCATCCATTGTGTTGAAAATCCTAATCAAAGTTCCCTTAGTGCTTGCAGTTGCAAGAAGAAGCCCATCCATAGTCAAGGTGAAGCAAGCAATGTGAGAATCATGTGCATTAATGAACTTCGTCACCTTCAAACCAAAGTGTTCAATGCGAACCTGTCCACGATGCAGACCTGGACAAGCCAATACAGAGGTATTCGAATGATGTGAAAGACAGCAAAGTCCCCTTGGATTAGCCAGAGTCTCTATCTGAT
This sequence comes from Tasmannia lanceolata, assembly GCF_043159265.1. Classification (NCBI taxonomy): domain Eukaryota; kingdom Viridiplantae; phylum Streptophyta; class Magnoliopsida; order Canellales; family Winteraceae; genus Tasmannia; species Tasmannia lanceolata. Next base: position 38,937,216 of record NW_027518683.1, on the reverse strand, counting down.
GAAGAAGCTTTAGGTCTGTGAAGTTGTACACATAAATCTTGTGTTCAAGAACCACGACTATGTGGTCTCGTCTTAATTTCACCGCACGGACCTCAGATCTGAATGAAAATTCACCAATGCAGCGGCTCTGATGATCATCCCAGATCATAACTTTGTTTGGAGCGTATTGCAGATTAGCTCCACCCCCAACCAGTGCCAGGATATTGCATCGAAACAGCATTTCCACTATTCCAAATCCGCCACTTTTTAAATCCCTTCTGAAGGTTTCCTTGAATGGGTCACAATTATAAATCAGAAAACCACGGCTTGTGCCGGCAGCAAAGCATCCATAGTCCTGGTTCCAAGACACTGATAATAATTCAGTTTCATTGTTTTCATTGAGCAGTGTCTCAGATTGACCGAAAGGCACTGAAGGCTGTGTGTGTGGTGATTCACATGCACCAAGCCTCTTCGGAGTATCTATTCCCCGGGACGTTGAAACTATCGGGCTCATGGAGGATGGCGCCGTAGCTATTAGTAATGGAAGTGATCAAGAACCATTGCAAGTTGCTATAAGAAAACTTATCAGAGAACTCCATTACTAAAAAAGCAGACACAGGGCTGATGAAGAATAAAGAAATCAGAGAACTCCATTTAACTAGTCAAGTAAATCTGTCCGCTTTTCTAGAGAAATACCATCAATTGATACAAAAAGAAAGGATACTGCATAACCAACTATTTACAGGGAAAACTGCAAATGGGTTCTGAACCAGGCCAATATACAACCAATCGTGCAGTTCGTCAATTCATTTACGAATTCCAGATGCTTATCAAATGATATAAACTTAATCGAGAAAAGGTAAAGAAACTCTGCAAAATAAAATAAAATACAATAAAACAAATAGTAATAAATACAGGAAACAGCAGAAAAAGGCTAGAGGGGGGCGGGGGTAATGAAGAAAATAACAGAGCTTTCCTTGTCGCGGATTAAATTTGCAAAAACTGATTACGACCGGATAATCAAAGGTCACTGTGGAAATGTTGTAGAGAACCAACATTTCTTTATCTTAACAATTGAAATTCTATATTGCCTTGAGTAAGGCTGCCAGATCGAAGGCAAAGCCTAAATGGTCTCTCCCAGGCCCCAGCTACTATCTCTTGGCAATCTGGGCCGGGCAGTCATTGGTTGGGGATGTTTCGGGACTACTTGTGTGATTATCAAAGCTTTCTTTGGTCTGATAGGTGTGGCAGATTGAAACGATGATGAGATTAGAGAACTACTAACCCGACCATATGTCTTTGAGAACTGGCCATCCGGTGATTAGAGATCGAGGGCAATTTGTCATACTCTATTTCTTGGGCCCTAACCAAGTTGTTGGGACCGTGGAGGCTGGCCTATTTTATTCCTGAAGTGGCGGATAGACTTGCAATGGATGGAACTTCTCGTGATTTTCTGCTGATCAGAGACACATTTCCGTAACTAATTAGGTACTGTTTTGTTTTGGTTTGTGGAGAGGACACTTCCTCCTGCTTGTGCATGAAGTTTACTCATTTTTCAATGCATTTTGCTATCTCAACAAAAAAGTGATTGCAGACTACATCGATTCATATCAGTTGCCTCCTACAGTTTCTTATATCATAAGTCTGATGCCCAATTGATACCTTTAGCAGCTAACATTAAGTAACAAAATTAGTATCATTAACCAGGGGGCAAATGGTTTAGTCGATAGAGAGAGTGGTCTCTCCCTTTCTTGTATTTGTAGGGTCACAAATGATTTATCGGAAAGATTTGCTAAATAGAAAGTGCATATAAAGCTGTTTTCTCAAGGGGCAACCTCTGCCCCCTATTTAATTCTGTCCTCATTTTAATAAAACCGCTATGTTTTAAAAAAAAAAAAAAAACACACACAAGGGCCAACAAGCTTTGAAAGAGTTCTCTTGATAATGAGCAGCAAGTGGAATTGGCATATATATATATATATATATATATATATATATATATATATATATATATATATATATATAACCATTGCTTATTGTTACGATTAGGGTAGAACCATTTTCTCCTGAGAGTATGGAGAGAGGAATTTCGGGGACGAAATTCTTTTAAGGAGGGGTAGAATGTAATACCCGGTAAAAATAACAGTTATTATGCATAAAAACTATTCACATGTTACTATTTCCTTCATTTTTTCCCCTGATTGTTTTTATCTTCAAGGTCAAGCATCTTCAAATTCCCACTTCTCCCTGATCGTTGTCATCTTCAAGGTCAAGCATCTTCAATTTTCCACTTCTCAGGTTTGATAAGGCAGGTGATAGCTAGACTCGACTTGTATCTTTTCTCAATGAAAGTGATGGGGATATGATTATATGTTGTTATGATATTTCTTATCTGTTTTACTGTTTGATTTTGGTAAAATCATGTTTGATTCAAAAAGATGAAATGTACTTGAAAATGAAACGAAATGTTGGATTTCATATGCACGAAAAGTTTGAACGAAAATGAGAAAAGAAAGAAATGGAAGAAGTAAATGTGCGACAGTATATCTCTCGTGTGACTTGTTTGTACCTCTGAGCCGTCGACTTACCCAAAAGCGGAAGTGGGCTAAGGCCAAAGCGGAAGTAGGCTAAGGCCAAAGCGGACAATACATGGAGGAGGCTGATTATTACAGGAAACTTCGGAAATGGAAACTGTTGGAAACTATTGGCTTTTAATTGGTTTGTTTTTCCACTATCTGGTTTGATTGTTTCTACCAAAAATACTGTTAGTATTAGTTTTGACTCATTATGTTCTAGACAAAATACTGCATATTTTTATAGAACTGTCTCTTATTATTGATTTCAACCACTTGTCGAAGCTTCTATATACCTGCTCTCCTAACCCACTTTTTCCCACCAGGATTTGAAAATTTGGATGCGGGAGTATTTGTCAATGAGGAACCTTAGTTATGAGAAGTGTGAAAGCCACTTAAGGAAATACGGAAATGATGAACCTAGTCAATCTCTTCAGATGTAAAAAGGTTTTAAATATGTCATACTTGGGATTTTTGTAAATTCAGGATGTACTTTAACCTTCCACTGCGTAATTACAGGAATAAATATGTTTTGTTGCCCGTAGCGATCCATGCAGTAAAAATTCGGGTCGTTGCAATATATATGAGAAAAGGGTTTCTGCGCTCGAGTGCGAAAACAGGGGTGGGTCTACATTGTTGGGGGGATCCAAAGCATTCATTTGGAAGGCCCTTTCATGGATAGGGTGTCCACCAAAAATCAGCTTCATTGGATCATCTTAGGGTGTCCATTTGTGAGGTGAAAATGGGCATATTAGTGGACAAACAGTATCTATTCATTTTCACCCGAATCACCCCCACAAATGGACACCTTATGATGATCCAATGAAGCTGATTTTTGGTACACACCCCATCCACAATGGGGCCTTTCAAATGAATGCTTAGGATCACCCCAACAATGTGGCCCCACCCTTGTTTCCTACACTCGAGCGCAGGAACCCTTTATTCTCTCTCTCTCTCTCTCTCTCTCTCTCTCTCTCTCTCTCTCTCTCTCTCTCTCTCTCTCTCTCTCTTATATATATATATATATATATATATATATATATATATATAGGGGCGCGGTTCGTGAGCTAGAGCTCACAAACACCATCTCCCATAGTTGGTTGACTCATCCAACTCATTCATTTTATAGGACCTCGCATAGATAGTGTGTTCCTAAGAAACCCTCTCCATTCCATAACCCTAACCACTCGATCTATAGAAGCCCATTTTCTAGCCATCCATTTTAAACATCCACAAATCATAACCCTATCCATAACCTATAATCCTAACCATAACCATAACCTATCAAATGACTGGACTAGATCAGTCAAACAACTATGGGAGATATGGTTTGTGAACCCTAGCTCAGCTTGAGCTCTAGCTCACAAACCATATATATATATATATATATATATATATATATATATATATATATATATATATATATATATATATATATATATGTATGAGAAAACGGTTCCTACACATATGTGTAGATAAGTTATCTACACACTAGCTTAAAATACAGTGGGGGCCACATTATTTGGGTGATCCAAACCATTCATTTTTAAGGCCCTCACATAGATAGGGTGTCCACAAAAAATCAGATCCATAGGATCATCCTAACCATTCGAACTGTGGAGGCAAAAAATGGACTAATTTGTGAAGGTTTAAAGACATCCATTTTACCTCCACAAATCGTAGGGTTGGGATGATCCTTTGGATCTGATTTTTTGTAGACACCCTATCTATGTGAGGGCCTTTAAAATGGATGGCTTGGATCACCCAAACAATGTGGGCCCCCACTGTATTTTAAGCTAGTGTGTAGAGAACTCTCTACACATATGTGTAGGAACCGTTTTCTCTCTCTCTCTCTCTCTCTCTCTCTCTCTCTCTCTCTATATATATATATATATATATATATATATATATATATATATATGAGAATAGTGTTTCTAAGCTAGAGCTCAGATAAGCTTATCTGAGCTCGAGCTCAGAAACAGGTGTGGGTCCACATTGTTGGGGGATCCAAAGCATTCACTTAAAAGCCCCTATCATGGATAGGGTGTCCAAAAAAAATCACCTCCATTGGATCATCCTAACCATTCCATTTGTGGAGGGAAAAATGGGCAGATTTGTGGAGAAACAGTGCCTGTCTATTTTTGCCTCCACAAATGGAAGGGTT